>NC_040909.2:31009383-31312091 GCF_004126475.2 Phyllostomus discolor | reverse complement strand
CACTTGGAACAATCAGACCACAGGGGAGTTGAACGGATTGGAACCAGTTCTGGGCATACCTCATCTCTCACACCAGAGGGACATCGTTAAGGTACTTTATACACAACTTAAATGAGTTGGGGGAAAATGATTTCTTGTTGGTGCCCATCAATCATAAAACAATAGAGATCATCCCATGGCAAAAATGAATGTCCATGACTTCATTCCATTCGTTCAACAAATATTTATAGAGCACCTACTATATATTGTTCTAGCCCTCAGGGGTAAAGCATTGAACAAAGCAGAAAAAAATCCCTGGCGTAGAATGTAGTGCAGTTTACATCCTAGGAGCAAATACATAAGCATGTAGAATGGTGGAGGGAGCAAAAGGAGGAAAGAGAACAGGAAATAGGGTAGGTGGAAATTATAATGATAATTTGGTATGATTAGGGAAGGTCCTACTGAAAGGCGATGTTTGATAAAGGACCCAAAGCGGGTGAATAGGAGACAAAAGACTTGGGCTAAAACTCTCAGTCAGTTCATGTGAAAGCAGAGGAAAGATTCTGGAAGCTACAACTTGTCTTTATGAATGGCTTTGGCTGAGGGTGCTGCTTGCTTGAGAACTGTCCTTGAGTCTTACAGAGGGGGAACGAGGCACACAGGAGGTCCCACTGCAGTGTGGTGGGAGATGGGAATTTACAGAACTGCTCTGTGGAGAAGGTAATCATTGTGCCCATTCTGTCTGGATGCCATTGCATAGACTGTTCCACTTCATGCTCACAGCTACCCTGTGTATGAGGTGGGTTTTATTATGGTGCTTGTTTTATTTTTATTATTTAAATATATTTTATTAATTATGCTATTACAGTTGTCCCATTTTCCCTCCTTTATTGCATTCCCTCACTTTAGTTCATGTCCATGGGTCATATATATAAGCTCTTTGGCTTCCACATTTCCAATACTATTCTTAACCTCCCCTGCCTATCTTCTACCTACCATTTATGCTATTTATTCTCTTTACCTTTTCCCCCTCTCTCTCCCACCCACTCCCCCACCGATAACCCCATTTCCATGTGATTTCCATGTGATTCTGTTCCTGTTCTAGTTGTTTGCTTAGTTTGTTTTTGTTTTTCTTTTTATTTTAGGTTCGGTTGTTAATAGTTGTGAGTTTGTTGTCATTTTATTATTCATATTTTTTATCTTCTTTTTCTTAGATAAATCCCTTTAACATTTCATATAATAAGGGCTTGGTGATGATGAATTCCTTTAACATGACCTTATCTGGGAAGCACTTTATCTGACCTTCCATTCTAAATGATAGCATTGCTGGATAGAGTAATCTTGGATGTAGGTCCTTGTCTTTCATGACTTGGAATACTTTTTTCCAGCCCCCTCTTGCCTGCAAGTTTTCTTTTGAGAAATCAGCAGATAGTTTTATGGGCATTCCTTTGTAGGCAACTGTCTCCTTTTCTCTTGCTGCTTTTAAGATACTCTCCTTATCTTTAAACTTGGCTAATGTAATTATGATGTGCCTTGGTGTGTTCCTCCTTGGGTCCAACTTCTTTGGGACTCTCTGAGCTTCCTGAACTTCCTAGAAGTCTATTTCCTTTGCCAGATTGGGAAAATTCTCCTTCATTATTTATTCAGATAAGTTTTCAATTTCTTGCTCTTCCTCTTCTCTTTTTGGCATCCCTATGATTCAGATGTTGGAACATTTAAAGATGTCTTGGAGGTTTCTAAGCCTCTCCTCACTTTTTTGAATTCTTGTTTCTTCATTCTGTTCTAGTTGAATATTTCTTCCTTCAGATCCACACCATTGATTTGAGTCCCAGTTTTGTCGGTTCCCTGTACATTTTCCTTTATTTCACTTAGCATCACCTTCATTTTTTCATCTAATTCATGGCCAAATTCAACCAATTCTATGAGCATCCTGATTACCAGTGTTTTGAACTGTGCATCTGATAGGTTGGCTATCTCTGCGTTGCTTAGTTGTATCTTTCTGGAGCTTTGATCTGTTCTTTCATTTGGGCCATTTTTTTTTTGTCTTGATGTGCCTGTTATGTAATAAGGGGCGGATCTTTAGGTGTTCACCAGGGTGAGGCAACCCAGTAGCCAGGTTGTGACTCTGTATGTGGGGCAGGGGTCCAAGAGGAAACAGTGGCGCTTGCTCACTCTCTGCCAGATTTCAGTTACTTCCCCTGCTACCCATACTCAAATTGGGCCCTTCTGGTGCTGATTCTTGGTGGGTGGGCTTGTGTACATTTTAGGACCCTGTGGGTCTCTCCAATGAACCCTCCTGTGAGGCTGGGAGTTTCTCCCTCTGCTGCCTCAACCCTCACAGGTGTTTTCAGTCAGAGGTTTGAGGCTTTACTTCCCTGCACTGGAACCATGGGTTTCACAATCTGTCTGGCTCCCTAGTTGTTTCTCCCGGTTTATCTGCACTCGAATGTGGGACCACCCAGTCCGCAATCTGCCACCTTGCTGGGTCTGCCAGCCACTGCCTTGCCCCAAGTCCTTTTTGTCTGGCTTCCCATCTCTGCCTCTCCTACCAGTCTAGATGAAAGTTTCTTCTTTGACTCCTTGGTTGTTGGACTTCCATACAGTTTGATTTTCTGTCAGTTCTGGTTGTTTCTTGTTTTTAAATTTGTTATTGTCCTTCTTTTGGTTGTGCAAGGATGCACAGTGTATATGCCTATGCCTCCATCTTGGCCGGAAGTCCTGGTGCTTGTTTTAAACAAGATGAGAAGAAGACTTATCTTTTCACCCAAAGTGGCAAAGCCCGTAAGTAGGGAAAGAGGCATCTCACAACCCACCCCTCCATCTCCAGGGACTTCCCATCTGGTCGATGTGCAGGGAAGAGCAGGGGCAAGAGAGAGCACAGAGGAGGAAGTAAAGAAAAGGGAGTCCAAGGAAACTTGGCCTGTCTCAGCAGCTCTGGGCTGAGTGTTTCCTCCTGACTGCAGCATTGAGAGGGGGTTTGTGGGTCCAGGAGGCAGGTGCAGGGGCCAATGGGCCTGGTGTCCAGCATGAAGCAATTGCAGCTGCAGAAACCAAGGGCTCTGCCCTCCCTCCACCTCATCCCACCCCTCTCCCACCCCAACTGCTATCCCTGGCCCATCCCCATCCTCCCTTAGCCATTGTTCCTTATGGAAATGAGGCAGCTGGGCAGATGCTTTATTGGCAATGTCTTTGTAGGCTCCTGACCCAAGGGGAAGAATCTGGAATGTGTGGCCAACTCCGGTCTGCCTCTCCAGCCTGCTTGTTGTAAGCAAGACATCTCAGCCACTGGGACAGGAATGTGCGCTGGGCTCCAGCGTGTGCCAGGATATGAAGGCTGGTCGGTGAGATGCCCCTCAGAGCCCCCCTGAATGGAAAGGAGGCAGGGAGAACAATAAATAGAGTTCCCGAGTCAGTGCCCAGGAGAGGAGACCCACAGTTCTCTCTTCTTTTCTCTCCCTCCTGTTTATTAGGGGTCAGGCACTGTGATCATGCTTTACATGCATTATCTCATTTGGTCCTCAGCACAGCCCTGTGAGGAAAACCCTGTTTCATAAAGGAGGGAACTAAAGCAGACGTGAGGTGCCAAGGTCACACTGATACAAAAACCCTGGCTCTGAACCACCGCGATGTAGTCCTTATCTGTCCCCTCCCTCCTTGCTCCCCTTTCTGAGCCTTTAGTCCCCCTTCTGTCTTCTTCCTTCCTGCATTTCATCCTTCCCTTTCTTCTTTATATCCTTTGGTCTGATAAGTACTTATAAATCAACTATTATGTTCGGGGCACTGTGCTTGGCACTGAGAATAAACCAGTGCAGAAAGACATAGTCAAGCTTACATTCAGTTGGGGGTAGACTGACCGAAGCAAATAACCAAACACATAAATAAATTAAAAATTAAGGAGAAATGGAAGAGCTTGTTGTTACGAAGAGAGACAGGCCAGAGAGCAACTGTAGGTTGGGTGTTTTTGTTGTTGTTGTTGTTTTTAATTTATTTTTAGAGAGGGAAGAGGGAGAGAGGGAGAGAGAGAGAGAGAGAGAGAGAGAGAGATCAATGTGCGGTTGCTGGGGGCCATGGCCTGCAACGTAGGCATGTGCCCTGACTGGGAATCAAACCTGCGATGCCTGATTCGCAGCCCATGCTCAATCCACTGACCTACACCAGCCAGGGCCAGGTTGGGTGTTTTAAACTGAGATTAGACATAAAGAAAAAGAAGGAACCGGCCATGTGCAGGCATGAGGCCAGAGTGAGCCAAGAGGACTCAGGGCTCAGGGGAGGAAATTCCTGCAAAGGGGAGCACCTTTCCAAAGAGATGAAAATGATCTAAATCTCGATTGTGGCTGTGGTTATTCAACTGTATACGACTACCAAAATTCATCAGACTGTACACTAAAATGGTTGAATTTTGTTATATATTATACATATTGTTTTATACCTTACTAAAAAATTCAGGCGTGACTTCATCCAAAAGCAATAATAACTGATCAGCCTTCCTCCATGGTCCCTGCCCTTCCACAGTCCTGCTCTCTCTTCCTCAGAGGAAACACTGTCCCTGTGCCTCTCTCTCCAGAGTCACTCTTCGTCACTTTGGGTTTGGACTGGGCTTGGGAAGGATCTGCTAAAAAGGACCTGAAAATGAAGGCAGGGCAGTCAAGAGCCTCCAGACCTCCGGCAGAGTTTAGACGAGGACTGGAGCGCATGTGGGCTGCATCCTCAGTGTCTCCACCTCTGGAGCCACCTTATTTCACCAGGATGACGGTGAAAGTTAATCCCTCCAGTTAGTCCCTCCAGTTAGTCCACTGCCTGGTACTTGTGAAGATCGATCTAACTTCTTTCCTGTCTTCACTTACGTGGGCACACCTTAAACAAAATAGATGGTTTCCTTCCTGCCAGAATTTTCAGATTCTTCACACAGGTTGATGCCGCTGTGAATCTCTAAGATAGGAATCCTGCTTACAGAGTCTCCCTGGCACATTGGAACACGGGTTTTGTGGAGCCTGCCACCCAGCACACCCTGAGCCTTTGCACGAAACAAGCCGGACACTACCATGTCTCCCAAGTGACTCTGCGGCCCCTGTCCAGCCAAACAACAGAACCTTTCCAATGGAGCTGAAAGGTCAGATGCTCTGCCCTCGAGAGGCGGCAAAACATGGGCCTGGGAGGGACCGTGTTCTCCCCTCCACTGTCCTATGAATGCACCAAGAAGAAAGAAGACTGGAAGCAAAGGCCAGCCTTCCCCTGGATACCCAGTTTCCGTGACAACAAGGTGGTTTCTGAAGGTGTCTTGTGTCTCCTAGAACTAGGGGCTCAGCCCCTGGGCCTCTAAAACCTCAAGCTTCAAGTCCCCCTTTCCAAGGTCTTTAATGCAGCCCTGGAGTCCTGGAGTACCAGAGGACCACAGCACCGCCATCACAGAGGCACCCCACCGGCCTTATCCTTGGCAGATGTATGGGAACCCCCGCCCACAGCAGGGAAAGCAAGCTCTGAAGTTGTAGAACCAGCTGAACAATCCTGAGCTTGCCAGCTTCCTGCCCCAAGTGCCCACACCAGTCCTGACAAGGTCTGGAAGGACCCAACCCAGTGAGAAACACCAAGAGGAGGCTGAGTCTGGCCCAACAGGGAGGAGGGGAGAGCACCTTCACCCTGGCTCCACCCTAAACCTGCTTACTGGAAAGAGATAAAAGGAAAAAAGCCTGACCCTTCAGTGAAAGAAGGCAGGAGAAGAGAGAGCAGGAGACTGATGTCGACAAAATTCTGGAAAACGGAAAGCAGACCAGACAGATGAGGTTATGGCTTTCTCCCAGCACTGAGTATCTGGGGAAGAGAAGAAACAAACTTGGCAGAGCCTCAGACTTTTAGCAAGCAGAGGCCCTGGGTACCTCCAAGATGGGGGCGAGGGTGAGACTGAAACCAGGCGAGTTGGTCGTAAACCTTCTGAAGAGGAGCGCACTCTGAGACAGCCCCCTTCACCACTGCCTTATTCCTTACCACTCCCCCGCCCCACCCCCTCGGCCAAGCTGGAGAGTTGCCATCTGGAGAGACCAAAGGTGGGGATGGCAGTGGTGGGGACTGGCAGAGCCCACTGCCCCATCGCCCTTCCGTTCCCCTTCCTTGTTCTCTTCAGGGCGCGTGGGCAGCCAGGCTTCCAGACGCCACATGGGAGATTCAGAGGATCCTTCACTGGGAAACCAACTCGCCCGAGGGAAATGGCCTGTATGTCCTGCTATTGTGGGGGTCCCCAACATCAAAGGCAGAACTCTATCCCATCCTTTTTCTGTGAGACTCACCAAGAAATAAACACTGCACCCACACAGGGCTTCCATCAGCTGTGAAATGCCTCCCTCTTAAGTAGGACTAGACAGCTAAGTCATTTGAGAGAGGCCTTAACTAAGAAAAACAGAGCAAAACAAACAAACAGTAAAAAAGGAACTCCAAGGAAACCCAGATAATATGGAGATTGGAATAACAAAACAATTTCCATTATAATTACTACTCCCAGAGGGATAAGAGAAGATAATTAATTCATGAAATAAGAAGATGGTGTTATGAAAGAAAACATTGGATTAAAAAGAAAACAGCTCTTGAAAGTTAAAAATGGTAACAGCAATACAAAAGGGTTGAAATATAAAGCGGTGAAAATTTCCCCCCAAAATGAAGATAACAAGAAAAAATTACTTAAAATCAGAGAATCGTTTTGGGAGTTCTAACATCCAAATAATTGGAGCCCCAAAAAGGGAACAATTCAGTTGGAGAAAAATAACCACAAAATCATATGAGAAACTTTTCCAGCACTCAGGGATATGAGGTGCTGGATGGAAGGACCCACCAAGCGCCCAGAACAAAGGACAAAAACACATAAGGTACATCACTCAGAAATGTCAGAGTGTCAGGCATGCAGAGAAAATCCTAAAAGTTTCTGGAGACAGAGAAAAAAACTGATATCAGGGATCAGCAGTGAGCATCACATTGTTTTTCTCCATGGCAACACTGAAAGCAAGAAGATAATGAAGCAACTCTTTCAAAATACAGAGGCAAAATTATTTCTAATCTAGAATTTTATACCCAACCAACTATCCATAAATAGTGTATGACAGTAGAATTAAGAGATTTTAATATGCAAAAAAACTTTCTTAATTTGCCTCCTACAGATCCATTCTTAGGAAGCTACTGGAAGGCAAAGGCAAGAAATCTGGAGACTGGAAAACAAGTGGAAGAGAAGTGGGGGAAGGGTCCTTCCTGGAGGTGAAGGGAGGTCTCCGAATGAAAGCTGTTTGGTGGGAGCAGAGGGCAACCTGTCCCAACTCCCCAGATGGGTGCCATCAAGACTAACATCGACCTGCTAAACTACTAATGGGTTTATATTCATGGAGTTGAACTTTAGGGTTCTACCTGTGTATTTGGGCACAAGTTAATGCTAAATACACACCACACCAGGAAAATGAAAAAATGAGGCAGATATTTAACTCCAACAAAAATAAAAGTTGTGTAAGAAAGGAAGTGTAATCATGGCGCAGTATGTGATTCAGCTATTAACAATATTTATCTAGTCACGATCATATAAACATTGAATAGTAATTTATGCAAAAAAAATTACATGTAGCCGTATCAAGGGGTGGGAAGGAGGCAAGTGTGCATGTATGTGACTGTATGCATCTGCTGTGTAAGAGAGCTCGGTCCTAACTTTTCGTAGTAAGAGGTAAGTTGATAATACCTAAAGCAGAAACGCCATGAAATAGAAGACTTTTTTTTAGAAATTTAGGTGTCAATAACAGAACATGCAAAAGATTGAAAGTGGTTGTCTCTTGGGCGTGGAACTTGGGGAGAAGAGTGGAACAAGGCACTACTTTTTACACTATATTACTGTTTGTTTCCATCTTTTTATTAGAGTATAATTGACTTATTAAAAATGTGTACTTGTTTAAAGTACACAACATAATGTTTTAGCATATGTACACCACAAAGTGTCCGTTGTAATCTCTCCTTCCCACAGTCACCCCTGGAGGTCAGTAGCCGCCCATGAACAGCGCAACACTTTCTGCTTCTGTTCTGGTGAACCAGGGCATCTGTGCTTTTAGAGCAGGTTCTCCAGATGCCAGCCTTGGAAGACACCTCGCAGTCCATCTTGGCCTTAGCACTCAGCTTGAGAAGCACCACCTCCAGGAAGCCTGCCATCACTTCCTCTCTGTGCCCATACCCTTCTTCTCCAATATGGGGAGCTCTGTGCTCTGTAGTATACTAGCCTCTTTCTCCCTTGAACCCAGTGACTTTTGAACTCTGCAAAGATGGAAGGAAACCCCTTGGGCTCATAGGGTCTTGCTCAGAGTGCATGTTCAGGAAATATTTTTTTAGTGAATACAGAAAATACATGATGGAAGAGCCGCATGGAAGTGTGAATAGGTGAGTAATATAAGGTGTTTTCCCAATGTCAATGATGTAAGATTGTGTTAAAGATTATATGTATTTCTTTAAGGCCACGTGAAAGTTCAGGAGAGACCGAAATGGGAGGAAAGTCAGAAACACAACTGGAGCCATTAGTCCATTTTGTGAGCCTGGGAGACACCTGTCCCCTGGACAAAACCCTGTCACAAACCTGCCTCCATCACACCTCTCTGGGACAGAAGATCCACCTTGGGAGCCCTGGGAGCTGACAGGCAGTGGGGATGAAGCTCACTAGGGGGCAGTCTTTTATCACGCTGGCCCTGCCCCAGCAGCTAGAAAACCCTGCCCTGGGTTCTTTCTCTGCAAGGAACCTTGCAAATCCTGAGACTTCACATTCCCTGCAGCCTCTGGCCAAGAGCAGAGGGTCTTTCCCAGCAGCGGTACATCCACCAAATCAGTTCTCAGGACAAGGGAACTGCTCAGGAAATGCTGCTGTCTGGGGTCACAATGATATTGCAAAATGGTCTTCCCTTCCTCACGGCCTCGAATGTGCCAATTCTTAGTTCCCCATCTCCAGCCTGATGGATACCCAGACAAGCATAAACTCCTGTAGTTTATCAATTTATCCACCAATACCCATCAGACACTACTTCCTGGATACACACTGAGCTAGGGACCTTGGAGGTCCTGGGCAGTTATGGACCCTAGAGGTGGGGAGGGAAGGAGGGCAGTGATCAGAGCTCCCTCCCCAAGGGCAGGAACGCTCCCACCCCTGGGCCGATAGGAACATCTGAGGCCAAGGACACAGAGGAAGGCCCTGGAGTTAGGGGGTACGCACAGTTTGGGAAGTCAGGACTTCCTGATATTTTAGGACAGCGCCTTCTTACCTCAACTATTGTAGGGCCTGCTTTCAAAACTGCTCCAACTGGGAAGGAAATAACACCCCAAAGGCACAGACCCTGTGAGGCAACCTGTGCCTGAAGGAGATTCTGAGCCTGATGCTTGGAATGAAAGGGAAGATGGTGGTAGTGGAAGGAGAGGATTTGGAGGAAAACCTTGGGATGGGGTGAGCATAAAAGGGAGTGAATAATGGACCCCAGGGGCTTGCAGAAGGAGAAAGAGGAGGCCCCCAGCTTTGCTCTTGAAGCTGAAGCCCTGGAACTTCCATCCCAATGCCCAGGCTCTCGATGCAAACTCGCTACCTGTTCCAGATTCTGATGGTTTTCTCAGTGCCCATAACCTGTCAAAGAAAGCATCCAGGAGGGAGTGGAAGGGAGAATCTTTCTCTGATATTGCCATCTGGGCCTTGGAGCCCTTTCTCCACCAGTTAACCACTTGGGAAATAGGAGGCCATTCCCTTCCTAGATCCATGGGAAATGGGTGATAGGGTCCAGCTCAGAACTCACCTTCATACTCCTGTTGCATACAGAGGGACACAGCCCAGGCCCAGGCTAAGGAGGGACAAGGGTGTGGGGTGCCTGGATCCCTTGCTAAGCCCCATACACACCTATGATGCAGCCACACCCTGGGGAGCTGCACTCTCCAGAGCAAAATCATCAAGTCTGGCTTTCTCTGAGAACTGGGTCACCTCTGCACCTTTCCTGGGCAGGATTCCAGACCCAGCCAGCCACACTGTCATCCAGGAAGAGTCATTACCTGCAGGGGGAGGGGGGAAAGAGAGAAGGGGACAAGATGGGCGGAGAGGGACAAAGCTGGGAGGAAAAAAGCACTGGCTCACTAGGCAAGCCTCTCTTCCCCTGCTGGAAGCAGACATGATGTATGGGCTAGCAGGCTGGCCGGCCCAGTGCCCACCAGTGCACACTTGCCTCTGGCACATCTGAGCTCTGCTGACCCCTCACCCAACCACGCTGCAAAGCCAGGTGTGGCTCCCAGCTCAGGCAGCTCCAGCAGTTCTACCAAGGCTTCTGGCCCTGCCCTGCCTGGAGGCCCAGCCCTCCATCTTCACAGAGAGAAGTGTATGTAAATTTCCCATTCAGGTTTTGGGGTCCCTCTTCCTCTTCTGTTGCTCTAGGCATGGAGGTGAGTGGTCAGAGGGCTGATTTATGCCGGCTGCTTACTTTCCCGCTCCGAAATGTACCTCCTTGACTCTAGCTCTCTTCCGCCCCCCCCCATTCTGCAACCACCTCAAGAATGTTTGCCAAGCGGTTTGCAGGTGTCCCCCAAATGGCCCAAAGACAGAAACTGTGTCATGTGACCTTTCCCCTGGTTTTGCACCCCCAGAGTGCACATGCCCACACCCACTCTCACACCTTCATGGAGTGTTGCCAGGAAGAATGCTGTCCACAGGGAAGGCCAACTGGAGACCTCTTCTCTCTTCCTTCTCATCTCTCGAATTTCTACTTAGTGGATCTGGCTGAGATGGTGGCATATTGGCCATAGTTTCCTCTATGTGAGGTGGTTCTTGGATAGCCAAATACCCTATAGTTTGGCACAAGTGACTTCTGAATTGTCTCAGAGCTGATTGCTGTTTGCAGTTATAAGCCAAATACAATATTTGGCTTCCAAGTAAATCACACACATATACACAATTTTGTGGGGGAGGGCTTTATTAAAAATTAACAATGTCCCTGGATAGTAAACAGCTCTTTGAACTTAAAACATTTTCTTGTCCCTGGTCCCCCTCCAGCAGGTCTGGAAAGTGAGAACTTCACGGCGAAGGGGGCAGAACATGACCCAGGCAGACATGGAAATTAGTCCTGACTCTCCTGGACAGCAGCCTGACATGGCCCTCTGCCCCCTCCCCCAGTCCATCCTCACCCCCTGACACTGTCCCACTCCCCAGGATGTGTTGGGAGTCCAGTGCTCAGGAATGGCTCAGAGCTGTGGAGGGAGGGGGAGGCAGGCAGGAGGGTGTGTCAGAGCAGGCTTTCTGAAGAGGGGGTTTCCATCAGCACAGATGGACCAGTCTAGTGAGAAGGTGGGGTAGGGAGGGAGGGTCCTAAAGGCAGAGGAAAGAATTACATCCAGAGAAGAAACAGTAAGAACAATAAAAGAGGACATGGTGCTGGGAGAAGGCATGCTGGCTGGCAGGGTTGTAGGGGGAAATGAAGAAGGGACTGGCCCAGAGAGAGGGCAGATGGAGAGAGGTGGGCTCCTAGAGCCTGCCCTGTCCCTCTAGGAAGCCTGGATTCTGGCTTCCCAAGCACAGAAGGGTTTTGAGAATGAGACACTGAGCAGCCCAGTGGTTTACCTGGCCTCATCGCTTACTCTCTGTGTGACCCCCGGAAAGCTAATTAACCTCTCTGAGGCTTGGTGTCCTCCTTTATATCTCAGGCATGGTAACAGAACTCCCTGGATGACTGGGAGGGCTGAATGAGATAACTAGGAGAAAAGCGAGTGCACCCTGCGTAAAGGGCTGCCAATGACTACCTCCTTCGGTTAGAGTCCGACAGAGAACCTGATGACGGGTGATTCAGTTGGTTAGGTGGCTCAAATTAACCAGAACATTTTCCAATCCAGATTCACACTTCCTGTGGAGACAGGTCCTAAAAGAGCTGGCAAAGGTGTTTATAAACAATAAAAGTGCAATTCTAAGCTCGCCGCTGGCGATGAAAACAGTGGGGGTTAGAAGAGGCTCCGTACTGGAAGCAAAGTCATCTCTTCGCCGGAAGCACGTTCCAAATCAGACAGATATGGACAACTTTGCTGTCTTCCCTCCCCCTGTAAACACACGCACGCACACACACTAAACACACCACCTTCCCCAGGCCTTTCTCACAGCGACGCCCAGGATCTCTCAGGGACACGCGAAGTACATCCCTCGGTGTCATCCACCCTCGGGATGAAGGGGTGAGAGGAAGGCGGGGACGGGTTGGGGTACGGTATTGGGCTGAGTTGGATTCGTGTCCCTAGCAGCTCGGTAGGTAAAGCGTGGCGAAGAGGGAGGGGTACAGGCGGGGAGCGGGACGGAGAGGGATGCAGCCAGTCCTGGAGGGCCCAGGACAGCCCAGGAACCGAGCTGGGGCCAGCCTGGCCTGCAGCGCCGCCTCCCCGGAGGACGGCGGGGGCCGGGAGGAGGGAGCGGGAGGAGGCGGAGGGCGGAGGAGGGAGGCGCGCTGAGAGGTTATTTGTGGTTCGCTTTGATCCCAAGGGGGAACCTGAAACTCTCACATTCCTGGCATAGCAGCCGCCTCCGGCGAGGGCTGACCCTGGGGCTGCGCGCTGGAGCCTGAGCTGCCAGAGCGTCCGCGCCACCGCCCAGTGCACACCTCCGCGGCGGAGCTGAGCCGAGCAGAGCCCGGCTGGGGCGTCAGGTCTGACCGCGACGAGCACCCGCGGGCCTCAGCTGTAAGGAGGGCTGATCGGCGCTTCGGGCAGCGCACCCGGCCTGCGGAGACCCGACGCAGCCGAATCCCGAGCTCCGGCACGGCCTGGCCTTTTCCGGGAGCAGGAGACCGGCGGACCCAGCGTCCTCAGGGCGCAGGGCGCCCTTTCCAGGCAGCGACAAAGGTGGGCAAGGACCACTCTGCCCCGCGGACGCCATGCCGTGCGCCCAGGATGGGGGAGCTCTCGAAGGCTCGAAGGTCTCCCTAGGGCTGGGGAAAGGGGCAGCCTCTGGGGAGAGTGGGGCTCGTGTTTTGGTCGCCAGTCAGGGAGAGGAGCGCGAAATAAGGCAGGAGGTGCTGTTTCCAATTTAAGTCTCAGGTTCCTGAGGGCTGATCTGATAAGGTAGGGGTTACAGGTGCCTTTGCCCCCAACTAGCCCAAGAATTGCTCTTTGTCTTCCTTGGAAAATGTTCTTTGGAGCCACGAATTCTGCTCTCACTGAAAAGAATGCAGCTTGCCTTCCAGCCCGGTGACGTCAGCGCTGGAGCATTCGGAAAACAAAGAGGGCTGGCTAGGGAGGGAAGGAGGCGGACCCGCGACACTTAAAAGACCTCTCAGGGCTACCGTCGCCTGCTCGCTCTAGGTGCACCGGCAGCCTCCGAGTGTTTGTGTTCGGCCGAGAGTTGGCGCAGTTGGAGAGACCATCACTCCAGTTTTTTAGGTGTGCGTGAGCCCAGGCAAAGGCCGGAGATGAGTGCTTGCTTAGAAGGAGGCGAGGGGTGGGCTTCGTAGAATCGAGAGCGCTAGCGCAGCCGAGGTGCACCCGGGCGGGAAAGCGCGGCGGAGTTGGGGCGGGCGGGGGAGGTGGTGGAGATTTTAGTAACGGCTTGGCTGAAAAGATGTGCATCTGAAGAAGTTGATGAGGACAAACTCGGGGAGAGAGGCCCCGAAAGAGTGTTCCCTGCTCCCAGACACACTGTTGGAGGAAGGAGGTCTAGAATCTCCGGAAAGCTCTGTAGTCCCGGTCTTCCTCCTCGGAGTCAGGCGGACAGTGATGAATTCGGGAAATGCCTGGCAGGTAAAACTCTAGGGCAGCGATTTTCAACCTTTTTCATCTCGTGGCACACATAAACTAATTACTAAAATTCTGCGAGACACACAAAAATATAATTTTTGCTGATCTGACCAGAAAACCGGTATAATTTTGATTCGTTTACACAATCTAAGGGGAAATAGGTCAGTGCCCCTGACTAAATCAGTCAGGTACTGCATGTTTCAAAAATTCCTGCGGTACACCATTAGCCCTGCCCTGGCACACCGTTGCAAAATCGCTGCTCTAGGGCGAACTGATTCCTGTTTGAGTTGCCTTTGGTAGCTCCGGAGTCTTGCTTCTCCACGCCTCCTGGCGGGGGGGGGGGGGGGGGGGGTGGCATGACTGGGTGCTAGGAGGGATGGGCACAGAGATGCTCTCCAGACTTATCTCCTGCTCCTCAGCTGTGGGAGTGGCTGAGAATGGCTGCTCTGTCAACCTTGCAGCCCAAACTGCGGCCGCGGCGCTGGGTCTAGTTTTATGGCAGAGGAGCGGCCACATTCCTCTCATTCCCCTCCCCCCATACACACGGGACATGTGGAGGTGTGGGCTTTGTTTGGCTTTCCCTGAATCCCAGCTTGGAGGTGTGTGTTGGAGGAGGATGTGGAGAGGAAGCTTGGTGAGGCAGGCAGCCTTCCAGGCATGAGCCATTGGGAGCACAAGCTCAGAAGAGAACACCTTCTTCAGGAAATAATCTACTTGCACCCACAGCACCTACCTCCAACTCCAGGTCCCTGCGAGCAAGAGCCTCCCTCTTGCTCCCTTACTCCTCCAAGGCTCAAAGCCTCACTTGCGCTCAAATGGATGTTGTTACTGAGGTCAGGGTGCTGAGCGCACGTCTGCTATGTGGCCAAGATGACCACAGGGGGCTTTTTCCAAGTAGTGGGGTGGGGGGCATAATTGTAAACTCTTAAGACACTGTCCATTCTTTATTTTCCTTGGAGGTCCCATGCCAATACTGTCAACACACAGGCTATGTGACCAACTCACAAACCTTGATGGGTGGCACCTTTCTGCCTGGTCTCACAAACCATTGTCCTATTGTAACCTCTCCTTTCTTCCCTTGTCCACCATTCCAGATGCATTTTCTCCTTCTTCCCATTTACCTTGTAGAGTGGCTGCCAAGGTCACTCCATGACAAGGGAGGGTTCTGCAGGGTAAAGAGTGGTGAGTTAGCTGTGCCAAGGCTGAATCTCAGTCCTGCCTCATTCTAGGGAGTGCTGGAGGTTGTCTGCCTGGGGCTTCTACTGGACTAGTCTCTTTCTTTATCACCTACCAATGAACTGGAGCCCTGTCTACCCCTGGTCTGGATAGTCAGTGGGTAGATTTGAACTAGGCCTGTCTTCGAGTCTCTCATCAGGTCCTTTGATGGGTGGCTGACTGCAGGAGGCTGTGGCTCCTGGTTGATTACTTTCTTGGTGCTGGTGTCTCTCTCTAAGGCATAGCAAGTCTCTGTGAATATAATTATACTGGCAATCCTTTTCAAAGATTTATAATACACCAGGAACTCAGCTGCCATTGTGTCCTTTAATTTTCAAACTCATGCAGCAAGCATTTTTCTTTCCATTTTCTGATGGAGGAGCTGAGGCTTAGAGGTCAGATAATTTGCCTTGATCAGTAGGGGCAGCGTTGTCATTTGAACTTAGGCTTGTGCATCACTCTAAGTCTTGCTCTTTACCATTATGCTTTGGACCCGACTCTAATGGAAAGTACCCCCGGCCCATGTGCTCCTACTCATTGCTCTTCTTTCTTCCCAGGTGCCCTGGGGCCACGTGCCTCTGGCTATTGTCCAGGCAGGTGTGTGCAAACCAAGGAAGCATGAGGACTCTGGAAGACTCCTCAGGGACAGTCCTGCACCGCCTCATCCAAGAGCAGCTGCGCTATGGCAACCTGACTGAGACACGTACGCTGCTGGCCATCCAGCAGCAGGCCCTGCGGGGTGGGGCTGGAGCTGGGGGCACCGGCAGCCCCCAAGCCTCCCTGGAGATCTTGGCACCCGAGGACGGCCAGGTGCTGCAGCAGGCCACAAGGCAGGAACCCCAGGGCCAGGAGCACCAGGGTGGTGACACCCACCTGGCAGAGAACACCCTCTACCGGCTGTGCCCACAGCCCAGCAAGGGCGAGGAGCTACCCACCTATGAGGAGGCGAAAGCCCACTTGCAGTACTATGCGGCCCAGCAGGCAGGGCCCCGGGCACTTGTTGGTGATCAGGATCCCCGAGGGGCCCCTGGAAGCCATCGGAGGCAAGACGAGGCCCTTCGAGAGCTGAGGCATGGGCATGTGCGCTCCCTGAGTGAACGGCTCCTGCAGCTGTCCCTGGAGAGGAACGGTGCCCGGGCCCCCAGCCACATGAGCTCCTCCCACAGCTTCCCACAGCTGGCCCGAAACCAGCAGGGCCCCCTTCCCAGGGGCCCCCCGGTCGAGGGCCCAGAGCCCCGGGGACCTCCACCTCAGTACCCACACGTTGTGCTAGCTCACGAGACCACCACTGCTGTCACCGACCCACGGTACCGTGCCCGCGGCAGTCCACACCTCCAGCATGCCGAAGTCAGGTAACTGCCCACCTTAGTCTTGTAAGCTCTTGACTTCCTTTCAGCGTAGTTCTCCCAGGGTGGAGAGCTTCCAGAGGACCCCTCGTGTCAGGGCTGGCAAGCCCCAGAGAAAGGCTGGTGAAACCCCCTCCTTCCCAAGAGTGAGGGGCTCATGCCCAGAGGAGGGAGGGACTCAGCCAAGTCACACAAGAACTTAGTGGACATCCTTGTTTTTAATTCAGAAATCAACACTGACACCACTGACTGATTAGTTATAGCAGTCAAGTAATTCGAGTTCCCAAGGGCATGAATTACAGCAGGGGGTTAAAGGTTAGGTTTCAGAAAGAACTTGCTAAAGACAGTTGGGAATCATTGCTAAACTGGGGATTTTTAACGAGAGGACGGTGTTTTCTGTGAGTATTGGGAGGCACTCCTAACTGGAAGCAGAAAGACCAGATGATCTCCTTAAAGACTTCTCCCAACTCTATACTGGGGCGGAAGCTGCCCTGCCTCTACTGTTTATCCCCTTTCATGTTTATCCATGGGCTTCATGTGTCTGGAGCCCGTAGGGGGAGAGGGTTCTGGGTCCAGAGAAGCCCCTTTCTGTGGAGGCTCGGGAGAGGCTGCTAGGGGGACTCAGAGTTTAAGTCTAAGGGAAGAGAAGCGTTTGCAGGACGTGATTTGACTTACGTCTCTAAAAAGGCCCCTCTGGCTGCCTGCAGAGAATGGATTCTAAGGGGCTAGAATGAAGACAGGAAGCCCAGAGAGTGTGCAGAAACACGGGCTCCTAGAAATGAAGCTGACACACCCTTCACTTCACACACCTTGCATCATCCCCCAGGGAGGTCCGGGAAACCCCACCAGAGTGGCCTGAGTATTTGCGGACTCCCTTCCTTTGGTGGTTCAAGGTCAAAGTCTGCTTCTCTTCACGCCTACTGAGTCTTCATTTAGTCACCCACTTTCCCACCATTTGGCCTTTCCTTGCTCTCGAGAAATGAGTGACGCAAGGGTGTTGGTATCAAAGGGACCAGAGCCTTGTGGGTTCTCTCCAACCCCTCGCTCCCAGGCTCCCTACCTTATCTCCCTTCTCAGGGCTGGGCTGGGGAGCATTTCGGAAGCTGAGTCGTGGTTTCTTCTTTGAGACCAGCCTTATTGAACCCTGTCAGGAAAAGATAATATCGTGGAAAGGAAGTAGACTGTTTGCAGAACAAAAAGAGAGAGGGAGGGGGAGGGGAAAGGAGAGCAAGTGTGAAGGGAAAGGAGACTATATTCTTTCTGGGAGCTAGGTCATCCCCAAAGAATGCCAGTTGTGTCTGCCAGGCCCAGTGCAGGGGGAGCAAGTGCATGAAGCAACCCCGGGAAGGCCACAGTTAGCAGCGAGGGGAGAGCCTGGACATCCCAGAGGGGACCCTCTGCTCAGCTCTCAGAGAAAGCCCTCTCTGAGGCAGGAAGAGAAATATATCTGCCCAGCCTCGCCTTTGGGCTGCACCGATGGAGGCTGTTTGTTGGGACCTGGGGGCAGGCTCTTTTTGTCGAGGGTCCTCGGAAGAGCAGGGAGCAAGGCAAGGCTGAAGTGGGGAGGGAGGGAGGGAGGGAGGGTAGTGGGCATAAGTACTGCAGTGATGGACCCAGAAGTGGAATTCCATTTTCATGGGGTTTCTGGGAATTGGACGGTTTCTGATAAAACTAAGATAGTCTGTTCTTTTGCACTGGGAGTCACGAACACCAGAAAGGGTCTGTGTTACCCCCACCCTTCACCCCATGCCTCTTGCCTTTTGATCCCTACCTCGACACAGGACCCTGAAGTGTGTGTCATACCAGTGCTAGAGGCCAGTAGAACATTGTCCTTGCACTCAGGCTATTGCAGTAGCCCAGAGGCGGCCCCCACACCTAAGAAAATGCAGTGTTTGGGTCACATTTACTCTTTAAACAGAGAGTGAGCTGTGGTCACCCCTAGAAGAGGTGGAGGATGGGCCACGATGGTGGCAGTGGCAGCCCTAGGCCCAGCGCTCGGTGGGGCCTTGTGTGGCCCTCACAAACCCCCTTGAAGCTAGAGGTGCTCACCCTCGTGACTTAGCAGAGCCACCCTGGCACCTTGGGGATTTAAATGTCTATTTTGTCAGGCTCTGGAGCTCAGACTCTCATCCTGACATCTGTCTCGCCACTCCAACCTTAGCCACAGTCTTCTAAAAATGTCCCTGCTAGGGATCTGAAATAGGAGGGGAGAACGGGAGTGTGCCATACCGGCAGGTGCTAAAGTAACGCCTGAACTGGGCCTCAGCCGCCACGTGGCCCCAGGGCCTGGGAGGCTGTGTGCTCAGTCACGATTGATGTGGCCTCTGGACCCAGAATGAACCTGTTTTTGATGAGAAGGATGGAGTGCACATTTTTTAAGATGCCTTCTTTAAGCACTGGTTGTTTAGGAAATCCGGGGCTGCTCAGGTGGATTCCCAAGGCCTTGGCCACAGTGGGGCTGGGTGTGAAACCAGCATTCTGATCTTAATTCCCTCTAGCTCTGCTCTCCTGGCCCTTGAGGGTCTTAGGCAGACACCATGTGGAAAAGGCCTTTCCTACTGTAGGGAGGCTAAGTTGACTTGTCTTTCCAGTTTGCCTGGGAGGGCCAGGCTGCCTCAGGCTGCTCCTGGGTGGGAGCCATAGGGCTCTCTGTACAGTCTCTGAGCACCATCTCTTCTGTCCCCAGGATCCTGCAGGCCCAGATGCCTCCTGTATTCCTCCAACAGCAGCAGTACCAGTACCTGCAACAACCCCAGGAGCACCTTCCACCCTCACACGCAGCTGCTCTTGGCCATGGCCCACTAGGCTCCTTCAGTCCACCCGGGGTGGAGGGGCCAGGAAGCACCCAGGCCACCTCGGGCAGTGCCCAGCTGGCTCAGATGGAGACTGTGCTGAGGGAGAATGCCAGGCTACACAGGGACAATGAGAGGCTACACAGGGAGCTGGAGAGCTCAGCAGAGAAGGCTGTCCGAATTGAGAAGGTAGGCCTTGCCCGGGGCCTTAGAAGGGCACGGGAAGAAAGGACTTGAAGGCTGAATGGGGAGTGGGGAGTAGAAGGGCAGGCAACGAAGTCTGAGAGCTCATCTGGCTGGGCTTTTCACCGGTCCCTCTGCCTCCTACCCCCTAATCCCTCACGCACCCTCCCTGGCTGACTCCAGACAGCTGGGGAGCAGCCGGGAGGCCACAGAGCAGGTCTGGAGCATGAGCAGTTGCTGGCCAGTGGTGATTAGAAAGAGCTCATTCACCAGCTCCCTCACACTCACACCCTTCCCCTCCTGTGGACACCTCCCACAGAGAGCCCTTTGTGTCCCCCATACAACAGCAAGCCTGTTCTGGGCCCAGCCTGGCCAAAGAGGAGGCCCCTCCTCTTGGAAAAAACCAGCGACTTATTGGAATCACAGGCCAGCTAGGAGCACGTGCGGAACATGCCAGCAGCCAAGTGGGAGGGGCAGCTGGGCCAGGCTGGCTCTACAGTGGATGGCGATGGCCAGAGGAGCAAATACTCCAGGCAGAGGTGGCTCAGGCTGGGGTCCAGTGCCCCATTCTTTAGCAGGTGACCTCAAGCCTCCCATGGCTGTCCTGTGGTGTCCAAAATAGGTCAAACCTCAGAACATGGATTCAATCTTTTTGTGTCCACTCCTGGCCCACCGGGCTCAGATTTCTCAGCAGAAGCCAGACAAAAGTAAAATGCTTTCACCTCAGAGGCATCTGCTTCCAGAGTACTGAGCCCTGGCTTCCCTAAGCATCTAGACCTTGGGACAGTTAACAGGACCTTTGCTTGCTGGTCCCAGCAGTCTGGACCCCTGGACATCCGCCCCAAGCTGCAAGCTTCTGACGCTCCCACCATCACCACCTGGGGTGCTTTGCCCTCGTTTTTTGCCTTCTCCTCTCTCACTTCTGAGGGATATCAGATTAGCATGGACCTGAGGAGGAGGGGCTTTTGATGGCGCACACCCCCTGGGAACTCTCCCCTCCCTTCATCTCTGCTGTCTGCCTCTTGCAGCTGGAAGGTGAAATCCAGCGGCTCTCTGAGGCCCATGAGAGCCTGACTAGGGCATCTTCCAAGCGGGAGGCCCTGGAGAAGACCATGCGGAACAAGATGGACAGCGAAATGAGGAGGCTGCAGGACTTCAACCGGGATCTTAGAGGTGAGGGCAGGCCACCCAGGTGGAGGGGCAGGGGTGTCTGCAGAGCGGTTGATTCCTCCATTCTAAGGGAAATTCAAAATCTCTGTCCTCTGTACAAAGGAGTGTGAATAGACTCAAAGGGGGCCACATTGAGATCCCTCGGGGGCCACACTGATAGAGTGATGCTCATTTCTGACTTCTGGACCATGGAGCCCCTCGGGGAGCTCTTATCTATGTGGCCCCAGGTGCTCCCTCCTCATTAGGTCCTGAGCTGATCCAGAGGCTCCCCTGTGAGCCCATCCCTAGCTTGAAGGATGCAGCCCCGTAGATAGGACCCCAGGGGACACCTGAGCAGGCAGCTTCATTTGACACTCGAACATCTTTCCTTTATTTCAAACAGAGAGATTGGAATCCGCAAACCGCCGCCTGGCAAGCAAGACGCAGGAGGCCCAGGCCAGCAGTCAGGACATGGTGGCCAAGCTGCTTGCTCAGAGTGAGTAGGGGTCCCACCCAGAAGCCTGGCCAGATGTGCGTGTGGTGGGAGCACGGCAGCACCTTTGAACAGGGAGCATTAGGTCTTTCCCTTGTCAAACCAGTGCTTAGGGCACAGGCTTACTGAAGGCCTGCTGTGCGCCCAGCGCTGTACTGGACTTGGGGAGAGGGGTGGCTTCCAAAGAAGAATAAAACCTGGCTCTCTATTTATTGGGGACATCAGTGTATACAAGAAGGACGGCTGGGGAGTGGTGATTTGCTGAGCTGCGGTACTGACCATTGGTGCAGCGTCCTTTGGTCCTTTGGAAGCAGGCGTAGGGGGCAGTGGAGGAGAGGGGGTTGCCCTGGAAACAGTGAGATGGAAGAGAGGAAGCGTCTGAGTTTCCCAGGGAGTTTCAGGCAACAGAAAGGACAGGAGTGCCCCATGGGCGGGCAGGTGAGAAGCTGGGGAGCATGGAGGCACCTGAGGCAGCAAAAATGGGTTCCTGAGCCGAACCAACAGGTGCAGCCTAAAAAGAGGGTTGGGGAGGCTTATCTGAGGGGGCCGGTGAAGCCTCCTTGAAGACTGGGTGAGTCTGTTACTGGCTATTCCATTCCGTCACTCATTTGTCCATCAGAAGTTGAGCAGAGAGAGAACAGGCCCAGGAAGGTACTGGGGCAGGGAGGTGAAGAGAAAGGGGCTGAGCTCGAGGAAGGAATAGAATCAAGAGAAACACAGGTTCAAGGGTATAGGTGCCCCAGCCCTGGTGACCAGTGACTGGTGTCCAGAGAGAAAGAGAGGCTCTGGGGGAGTGGCAGGTGGAAAGGAGGCCACAGGTTAAGAAACAGCTGGAAGGTTCAGGGAGAGGAGCATGGGGGGCGGGGCAGGGACAGAGGAAGCACGGAGCTCCTACTCTGAACTGTAGTGATAGTCGGGAGTGTGTGCAGAGGAGAGGAATGGGAGTGGATGGTGACTGGGTGAGGGTGGCCTTGAGGAAGGAATCAGGGAACCCATCAGGAATCCTACTGTGGGTGGCATAGCTAGTAGGGGGTGGCCAGAAATGGTGGGGCAACCGAGGAGTGAGCTCCGGCTGGCAGCACCTCCTTCCTCAAAGGGGTGAGAGGGTGTGGGGGTGGGGCAGGAGGTACGCTAGGCTGTGCTGGCTGGGTGGGGTGAGGTGGCAAGGACCCTGTCTCTGGGAGGGAGGTGGTGGTGGTGAGGGAGAAAGGGGAGGTGCAGACCTTGGGAGTCTTCAGAAGGCTGGTTGCTGGGAGGAGGCAGAATGGGGGTGCCCTGTAGGAAAGGGCCTACTTCTGGGCCCTGTGTCTGCCAAACAATGGAAGTCACAGGCGAGTTTCTGGGAGCCGGCAGAGGAGGGGCGTGGGGGAGCCGGCCTGGAGGCGTTTCCGCTCCCCAGGGAGCGAGCGACAGGCTGTTCTTGGCTCCTGGCTGGAGCCAGTAATCTCGCAGCCGCGGGTGACCTGGATGCCTGGCATTCCAGAGCCGCTGGGCTGTTCCGCTCCGGGCTGTCCCCCCGCCGCTCCCTGGCTGCTTGGCCCTCCTGCCTGTTGCTTTGGGAGAGAGTGAACACAAAGAGAGACTGGAACTTGCAGGTGGGGGACCTCCATTTCTCCAAGCGAAAGGCGTCTGCTCCCCCCACAGGCTTTCCCCCGACCCCTCCCCCATCGCCTCCCCCCACTCTTCCCCACCCAGCCCCCCACCGCAGGAGCTCCCCTCCCGGACAGGCCAGCTCTTGGTTTTTTATTCTGGTGGCTGGGGATGGCGAAGGTCTGAGGACTCCCAGCCCTAGCCAGGGCCCTAGAGTTTGTGTGAGGTGGCAGGAAGCTAGTGGAAGCAGAAACCGAAGACCTCCCACCCCCACTCCCTAAGGGCTGAGGAAAGTCAAGCAGCTCTTCCTTGCTCATTAACAGCCATGGAGAAAACACAGGGTTCTCAGGGAAAATGTTTCTGGTTGACCTCAATCCCCCCGACCCCCTCCACTAGTAGGGAAGTGCGGTCCTTATCACCAATACCACCTGCTTGCCCTGCTAGGCAGGTCACACAGACCCCCAGCTCTGGCTACTCTGGTCACACCCTGCCCTCCCTGGGGCATCTGGCCATGGGTGCCCAAGGTTTGGTTCTTGTCCATCTGTCCCCCTTGGCAGTTTCTTCACCTGGAACGCTAAGACAGGAGGGTTACAATGAGATTGGGCTGGGGTACAGGCCTCCTGCGAACTCTGTAAGCTGTGAGTGAACCCATACAGGGGAGGGGTCACGGCCTCCAGGTCCAAACTCAGTCTGCTGCCCTCGTCTGCCCCTCGACCCCATTCACTGAACGTGAAGCCAGCCCAGTATGAATGGCTCAACTTGCAACAATATTGATCCTCCCCACATTTTCCCTCCACGTCAAGAAATGAGGCCAGCTTTGGGTCCAGCCTTCAAAAATCCAGACTGAGCCTGAGCTGACCTGGGCCCACTATGTCCTCCCTGTCCTCCCCCAGAGTAAAGGCATCCTCCCTTCTGCCTGCCCGGGTCCCAAGCCTCCAGTCTTCTGTTCTAGAACCCATACTGTCCTGTGTGACAGGCACTTAGCCACATGTGGCCCAAAGATTAACATTAATTAAAATTAAATAAAATAAATTGTAGTTTTGCCCTCAAACTAGCTACATTTCAAGTGGTCAGTAGCTACACGTGCCAAGTGGCCACCGCACTGACGGACATGGGTTAGAACAGTTCCATTACAGCAAAACATCCCAGTGTGCTGGATGGTTCTTCTCTAGAGACAGTGCCTCTGAGTACATCAGGCAGGCCCCAGAGCCCGTCCCTCCTCCTGCCCTGCAGCGCACCAACACCCTGGACACACTGACCGAGCCCCTCCCCTCCCTGCAGGCTATGAGCAGCAGCAGGAGCAGGAGAAGCTGGAACGGGAGATAGCACTGCTGCGTGGTGCCATCGAGGACCAGCGGCGGCGGGCTGAGCTGCTGGAGCAGGCTCTGAGCAATGCCCAGGGCCGGGCAGCGCGAGCTGAGGAGGAGCTGCGCAAGAAGCAGGCCTACGTGGAGAAGGTGGAGCGGCTGCAGCAAGCTCTTGGGCAGCTGCAGGCTGCATGTGAGAAGCGTGAGCAGCTGGAGCTACGTCTGCGCACTCGCCTGGAGCAGGAACTCAAGGCCCTGCGTGCACAGCAGGTGAGCTAGGAGCCCTGTGGAGGTGGCAGAGCTAGGACAGCCCCTGAGGAGGCCAGTTCCAAAGTCCCTGGGACCTGGGAGCCCCTGTGCAGACCAGGCCTAGGTCCACCTTGGAAAGCAGGAATGATCTGTTCCTCATCCCCGCTACAAGGCTCCTCCCAACCACCAGAAGACTAGCCAACTCTCCTGTGTCTTCCCAAGATAAGAGATGGTCACCCACATCCTGAATCTTTATTATCCTCCCTTTGGATTGTGTGAATGACTCTGGTATTTACAAACCAGATAGAGCTCTGTCTCCACTCCCAGCCTTACCCTTCCCCACAAGAGGTAGGCTGACGACCAAACCTTCTGGTACACCCAGTTCTGCCCTAGCTTACACCTGTTATTCAGTGTCATTATTAAGAGTACCCCTTCCCCATTTGGGAGGATAACATATGTGGTCACCTGTGGTCCATTCAGGGATCCTGTGCCACTACTTCCTTTGTCTCTAGGTGGAAGCCGGGGGAGGAGAATGTGCTGTGAGTGGCTAGGTGAGCCCAGGCATAACTGAGAGACCTCCTGTGGGGTGAGCGCCAGTGGCTGGCATGCTCCAACCTCTGTCCTTGACCGCAGTGCTCCTTGCTTTGCAGAGACAAGCCAGCACCCCCAGTGGCAGTGGCAGTGGCAGTGGCAGTAGCGGGTCCCCAGAGCTCAGTGCCCTGCGGCTATCTGAGCAACTGCGGGAGAAGGAGGAGCAGATCCTGGCGCTAGAAGCCGACATGACCAAGTGGGAGCAGAAGTATCTGGAGGAACGTGCCATGAGGCAGTTTGCCATGGATGCCGCCGCCACAGCTGCCGCCCAGCGGGACACCACTCTCATCCGACACTCCCCGCAGCCCTCGCCCAGCAGCAGCTTCAATGAGGGCCTGCTCGCCGGGGGCCACAGGCATCAGGAGATGGAAAGCAGGTTCGGCATCGCAAGCCAGGGCGCCAGAGAGGGGAGTGGGAGGCAGCGGTGCCCAGTCTCTGCCGTGTCCTTGATCTCTGGTAAACAGGCCCCTCTCCCCACACAGCTCAGCTGTCCCTCCTATTCTGAGCTGACCCTGTGTGTCTGGCACACCAGGCGTCGTAGGCATGCTCCTTCCCAGAGATAGCAGCTGAGTCCTTGGTCCAAGCCGGAGACCCTGGCTGTGCAGGTGCTGGATGCCGTCCAAGGCTCAGGGCCTCCACCCGCTCCCCTTCCACCGTGTAAATCAGAGACTGAGACTTTCCAACTGAGTCCACACCATGTACCACCCAGGAGTGATGAGGACTGGGTCCTTGGCTTGGAGGTAGCTAGCATTTTTTTCTCTCCAAAAATCTTGTCAGAAGCCCCTCGAGATTTCATTTGACCTGTATCTGACTCAAAAACACAAGCACATTGACTGAGCTTGTCTATGGTCAGTAGCTCTGGGGTGTTGCACCCCAGGACGAGGGTTGCCATTACTATCACCAGACGAGTCTAGAACCCTTGATGACTTGCTGGTATGAGAAGGGGTGGTTTCCAGAGCATTGAAATCCAAAGCTATGATGACATTTATGAAGGCCCCATTCTGGCCCTGTTGCAAAGGCAGTTGGGTCCAACCTGGCTGTAGTCAGGGCTTTCCCTCCAGCCGTTACCAGGTAGGGAGGGTAGAGGCTGCTAGGTCTGTACATCTAACGGTGTGGGCCTGACCTCTCCCCTCAGGTTAAAAGTGCTCCACGCCCAGATCTTGGAGAAGGACGCAGTGATCAAGGTCCTTCAGCAGCGCTCCAGGAAAGACCCCAGCAAGGCCATGCAGGGCTCCCTGCGGCCCGCCAAGTCCGTGCCATCTATCTTTGCGGCTGCAGCAGCAGGGACCCAGGGCTGGCAGGGACTCTCCTCCAGTGAGCGGCAAGTGGATGCCCCTGCCTGGTTGGCTGCAGGTGAGCAGGGGCTTGTGGGAGGCATAGTAGAAGGGTAGGTCGCTCTCAGGCCTTTCCTCCCAGAACTGAGGCTCAGAGGAACCAGGGCTTTCTGACCCCCTCCCTGGGGAGCCAGCTGATATTCTGATTCCAGTGATCCTGCAGCCCATTGTGAAAAGGGGTGCTGTAGCCCCCCTCTCCATAAATTGCATCCCCCTCGGCGCCAGCCCCTTACCATCTAAGTAGAAAAGATTCCTGTGCAAATGCACCTTCAGGGCAAGCCCCTTCCACACCTCCCCCTAAGCAGACTCCATAGAAATTCTAGAATCCCTGCCAATTTTAGAGTTTAACCTATAAACAGAGAAGGGTTCTACCACACCAAACATGTGGAAACCAATTGAGCCTGATGGTTATTCCCATTTGGAAACAGGAGCATTTAGTCTTAACCAGAGCATCCTTGCTCATCCAGAGCGACCCGCACTACCTTGTGCCCCCAGGAGGTGCAGTAAACTCGGGATATTCTTCGTGGGGGCCACATCTCATGAATGTAGCAATAACTTTCACCCCCTGCCTTTCCAGCAGACAGGGCCCCTGCGGAGGAGCCAGTGGCCGCGGCTCCCCTTCCTGCCCATGCCAAACACGGGAGCAGGGATGGGAGCACCCAGACTGACGGCCTTCCGGACGGCACCACTGCTTGCCTGGGGCAGGAGCCTGACAGCCTTCTGGGGTGCAGCAGTGGCCAGAGGGCAGCCTCACTGGGTAGGTCCCCATGTTCCCAGCTGCTGTGTCTAGCAAGGCTGAGGGCACACTGGGGTGTGAAGGGCAGTACCAGAGCCCTTCTGTTCGCTGCCCCCACTCCAGGGAGAGCCCTGCAGAGTGACGGGCGAGCAGGGTATGTGCCTCGCCTTGATGTGAACTCGAGGGCTGCTTGGATACATGAATAGAGGAGGAGTGGAAAAGCTTGATTACAGACAGATCCAGAATTCAGAAAGAAAGCGACCCCATGGGACACACTTTATCTCCTCTTTCCCACTTTTCCTTACATAATTAATTGCCAATCTAAATATCTAAGATACGGAGTTTGGCAAATTATCCTCATGGCACTCTGGAGTGAGAAGGCTTCATTTAAAAAAGAGTCCAGGAAGGAGAAAGTTGAGAAGATGCCATTTAAATTTTTTGCTCCCTTTCACATTAGCCTTTGCATATTTGCTTGTGCCTCACATCTCAGAAAACCACAGGCATGAAAAGAATGCTGCAGCCTGCCTCCCTCGGGGCTCTCCACCCTCCCTCCAAGCCCTCCAAGAAGTTCAAAGTTATAAACAAATGTGTCTTGCACACTGGAGGTTGGTAGTCTGGGTGGAGAGTTAAGAGGGAGTAGAGCATTATGCTTAGTGGGCCAGGTTATGGGAAGTGGGTACCTGGGCAGCGAAGGTGGGAATGGTTGATGAAGAGAGAGCCTACATTCAGAATGTGCCAGGGTTTAAAAGAGTGCTCTGGAAGCACTTGCTGACATGTGTGCCTGTGCTCTGGTCTCTGCAGACTCTGTCACTGCATCGAGAGTCCAGGACTTGTCAGACATGGTGGAGATACTGATCTGAAGGAGCTGATGCCAGGGGGACTTGGAACTGTCCCCTGCTGTCCTCTGCCACTCGGCCATTCCAGCAGCCCGTCCAACTGCTGCTCCTCCACTTCCCTCAACCAGGCACTCATTCCCATCGACCGCCTGGTCCCAGGTGCTTAGGAAGGATGCTACGGGGAAGAGGGATGCTGTGCAAGTACCTGCGCCCCAGAAGACCCTGCTTGTTAGCCCCACATTCCTCCTGGGCCCGTGCAGAATGAGGATTCAGCCTTTCCCTGCTGCCAAGCCTTGCTGTTGGGGAAGCCACTGAAGGCCTAGGAGAGAGCTGACTCCCCCTCTTTGTACCCTCAGGCAACAGGGAGGAAGGGAGTGGGTGTGTTTGTTTAAGGGGCTGATTGCCAAGGATGGCTGCCCATGGACACCAGGTAGACTAGTTCCGTAATCAAGTTGGCCACAGTGTTCCTCTCTGGCTAAGTGGTCCCAGCCAACCTCATCTGCTCCTCAGCTACTCACTGCCTCCTTGGGATCACTAAGACTTGCTTCTTTGGGGGAGACCATTGAAAGTGTTAGTCCTGCAGAAGCCACGGTGTTGCCCCCTCACTTGGAGTGGGTAAGGGCTCTTTAAGTGCACTGGGGTCTGCTGGGCAGTTTGTATATAATTCCCTTTCTTGTGGACCGGAAGACTGAAGCGTGCTGCTTCGGACTTGGCCCCTCATTCTGTATGCTCATCCTGCTGCCATGGTTCCTGGAACTTCTCACCGGCTTCCCAGTTACCTCCCACTCTCGGGTTCTTGGCCCATGGATTTTGGTACTGGTTGATCCACGAGATACTGGCTATCTTTTCTTCCCATTTTGAGCCCTGTTTTAAATGCCCATGAGACCCCCCCCCACCCCGCCCCCAATCACCAGCTTCTTGAAATGGCTCCGCAGTCCCTGTCCCTGGGATATCCTGTCAGTTCGGATGAGCCCTGAGCCAGACGCAATGAGCCACCACACGGACATCTGCCGCGGGGGCGCTTCCCTGAGCCGGTTCTCTCGAAGGAAACTGGAGAAGTTGCTGTGTTCTCATCAGAGTCTTTGTTGCCCCACTGGAGGAACTCAGAGAGGGAGCAGTGCTAGTGAAAATTCGTTGATGAACTACAAGATGCGACTCAAATAGTCCTTTGAAGGGAGCCGCCATCACAAAATGGCACCATGAGGCTGGCTCCTCGAGCCACCCGTGCCCAGCGCCCTGCAGCAGGGCCAGTGCCTAGAATTAGAGGGGAGCACCCACGGGGCAGCCCACCTGCAGCCCTGACTTTGACTCCTGGTCTTAAGGAGCCCCCCAACTCAGCCCAGGAGCATTGGGTGGGTGTTAGCAGTTTGGACTGTTTTTAGTTGTCCTTGGATCTTTGTTTTTTCCTTTCCTGTTTTTAAGTTCTGTACGTGTTATTTTATTCCCATGGTTCCTTTTTAAACATTTGCATTTGCTGGACAATTGCATTTTTTTTAATCCCCTTATCCCTCTTAAAACTAAAGAAAAAACACATTTGGTTCATGTGCATTGTTTACAAAGCAAAAAGAAAAAAGAAAAAGTAAAAAAGTATTGTGAAATGAAAAAAACAACTTAATATATTTTGGATTAATATTTGGTATTTCTTTTAAAGTATTTTTTGTGCTGTGAACATTTTCTGCCAAAGACCATGATGTGTGTCTAAGTTATCGTAAATATTTAAGATGTAAACATGGCTGTTTTGTTATGCCACCCTGTACCAGGATTGCTGCCGCATTCCGCTGGGTGTAACAGTATTTTAATAAAAAATAATAATTGAAAGTGGTGTCTGTACAAGGGAGACTGCAGTGAGAAAGATGGGAACCCAGGTGGGGAGTGAGGATTTGGTGGGGCCACCCATGTCACGCTGTCCCATCACTCTCAGCTCTGAGCTGTGCCCCCACACCCCACCCTGTGCTCCTGTGTGCCTTGCTTCTTGGATGCTGGCCCGGCACACCCAGAAACAGCCAGCTCAGGGTCACTGCCCCTCCTTGTGCTGAGAAGTGAAGGATGCTGGTTCCCATTTTCTGACTGGGATACCAGTGGGCAAGGTAGCAGATCCATCCTCCTTATTTGCAAGGTTAGGATGGTACATAGTATAATCTCCAAGAATCCACCAGTGCTGGGAAGTTAGTAAGGCTGCATTAAAGAGAATGAGGATATTGGCTTTCTTTCCACCTGCACAGAGAACACTTCAGCCTAGGAGGGTCTGACAGGTGGGCCACCTGCCCAGGTAGCTTTGTCCTAACTGGCTCCATGTGGCCGCACACTGGTTAGTCCACAGGGGAAGTGGGTGTCCAAAGGTGGCCTTATCCTTCCCCCTACTCCTGTTTTCTCTCCACCCCACCCAGCACAGAAAGTTGTCTGGCACCCTCTGAGAGACTGGGCACCATGCTTGCCCTCTGCTGGGATGCGGGCAGAGGGTGTTCTTGGGCACTGCCTCTCCCTCATTGTGGCGTCACCACGCTCTTGCCCTGGGGACAGGAAAACATGCCCTCCCATCCATAAAAGAGAAGAACACTCAATCTCAGGTGTTCTCACGTCAGCAACAGTGCCTGTCTCTGGGCCAGCCGTCACACCAAGGTCCCGGTCAGGATGTGGGCTGGCAGTCAGTCTGACCACAAAGCAGCAGGCAGACAGGCAGGCTGTGGGCATCTGATGGAGCAGCCACCCCCTGCAGCTATGGGCGAAGCATTTCCAGGGCAGGTGTGGGAACTCAGCGGCCATGTTGATGAGTAAGTAGGATCCTAGAGAATTTGTCTTCCTGAGCCAGCCTATCTGCCCACAAGAAACTGGAGTCAAACGGAAAAACAGAGAACATCCAAGGACTTCTAAGCAACCTTGCAAATGGCAATGGGCCCCATAGGGTGGGAAATTCTCCGTGCAGGGTTCCCCACACAGGACCATGCAGAGGCCACAAACATCCACCCCTTGGCCACCCCAGCCCTCTTCAACCTGTGTCTCCCACGTGACAGCATCCACGCCCACCTTGCTGCTACCAGGCCTGGACCGGGCGGGGGTCGCCGTGTGTGCAGGCTGCCCTCTTGGATGCACTGGGCAGCCCGAATAGCAGAGCCCTGCTCTCACTGCTCTTCCTTCGGCCACACCAGCCTGCAGCCATGTTTGCAGTGACATGGCAACCAAACAACATGGCAGGGCATTTTAAAAACTGCTTAGCAAAGAGGTGCCTGTTCACCTCCCCCCACTCCCCAAAAGAGCCCTGGGAGGGCTGTCAGGCCTAGGTGTGATAAGCTCTGACAAGAGTGCCACCCCATCCTCTGCACCTTTGTCCATGGACTTGCACAGCATCTGTGCCTTTTGCAGGAGCTAGTCCGTCAAAGGGCACTTGAATATTTCCTCAGCACAGACCAGGAGGGTGAAGAAACCGACCCAGCCTGCCCAGCACATGTACATGTGTGTGCATGCCCGTGCCTGAGCATGTGTCACAGAAAAAGATGTGAGGAGTGCTCATATCTTCTGGCTAGTGCCCTTGCAGGGTACAAGGGCTCTCCAGCCACATGGTCATCAGTGGGTCTGAGGACCCATTTCTTCTCAGTGTACTTTGTATCCCAACCCAACAAAGCCCCGGAACCTGTGGACAGCCCTGCCCTGCCTGCCCTGCCTCCACCCAGTGCTGCTGGTGGGTGGAGGCTCCAGAGGGCTGGAAGGCTACCTGCGAGGGTGTCCTAGCCCTCTCCTCGCTCTCTCTCTCTCTTCCTGGTTAATCATTAACTCCTCCCCTGGCTCAGCCATCTGTTAGCTCAGAGGGCTTGGAGGAACATGGCAAGATTGGGGCAGCAAACTGGAGCCTAATCTGCCAGATATGGCTGAGGCCTCCCACTGCCTCCAGGGACCCCAGCTGGACAGGAAGCGTGCTCGAGGTGCCGCCATCTTGTCTCCTAGCTCCTTGAGGACCCAGCCAGGATACAGTGACCCTTGAACAGCTCTGGCTGAGTGTGACTGATGCCCAGAAACTCCAGCACCCACCAGTGCCACCCGCCACATCTGGATCACACTCACAAGGAGAGCAAGCACCACAGCAACTGAGCTCTCAGCGTCCTTTTAACAAAGCGGAGATATGATTCTCATCTCATAAAGTCCACCCTCTTAAAGTATACAGGTTAGTGGTACTTTATGTTACAACATTCCTTTTAAGCCAGTAGCCAACCATTAGCAATTCACCAGGTGCCCTTCTGGTGAGCCATTCGGAGTTGTAAGTGATATTCATTCTGGTGCATTCACACTGTCAGGCCTTATTTCTCAAAGGTGCCTTTTGACCTGTTTTTGCTCACAGTCTCCTCCTGGCTGGCCCAGCCCACCAGCTCAGCAATACCTCCTCTGGGCTGCAGACAGGACACTGTCTACTCTGGGCTGGAGCCCTCCACCATCTACCCGCAAGCTCTGGGGTGGAGGTCCTGGCCAGAGGTTCCCTCCAGGCACCACTGTCTGCTCAAGGTTTTCCAGTTGAGAAGCACTGGCAGGAGTGTGTACAGTTTTGTGTGGCCTGAAGCTCATGCAATTTGGGGGACTCCCTTTAACAAAACGATTGCAAAATGGAAAACACAAAATCAGATCTTGGAAGGGGCTTGGTCAGGCAAGCCCCTCAAGGCACAAGCTTCAATGACTTGACAGTGCACCTGCCTCTGTGTGTGGATTTGTGTCTCCCTGAACGAGTGACACTCTGGGAGGTTCCTGTGACTTGGGCCTGTCCTTGTCGCTCCCAGGTGAGGCCTGGAGCTGGAGATCAGTTTTCCTCTGACGGGGGCAGACAGAACCACAGCTCTGTGTCCCCACCATAACCCACTCCCCTGGGGCACTGGTGCCCACAACAAGGGGCCCTGGAATCCAGTTGGGAGATAACACCACAGAGCCTGGACAACAGAGCTGACCAACGTGCCAAGGACCAGATCTGCGGCCGGGCCATGTCTGCACCCTGCTCTCACCCACCAAGCAAATCTCCTGCCCCAGCCTGAGTTTAGGGGTTGGGGGGCAGGAGGAGGGGCATCTCGAAGTCGATTCTCTGGGTGCCCCGGAGAGCCACGCCACTCAACTGTGGCAGGGACACATTCCCTTCTACTCTGAGGGCCTGCTTGCCTGTCAGCTTTCGATTCTGAGTGGGCCAAACGTCATGAACTGTCCTCACATAAAGGCCTCATGTGAGTCCAAAGGCTCCTGCCCGGGGCGCATTCCAGGTGTGGTTGGGCAGCAATGCGGACATTTCCCTGCACAGGTTTGCCTCTCCTTGCATCAGTTTGGCCTTCTTTCTTCTCGCTCTGGGAGGCCCTGCCCAGCCTCTCCTCTGCAGCCTTTGCTTGCTCAACACGATGCACTGTGGAAATCCTCACAGCATGTTGCATCAGCAGCAAAAATACCAAAATCTCAACCATAGGGTGACTAACTGCAGAAGCCACAGCTACAGGTTACCCTGAAAATTACAGTAACTTTCTTTAATTTAAAATACAGAAAAACAGTCCCCCTTCCCAGAGGCTTTTCTCTAAAGTTTGGGTTTTCTGCTTCAGCAAGACTGACTTTTCTGTACGGGCCTTCTCATCTATTCATTCATTCATTCACTCACTCACTCATTCATTCATTTGTGTTACATGTGTTTATTGAGTTTTCTGCCCTGTTCCCAGCACCATGGGGGGCACCAAAGGTACAATAATGAATAAGGCAAATGACGTGTTCTAGCACCTTTATGTTCCTATCAGCTGTTTTACCTTTACATCCCACACTGAACCAAGCACAGGGGATCTCATAAGTGTTGGCTAAATGAGTATTCTTGGTGAGAACTAGCCCCCCGTCTACTTTTCCGGCTCTAGTTCCGTCACCTTCCCAGGCACACCCAGCTGTACACACAGCAGCTGGTGCTCCCGAGTGCCCTGTGGGCTCCCTCGCCTCCCGGTGTTTGCACACACCACCCCTCTTCCCTGGAACGCCTTTCTCGTCTCTTTGTTTCCTCTCTTGGACGTTTCTCCTCCCTTCTGGGTTTTAACTCAAAACCCGTCCACCCAAACTCAGCTTGGACATCAATTCCTCCTGCAGCCTCCACCCCCCAGCTTCCTTTGTGCTTCCCGGGACTGGGAGAGGGAGGCAGGGTGAGGCTTGCAAAGGAGGGAGCCCCTGTTGGCAGAAATTAGCCTGTGGCTTTGCTCGATTGAGAGAGAGAGCAGGTAAAAAGATAAAACTGACCTTTTAAACTACACATAGGTTACACCTGGTCCCTGTGCTGGGGTCACAGGTGGCCTTGAACACTGCCAGGGTGGTGAACCCTTAGGATGATCTGATCATCAGGCCCATGCCCTTCCTCCCCAGCCAGGCCCCCACGGTTCGCTGGCAGTAAAGGAGAACAAAAGAGATTCTGTGTGTACAGTCTTGAGGTCAGAAAAGGAGAAGCTGGGCCTGAGGGCTTGGGTCGAGGCAGAGAGGAGGGGCTGAGCACGCAGCCGCCGTGCCACAGCCGTGGGTGTGTGAGCCCAGAACCAGCCCTGCTGGATGGCTGGCCCATGAAACAGGCCCCGGCGCTGCAGGCCACGTGGGCCCCAGCCAGCCCCAACCGTGGGAATAGCTGGTGCAGCCAAACTCCCTCCACCCCCAAGAGAGCTGCTCCTGTGTGGCCCTGCCAGCCCTGGGCTCCCTCTGGGCACAGACCAGGGGCAGGAGCGGGGTGGAACAGTTTTCATCGGGGCCGCAGTCCCCAGCCATGTCCTATGGTACTGGAGTCCCAGGCAAAACTCCCGGGATTCAGACCACAAGCGCTGCACTCACAGCGAGGCAGGGATGGGGGACAGAGAGCGTTTGCAGCTCTTCCATCCCTTGTCCAGCTGGTGATGCTTCACCCTCTCAAACCCCTTCCTCCACATGCACTCATTCAACAATTAGCCATTACGTACCCACTGTGTGCCAGACACTACTGTGAGCGCTGGGGAGATCGTGGAGGGACAGAGCAGACAAAAATCCTGCCCCGTGGAGCTTGCCTTCAGGTAGCAGAAGGCGGGGGAAACACAAACAGAAAAATGAGCACATTTTCTCAAGTGTGTTAGAACAATGATTCTTGAAGCCTCCATGGTGAAAAGCTAGTTTGTCTTTTTTTCTGGTCTTCATTCAGGTTTCTTGGCCATGTCAAATTGCTATAGATTCTAGAGTACTGAGGGTTTTTGAATGCTTCCTCTCACCTTCTGCACTCACATCCTCTCTCGGTGGGCACACTTGGTCCACACTGTGTAGGAAGGTGGTGAGAGCTTTGGGGGGGAACAAAGAAGGGCCAGAGAGGTGAGAAGTTACAGCAAGGTGGTAAGGCTGGGGAAAGAGCTGCAGTTTTAAAAAGGGGGTGACAGAGGGGGTACGTGAGTAAGGGTTAGAAGGAGGTGAAGGAGTGAGCCACAGGTCTATCTGAGGAAGGTATGTTCCAAAAAGGAGAGTTTTTCGAACTTGGACTTTGGTTGGTTGAAGCCTTCTTGAGAGTTGAGGGGCAGGAGGTGGGGAGAGAGGGAGCTTTGTAAGGGGGATGAAATGGGGATCCCTGTGAAGGGAGGCCCAAGGATGACCCCCCTGAATCCGGCACAGCCTGCAGCTCCCTGGGGTGGCTCCTGCACCCTGGGTAGGCCTGGGGTGATCTATAGCCCCTCAGAGCTCTGTGCAGCATCTCAATCCTGGGCAGGGTCTCCCCAGGACCACTGGGATCCTAAACAGGAGCACAGCTTCCCTGTACCTGGTCTCCTCCCTCCTCTCAGAACTGTCATCCTTCATGAGCCAGCTCCCTACACCTGACACCAGGGTCACGCAGAACATCAAACAGATGCCATCCTCTTGATAGAAAGACTTTGTCTGCTGAGCTCAGCACATCTGCCTGCAGATGCGAACAGAGGAGGTGCTCCCAGCCCAGGAGGTCTGAGCCCCACTCTCGTGTCTTGCCTGGGTGCAGAGCCATGATGATAAGGAAGGTTCCATCCACCAGACTGGTTTCTGCTTTGGGCCCAGGCTACACGGCACAGTGAACATGTGAAAATTCCTTTCTCTTACAGAGCACACTTTCACACTTGCAAATGCACCCCTTCACATACACATGCCACCACATCAAACACACCCAGACTCTAAATACACCCGTGGACTGGCTGGGGTGCACACCTGACCACAAACATATGTCATAAACCTTTAGGTACACTAAAATGGGCACGCATACTTTTACACACATGCATGCACACACATACAAATTCTCGTGGGTCCTCACCCACACCAAACACATACCCCCAGAAACACATCCATGTTCACCATACATAGACTCACTGTCCCTCCAAGAGAGTTTCTAGTAGGGGGAAAACCCCCAGCATCTGCAGTGAGTGGCAGACAGAGAGATGGGACAAAGTTCACTCACGCATCCATGTGGCCCTCTCTAATGCAGCCCCAAAGGAGCAACCAGCAAGCTGGTCCCCTCGCCACCAAGCCTTCAGAAGGACAAGACTGAGGTGGGGTCAGGCTTGGGCCAGAGGATGTCAGAGTTCCTGGGGGCTGACTCAAGGCCAGGAACAGGCAGCCTATGCATTCCTGACAAGTAGGTCATCATGACAAGATGTGCTGGCCCACATGCCTGGACCTAAGGTCGACTGGAAAATGCTGCCAGAAAGGCAAGGGGTCATGGGGCAGCAGGTATTAAATAGGCGTTGCCTTTTATTTAGGCCCTTTGATTAGGGCCGTGCAGCATGAGGCTGCAGGGATCAGGGATCAGGGGCAAGTGTTCCTGACAGGTGCAGTGCGTACTGAGAGAGAAGGAGTGGGCAAGGGCTGAGGACGGGCTCAGCATGGAGAGGATGGGGAGACAAGTGGACACATCACTAACACTGCTGTTGCTGAGTGCAGCTGTGTGCTGGAGCTCCACTGGGTGTTTCTTTTGTGTTATCTGGCAGGGGACAGCCCTGCAAGCTACAGAGGGTTGCCTCTGTTTCACAGGTGAGGAAACTAATACTCAGAGAGTTTAAATAAATTACTCTCCCAGCCCTGGCTGATGTGGCTCAGTGGATTGAGTGCTGGCTTGCAAACCAGAGGTTTGCCGGTTCAATTCCCAGTCAGGGCACATGTCTGGGTTGTGGGCCAGGTCCCCAGTGGGAAGTTGCAGCCACACACTGATGTTTCTCTCCCTCTCTTTCTTCCTCCCTTTTCTACAAAAATAAATACAATTTTTAATAAGTAACTTACCAGCCAAATGGGAGAGGTTTGCAAATAACACCTCCAATAAGGGGTTAATATCAAAAATATATAAAGAAGTTGTATAATTCAACAACAAAGCAAACAATCTAATTTAAAAATGGACAGAGGGCTTGAACAGACACTTCTCCCAAGAAGACATATAAATGGCCAACAGATATATGAAAAGATGCTTAATTTCACTAGCTTTTAGGGAAATGCAAATCAAAAGCACAACGAGATACCACCTCACACCTACTAGGATGACTGAAATCAATGACACCAGATAACAAGGGTTGGAGAGGTTGTAGAGAAAAAGGGACTCTCACTCACTGCTGGTGGGGATGTACATTGGTGTAGCCACTATGGCAAACAGTACAGAGGTTTCTCAAAAGACTAAGAATAGAGCTACCATATAACCCAGCAATGCCTCTTCTGGATATCTACCCCCAAAATTTGAAAATATTTATTCACAAAAATATATGTGCCCTCATGTTCATTGTAGTGTTATTCATGTGACCAAGACATGGAAACAATCGAAGTATCCTCAGTAGAGGACTAGATACAGAATATGTGGTACACATATACAATGGAATACTACTCAGCCATGAAAAAGATAAAATACTGCCATTTGTGACAGCATAGATGGATCTTGAGAGTATCATGTTAAGCAAAATAAGTGAGATGGGAAAAGCCAAAAGCCATATGATTTTGACTGTGTGTGGGAAATGCCCAAACAGAAAGCAGCCAGTGAACAAGCGAGACAAATAAGAGCTCACAGACACAGACGGCAGCATGGTGGTCGTCAGAGGGAAAGGGAGCGGGGAGGAGGCAGAAGAGGGTAAAGGGGATCAGATACACAGTGGCAAAGGAGACTTGACTTTGAATGGTGAACACACAATACAACATGCACAGGATGCATTATAGACCTGTATACTTGAAACCTGTATAATCTTGTTAACCAACGTCACCCCAGTAAAGGCAATACAATTAAGATACATAAATCACTCTAGGTCCCCAGCCAGTAGGGGCAGAGCTAAGATCTGTGTCATGGTCTGTCTGACTCCAGAGCTCAGGCTCTTTCTACGTCCCCGTGTTGAAGCTAAAACTTGCATTTTTAAACTGTTACAAGCAAGAGGCGCCTAAGGAGACAAGACAGCGACAGTTGTGATGGCATCCTAGATGGGATCCTGACACAGAAAAGGGACGTTAGAGGAACACTGAGGCCATCCGAATGAAGTACGAAGTACGATCATGTATCAGTACGGGCTCCGTAATTGTGTCAAATGTACCATATTGATTAAGATGATGATAATGGAGAAAACCGGGTACAAGGTACACTGGAACTCTTTGTATTCTCTTCACGATGACTCTGCAAATCTAATTTTAAAAAAGCTATGTTTTTGCAGAAGCAGGAGGCAGCAGATAACTTCAAGGCGCAGCCAGTGCCCACAGCCTAGAGAGCAGGGCTTCAGGGAGGGCCCCTCCCCCTTTTCTGGAGATGAGAGGCGCTCAGACTTGGCGCCACTGAGCTCCCATCAGCTGCACCATGTGAAGTACAGACGTGACTGCGGAGCTGTTGTGGCCGAGGCCACTAGAATCCCCTTCCTAAATGGGGCGAAGGACCCGGGAGGCGGGCAGAGCCAGACAGAGGGTCGTGGCGCGCCTGGCCAAGCTGGTATCCCTCCGCTTCTTCAACTGCCCACACCAGAATGTGGCTTTCAGCTGCGCTTATTTCCTTAAATGTATTCCTTCGCATTTTATTTTATTTTTTTGATACCATTATAAATATCATTGTTTTCTTGGTTTCATTGCCAGTGTAGAAAAATAAAGCCGATTTTTATATTTTGACTTGGTGTCTTGCCACCTTTAAGAAACTTGTAAAAAATTAATCCTAATATATTTTTAGTGGATTCCTTAGGATTTTGTATATACAACATTCTGTCATGTACAAATAAAGATAGTTTAACTTCTTCCTTCCCGATCTGGAAGGTGAGCAGGTGTGCTGTAGCAGCGGGGTCTTGTCTGCTCTAGTCCAAGTGTGAGTTTCTGGGTGCTGTGGCAGCCGAGCCTGTCCCTGCTGACAGACCCAAGGTGCAGATTAATAACCCCGGTTTCAGGATAAACGTAAAAACCTGCTCAGCAGTTGTGTTAAGGCCAGGCCTGGTATGAGGGTGACGTGAGACAATGCATGCAGGGTCCATAGCATGGTGCTCGGCACACAGTAAGTATGCAGTAAATGGGACATTATTGTCTTTATGGTAATTTTTATTATTTTATAAATTATTCTAGAAGGAAGTCCACTGGCAGCAGACTCTCTTACAGCTTCATTTTATTCATAACTTTAAAAATCCCTCAGAAGATGACATTTGGACCAATCCAAGACCCAGAGAGCATCAGGCACCCTGCCACCCTTGTCAGAAGCAGGCATCAGGGTCCGCCCTCACCTTCTACCTGGGCACAGGTGAAGGCTTCTTTAGAACCAGGAGGAAAGAAAGTTTCCCTTGTCTCCCTGAGTAGAAGCGTGAGGAGAAGGGAAAGCTGCCCTCCCCTTGGCTCCCTCCACCCCCACCCCATGTCCGTCTGTGAAAACAGCCCAGTCATAAAGGCAGTGGAACAAGGGGGCACCACTGGAAGCAAGCTGGCTTGGCCAGAGTATTGGGGTGGTGCCAGCCCCAGGAGTGGATCCCAGGTCCTTCCCTCCACATGCGGTGGGAATGCCTCCTTGGATTCTGGCATCAGGCCTGAGCTCCTTATCTCCTCCATACCAGTCGTATCAGAGCAATTCAGTGAATCCACCAAGAATGTATGTTGCCCTTTGAGCAACCAGAGTGCTTGCAGAGCTGGCCTTGAGCCTGTGCCTTCCAGGAAGCAGACCGACAGACCTAGCGAAGCCAGGGTTCTGACCTCAAATGCCCCCAAGACCAGGACCAGCTGTGCCCCTCAACCCAGGTGAAAGCTGAGAGCCTTCTGTGGGACCACATCCCAGATCACCTCACAGACTCTACTGACAGTATGGAGTCCAGTGGGTCTCAGCCAACTCTTGCTGACACCTCGAAGTAAGTGGGAAAAGAACAGTAGAAAAAGTAGAGTCAGAACTGAGGCTTCAGGAGAATGTGGGCGGCGGCGGGGGGGCGGTGGGGGGTGAAGGAGAGTGCGGTCTGGAAAAGCCATCAGGTCTGGCGATGGAGTGGCCAGAGTTCAGAGCAAACTTTCGTAGCTAAAGAACATCTCAAGGTTGCCTGTACAAGGATGTTCATTGCAGCACTGTGTATACAGTGAACAACTGAAAGTGAGTTCAGGGTCCAGCCACAGGAGATTGATAAATGAATTATGATTCAGCCATGCACAAGCAATAAACTGACAACTGCGGGTGAGAGGGAAGAGGTGAACAGGCAGAGTACAGAGTTTTTAGGGCAATGAAACTACTCGGTATGATATGATAATGGTGAACACGTGTCATCACGATACATTGCTCAAAACCCACAGACTGTGCAACACCGGGGTGAACCCTAATGTAAACTGTGGCCTCAAGGTGGTTACACTTTGTCAATCCAGGCTCATTGATTGTAACAAATGTACCACCCTCACGGGGTGGCGGGCGGGGGGGGAGGGTGTTGGTCATAGGGGAAGCTGTGCGTGGCTGGAGACAGGCACTCATGGGACATTTCTGTACCTTGCTGTCAATCTTGCTGTGACCCTGAAACTGCTCTAGAATAATGAAGTCTAAAAAAACAAACACCCCCCCGCCCTGATACCTCACAGGTTTTATTTGGCTTTTAAGAAAAATGGAATAATTTGTCATCATGAAAAAGATTGAGAAGTTTCATGGAAAATAAAAACCAGATGTCTAGCTTCTCTTAAACACCAGAAACTTTGGCAATTCTAGGCCATCATTTCCACTTGGCAAGACTTTGTGTGAAGTAAGAAGCAGCTGCTCCTTTCAAATGAGAAAACCCCTCTAGGTGGCCAAGGTTCCTACCAGGCCGAACTCGGTCATGCCTTTCACATCATCTCTATCGGCTTTGGGCATAGATCTCTTGTTCAGACTCTTCCCTGTGCCTGGAACATTCCTTCTTTACCCTCAACCTTTTCCCCTACTCATTCCTTGTAGCTCTGCAGGAATTACCTTAAATGTCACCTCTTCAGGGAAGACTTCCCTGACTACCATAGACTGAGTCGGGTCACTCTGTTTTATATCCTCATGACAAGCTGGTAAAACTCTTCATTATTGTCACAGAAGAGGTATTTGTGACAACTCTCCCTTACAGAAGAATTCCACTCAATAAATATAGAAGGAATGAGGAAATATAAAATCACCATTAGAACACCAGATCTCTGCAGGCAAGATCCACCCATGGATATTAAACTGAGTGAGCTAAAGGAGGTAATGTTAAATGAGATGTTTGCATAGTCTCAAAATATTCCTCCCAAGACAAATCGTTATGAATGACAAAAGGGGAATATGGACACTTCAGAGTGGAGAAACCCAGCAGATTTCACCATACCTCAGTGACCAAGGTTAACATCTCAGACGATAAGACATGCAGACACCAAGTGCTGCCTGATGTCATGCACTGAGGAGGGCATGACACCCCTGTGGTGTCCTTTCTGATAGCGCATGACCTCGGTCTAATAGTGAGAAGGCATCAGACAAACCCAAACGAAGGGGCCTCTACAAGGTGACTGAACAGTACTCTTAAAAAGTCTCAAGGTGAAGAAAGACTGAAGAACTGCCCCAGATGGGAGGAAACTGAGAAAACACAACAATGGACTGTAACACGAGACCCTGGGTTACAGCCTGGAACAGGAAATATATGTATCGCGTAAGTGGAAAAGAGAGCCTGCACTGCAGAAGTGCTGCACCGGGGCTGCTGCCTTCGTTTTCGGGACGGTCATACAGCTGTGGGGAAACTGGGCGAAGGGGCGGGAGAACTCTGAATCGTCTTTGCAATGCTTCTGTAGCTCTAAACTGGCCTCAAAACACAGAAATCAAAAAGCATCGTTGTAGTTGTTTGCTTGATTCCTGTGTCCGCTGGCAGGCTATCCACGTCCCAAGGACAGGGACTGTCTCTTCATCCCTGCACCCTGGAGCTCTGCGAAACGTCTGGCCCAGAGCTGGTGTTCAGTGAGTGAGTGCTGAGTAAATAGACTTGCAGTTATTGACACAGAAAAAGTTCGTGGTGTATTGCTGAGTGAAAAGCACGGCACCCCAAATGGCACATGTAGTATGTCAGTGTTTGTATGGATACAGAGAGGAAGGATCGCCCTGGCCACGTAGCTCAGGTGGTGAGCATCATCTGGATATGCCAAGGCTGCGGTTCAGTCCACCATCGGAACCAACCAGTGAATGTGTGGACAGGTTGAACCACAAATCTCTCTCTCTCTCTCCTCTTCCTCTCTCTAAAAACAATAAATTTTTTTAAAAAGACTAAGGATTTATAAACCAACGTTGACTGTGGCTGTTTCTGGTAGATGAACATATAGTAATAGGTGATTTTCTTGGCTTCTGTCTACTTTATAATATTTTCTAAGTATATTTAATGGTTTGCATGCTACTTTTATGTGCCAAAAAATGGGGGTACACACATACATATACACCACAGCTTCATTTGAAAGAAAGCCATGAGCATCAAACCCTGCAGACTTGGAGCCTGACCTTGAGGGCTGGGCAGGAAATGCGTGTGTCCGAGCCCTGGACAGCGGTGCCCCAGCGGCATGGTGAGTGAAGAGGAGGGTGCCGAAAGGTGGGTTAATGCCCCTCAGCTTCTGCTCTCAGCTAGTCAGCACTCTCTGAGCAAAATTTTTGAGCCAGTGTGTTCATTTCCTAGGGCCCCAATAACAGATTACTACAAACTGATTGGCTGAAACCCACAGAAATTTATTCTCTCACCATTCTAGAGGCCAGCAGTCTGAAATCAAGGGGTCAACGGGGCCATGTTCCCTCCATACACATTGAGAGGGAATCCTTCTTTGCCTCTTCCTGGCTTCTGGCATCGTCTGGCAATCCTCACATCCCTTGGTGTATAAGCAACGTTGCCCACCCTCTGATCTCTGGCTCTGCAGTAACACGGCCTTCTTCCTGTGTCCCCTCTGTGTCTCTGCACCCAACTATCCCTCTTTCTCATAGAAAGACTTCAGCCACTGGATTTAGGGCCCATTCTAATTCAGTATGACCTCATCTTAACTTGATTACTTCAGCAAAGACTCTATTTCCAAATAAGGCCACATTGATAGGTACTGGGCTGTAGGACTTGAATACATCTTTTAGGGACACACAGCCCATTGCAACTAGCACATGCCCTGTACCATTATCTATTACTGTGGAACACATCATTTCAGAACTTAGCTACTTAAGACAACAATAACTTCATTTGCTCACAGTTCTTTGAGTTAGCAATTTAGGCTGTGCTCAGATGAGAAATTCTTCTGCTAGTCTCACCTGGGACGTTAGTATGGCTACAGTCTTCTAGTGGCTCTCGTGGGACTGGAAGGCCCAAGATGGCCTTATTCATATGTCTGACTCTTACCGCTGGTGGTGGTCAGATGAGCCTCAATTGCAATGGCACTTGTCTACTCCATGTGGTCTTGCATGCTCCAGCAGCTATCCCAAGAATGTTCATGGGTAGCTTGGCAGATTCTAAGAAGATGAAAGCAAAAGCTGCAGCACTTCTTAAGGACTAGACTGCTGCATTCTAGTGGTTAAAGCAAGTTACAGTCAAGCCCGCATTCGAGCTGTAGGGAAATAGACTCAACCATGGAAGAAGCAGCAGAGTCACATTGCAAAGGGGCATACACACAGGGATGGGAGCAGTTATTGAAGTCATCTGTGCAAACAATCTATCATAAGCTTCAAGTTCTGGGAAAACACAGTGAGCAGATGCAAGCCTTGCCCTTAAAAAGCAAGTGTAGCAGCTGACTGTGATGAATGGAAGAAAGCGCTATATGAGAGTAAAGGCACAGAAGAAAGCAGTGCATTTCCTGCTGTGTGGGTGTGTGGGTGTTGGGGGGCAGCCCATTTTCCCTTTAAATCCTAGGTCAAGGGCTGCCTCGTCTTTGTCTGGTTCCATGCCCTTATACCTCCAATCACAAGCTCCGATAATCGTTGCTGTGAATCAGTCTAAACCTAAAGCAAGGATGGCATGATCTCAAATCCCCAGAGAAGCAGCTGTGTTGTCATGTACAATGCTGAGACAAGAGAAGATTGGCAAACAAGAGAGTTGGTGCAGAAACAGTTCTGGAGTTAACCATTGGCTGAGTCCCTCTTCCCTCCCTCAGAGGAAAACACTTGCTCTTTTCTCCAGTGACTGCCTAGGAGAGGTCTCGCTGCCCGTATTTATGTGGGAGGAAAGCTTCCCAGGGCACACGTCTCATATGCCATACAGAGGTGGAATTCTGGCTGCATTTATTCACTGTGTGATTTCAAGCCTGTTTCCTCATCTGTAAAATGTGGGCTCATGAAACTTGTGTAAGAGCCTAGGAGAATGATTTGCAAGCACTTCAGAAGCTGTACCATTATCTAAAGGATGTGTGTCGTTCTCGGCTCATTCATTTATCCATTTATTCACTCATGCAACGTTTAACTTTCTTTTTTCTGCCAGACCAGCACCCACCTCTTAGGATCTGCTCTTCACCTTCTCCAACCACGTGCTTTGAATGGGAACTGCCATTTTCTTTTATACACTCTTTGTAGTGGTTGGCCCCAGGAGGGGCAACTGGCTTAAGTTGAGCCAATGAGCATTCTTTGCTGGAATTTTGAAATGTGAGAATATAAAGAAGTGACCAGAAAGCTCTGGAGCAGTGTGCACCTTGTCATCAGATGAGTAAGCTCACTGTAGGACTCTGTAGGCTGAGGAGGGAGTCCTGGGGAGAGGCTGCATGTGGTATCCTCAGGGACTTAGTCAAGAGTGCGACATTTGGACCCACTCAGCAGTGCACTGAGCTGGCAGTGGGAGGCAGGAGCCATGGGGCTGTGGGGAGGAACCAGAGGGAGATCAGAACCACTCCTCACATGCAGTGGCAAGTACAGAATGAGTAGGACTTGGAAGGGTGCGGGGGTTACCTTTGAGTACTGGGCACTCGAGGCAGAGGGACATGGAGTGGTTCACCAGATGGAAAAGAGTAAGAGGTGAGGCTGCAGAGGGCCTCACCGCATCATGAAGGCCTCACAGGCCGCAGCCAGAGTTGAATGCCATCCCGGTTGCCTAGAGGGCACAGGGCAGGATTGGAGGCAGGGAGTGACAAGGTCAGTTTTACATATGAGGAGGAGATGGAGACTTGCCCTGCTGGCCTGCCACCCTACTCTAGGGCCCACAGAGCTTGCACCTTGGTATTTGGCAGCTCTGGCCTCAAGCTCTCAATAGCCACCTACAGGGGACTGAGTTCACAAGTTGCCTATGGATAGGGTAGCTCTATCCCAGGGGCACCCACTCCAGCAGATTCCCTGCTGGGTGGGATCAGGCCCAAGCTTTCCCAGACCCAGACTATCTGGATATGCCAGGAATCATGACCATCAGGCCTTGGGCCTCACCCAGAATGGAGTCGCCTTTAGCAGCCCATTGGCTTCTTGAAGTGCTGGGCCTAGTCCCCAAGCCTTCCCCATCCTGCCTGGCCATCTCAGCTCTGGCTTCCCATTGGGCTAGTCTGGTAGTGCGAGAAGGCCCCAAGGCCCATCAGACCCTGCCCTCACCTGCACTTGCATCAGTATTGCTGTCCTCCCTCCCCATCACCTGTCAGGCAGTCTGGGCTGGGCTGGGCTGCTGAGCACTGTCTTCCTATCCCTGCCACTGTCTAGCTCAGCAACTTCCAAGGATGCCCAGGTCCTCAGGACCCACCTCAGCTGAGGACCATATCACCACCCCAGGACACAGCCCCAAGTGGTAGAAACCAAGAAGATGCACAGGGCAGGGGGTACAATCCCCAGCACCTCCCGCCTTGCATAGGCCCCCACCCCCTCTCACTTGTTCCTTATGACAAGGCTGAGCCATAGTCTGTGGCACTTCCTTCATGCTCCTGGGAGGGAGATTTTCACCATGTGGGGCTGACGTGGGGACAGGTGAGTCATCACTTTCAGCAGCAGAAGGATGATGCAGTCTACAACTCCCCAAAGGAGAAGGAGGGAGGAAGGGCACACCAGGAATGGACCCAGAGCGGGCAAGGGGGAACAGGGAACCATTTTTGGCACCTCTTCTAACACTGGGCTAAGCACTGGTGGTGCAGCAGCCCTGCCACAGAAAAGTTCAAGCCAGCTGGAAGCAGAGGATGAAAGACTCAGAGTGCATGGAGCAGGTATTTCTGAAGCAGGAAGCAGAGGTTCTCTGTAGCATCACAGAGCAGAGACCTGTGATCTGGGGAGCCAGGAAACTTCACGAAGGAAGAGCATCTGAGCTGAGGCCTGCAGACTGAACTGGCCAGTCAAAGCAGGGGAGTGGGAATGGAAGGTGGATGGCTGGGTGAGGGAGAGCAAGGCGCAAAGGAGGAACAGACAGACATTGTATATGACGGGAATGTGGAGGGCCTGGGAGTACAAGGTGGTTCTGGAGGGTGGGTGACCAGGATAGCATGGGTCCTAGACAATGCTAGCTGCCTGGAAGGGGGTGCTTTGGTCAGATGGCTAGTCTGTGGGTGGGTGGAGGCATGGTTCCTGCTGAGGCTCCTGGGTGTGCTCCCCAGGATCATTCCCTCCAGAATGCTCACTCCTGTTATGTCGCATGAGCCATAGACCATGTCTATGAGGCTAGAACCACAGGAGCGTCCTATCTTGTGTCCTCCCAGGACTCCTAGCCAAACCTGCTTTCCCTTTCATTGATTACACTAAGAACTTATATTGCACCCTGGCTGGTGTGGCTCAGTGAACTGAGCCAGCCTGAGACTCTAAAGATCACTGGTTTGATTCCTAGTCTGGGCACATGCCTGGGTTGCAGGCCAGGTCCCCAGGTTGGGGCACTGGAGAGGCAACTGATCAGTGTATTTCTTGCACATTGATGTTTCTCTCTCTCCCTTCCCCTCTCTCTAAATATAAATTTTAAAATCTTAAAAAAAGAATAACTTATTTTGCAAATAGACATGTGAGGTTCCGAGTGGCAAAGGAACTTGCCCGAAGTCACCTGTCCCATCAGGCACAGAGGAGGTTGGAGCCTGTCCAATGCCAGAGGTCTGGACAATGCTGACAGGGGTCACACTCATGTCACATGCACACACAACAGATTCCATGGCTGTGGCCGTGAGAACTTGGGAAGCACCAAGTAAAATAGTCTCAAACAAGCACTTTCTTATAGGACTTGCCAGAGCCTTTAACGTGCTAATGGGTGGAAGAGGATGCATAGGGTAGAGAGATTTTCAAAGTATTGGCCTCAGAATTCTTTCATCCCAGGGGCCTATGCTGGGGCCTACTGGTCTGGACAGTAGAGTCAGAGCCCGGGCTGTGGAAGCCCCCCACCCTGCCCTTACACTTTGTGCATGCTCACTTCAGCGCTGGCCCCGCATGTGGTAGGGTTGGTTCACTATGGATTTTACTGGAGCCTGGCTAGAGAAGATTGTGAAAGTGGGCTCCCCTGCCCCAGCCTTCACACTCTGTGCACATTGCCCGCAGCCTTGGATCACCTGTGCAGATGTGTTCGTTGTTCGCCGAGGGACACTCCCAGACAAAAGAATCGTTCCAGGTCACCAAGGGCTCCAGCATGTTTAGGGAAGGCTTCCAGGGAGAGATGGCATTTTATCGAGAGGGATGAGTGGGAGAAGAGCAAAGGCACAAAGGAAGAAGCTGCCCATAGGGGAATCACCCGGGCTGGGAGAGACCAGGAAAGGGAGCTGGTGCCAGTGGTGGAAGCTTTGAAGCCTGCCCATGAGGGCTTGGGACTTGCATCTGGGTCATCAGAACACAGAATGTGCTTGAGACAGGGGTGATTTAATCAGCCCACAAGCAATTCCAGCCTGGATTCCTTCCCAGCAGAAGAGATTCTGGCCTTCCTTCCTCCCTGTGAGCTACCCAGACTTGACCCCCACGAGCCCCACCATGCAACCTCAGTCACTGCCTGGGATCCTGAGGGTGGGAGTCACTGGCTCAGCTCCTTTTACACAAGCACGTTCATTTGCATGTTCATGCACAGACGTACACATGCACAAAATACCTGACACTCCAGAGCACCCTTTCCTTGGGATTCTCTTTCCCTGAGCTTCCATAAGGGGTCAGAAGCCTTAGAACCTCCTGAATCTGCTGATCGATTCCCTGCTGTCACGTTAAGGTTTGTGTTTTTTTTAAGATTTATTTATTTATTTATTTTTAGAGAGAGGGGAAGGGAGGGAGAAAGCGAGGGAGAGAAACACCAATGTGTGGCTGCCTCTCACATGCCCCCCTCCCGGGACCTGGCTTGCAACCCAGACATGTGTCCTGACTGGGAATCGAACCAGTGACCCTTTGGTTGGTAAGTCAGTGCTCAATCCACTGAGCCACACAAACCAGGGTGTGTTAAGTATTTTTACAATTGTTCTAAAATCCCATTATCTTAGCCTTCTGAACAGGCTCAGTGACTCATGCAGGCTGAATTCGTGCCTGGACACCAAGAGGTCTCCTGCTGGCCTTGCTCATATGGATGTGACAGAGTGCCCTGGGGCAGAGAGCGGCTGGGCCTGCAACATACTTTCCCTTCCTGAGGCTGGGGCCACAGGAAAACACAATGATAAACAAAAATAGAAAGGAATAATCTTGGCCACACGGGATGATTGTAAATACTAAAAGTGTTTAGAAGAAAAACAAAAGTAAAATTACAGAGTTGGGAGGAGCTCAGAGATAAATTTTCTCATTCTCTGCTAGTCAGCACACCCCACATTAGTAATTTTACACTTATCTGTGTTACTATTTGCTAATCACTCAACAGATATCTGTCGAGCACACACTATATGCCAGGCACTGTTCTAGATGCTTGGCCTACCTCAGTGATGGAGCACAGGTATGTTCCATGGGAGGAGAGGCAGGGACCAACAACAGTGAGTGATATTCATGATACATGAGAACAAGACAAAAATGTTAGAATGGGACAGGTGCAGGGAAATCAGAAGAGCAGGGTAAGTGATGCTGGGGTTGCTGGGCATGCGGGCAGGTTGTAGCCTATGGTAGTTAGCAGAGGGGACCTGGGGAAGGAGCGTGTCGGTAGAAGGGGCAGCTAGAGTGAAGAGGGCCTGTGGAAGGAAAAGGCAGGAGGCTAGGTGACTGGAGCAGAGGGAGCAGAAGGTAGGGCAGTGGGAGAGAAGGTGGGGGAGGTACGAGGGAAGAGGTCACTGGTTGCTGGTTCACTGTAAAAACGTTGGCTTTCTTAAGAATAAAATGGGGAGCACTGTAGAACAGGGGAGTGGCACGGTGGGACTTCACACCTGTGAGAGCCCCAGGAGGTCGGGGTTAGTCTGCAACCCCTTGAGTAGGGCATGGCACCGGACAAGAACTCAATAAATACTAAGCACAAGTGAAATGAAAGAATGAATAAATGAATGAATGAATCCAAGCCAGAGATTGTGCCCACCCCTTCCCAGATATAGGTCGGTGGAAAATGTTTCCAATCTGGTCATTGTATCTGGACCAGAGATTCATATCCCTATGACTTGGGTTGATTTTCAAAGTCCTCATTTCCAGATCCCTCCCCAAAAGTCCTGATTCCCAGGCTGGGTGAGGCCCAGCGTGAGTATGAATCTCAGGCAAACCCACTGCCAAGTGAGAAACATAAATCCAGACATGCCAGATACTCCCCAATATCCAGCCCCTGGCATCATATCCAGCCCCAGGGCAAACACTAAATGAATGAATAAATGTGTGTTGGCTATATTCATGGATGTATAAGTGCTTGAAGATTGCTCATTAATTGTCCGTTTCCATTTTTCAAGTCAGATGTTTAGAACTGTGTAAATAAGTAGCTTTCCAGAGGCTGAGAAGCCAGGTTGCTGTCTGCTGTTCCCTTCCCCCACCCAAATACATGAGGCCTCCTCTTATCTGGGGCTCTTCCTTTCCCTGGCTTCCACCTGATCTGGTGCAGGTATTCTGAAAGCAGATCGCTTTTCATAATCAATGTGCTTCTGCAGTGCTCCCAGTGGGCAGGGTCTCTCCCGGATGAAAGGGTTGCTGAGGAATGAGGCTCTACCAGACAGCCCAATGCCCCCAAAAGGGTGGTGCCGAGCCTGGGGAGTGGAGGCAGGGGCACCAGAGGCTCTGAGGGAGGCAGCAGTTCACTTCCCTTTCCTCGCTGCAGGGTTCCACCCACATTCCAGGGACCCGACCAAATTCTTCCTGCAGGAAATGCTGGGGCTGTGAGGATGCCCTTCCTTCTTGCGTCTCCCCATCTCTGCCAGCTGCCCCCCTCCAGAGTGACGGGGGGGACCCCAGCCCAGGGTCTCTGGGTCTCAGATTCCTGGCTGTTGCTCACAGGTGCTGGCTGCTTGAGATTTTTGCATGTAAACAGCAAGAGTTCCTTATTATCTTGACATACTTGGAATAAGTACGGCCATTTTTTCTCTTCCCAGAATTCACAAAATTCCACAAGGCCTCTGACTCAACTCTGTCTTCTCCCTTCCTCTTGCTGAACACCTCTACCCTCGTGACCTTGACAGAGCAGCCCAGGAGCCTGTGCTTGCAGCCACACCTGGTGGGCTGCAGGGGTCAGTCCCCTGACCCAAGTGGGGCCAGAGGCCCACCAGGTGCACCCCACTGAGGGGGCAACTCTGAACTGCAGGAGACTAGGCAGCGGTTTACCTAATGGCCTCACGCAAAAGTTAGGCAGCCTGGGTTCAAATGCTGGCTCCTTCATTTCTCGGCTGTGCAACAAATGAGCTATGTCTCTGATCCTCAGTTTCCTCATGGCTGTTGCACTGAGAGTTTCTTTCTCTTAGCGAGCCTGGAGGATGAAACGAGATGATACACAGAGAACACTTCCCAAACAACAGCTATAGTTATATTATTTTCAGTAGGGTTGAACCACTGTCATCTTCCTACAAAGCTCCAGGACCCTGACCACCGCATCAAGGAGACAGTCGAGGAAACAGGAACTCGGGGCTTCACGAGATGAAATTGTGTTCATGATGGAGGGGGAGGGAGGGCTAACCCTCCACAAAGAGGTCAAGACAGTATCACAGGAGAAAGAAGCCCTTGAAAAGGTTTTGAAGGTTGAATAGGAGTCCTTGAGACAGATAAGTAGAAGGACATCACAGGTACAGGAGACAGCACATCCCGAGACTCAGAGGCCCAGCCGGCAAGCTGGGCTGGGAAGTCCGGGACACAGGAATCTAAGGCGGAAAGAGGGCAAGGGTGACTGGTAGGCTTGCAAGATAGGGAGAGTCCCACCTTAAAAGGCCTTGGAAACCTTGCCAAACGGAGGTCCAGACTTCTCCTTAGGGGTGCTGCCCTGTAATATAGGATTTCCTTTTAGGAAGATCTCTCCAGCTTCAGTAGGAGAGGCTCAGGGTGCAGGTACTGGAAGAGACAGCCTGGATCAGAGTCAGAAGGCGAGTGCAAGAAGGTAGGCCAGTGGCCCTCAAGCTTCAGTCAGTCATTCCTGGGCCTCCTTGATGGTGTTCGATGCATCCAGGCACAACTACAACTATTATTTATGTGATATTTCCCTTAATATCAGCTCGTTCTGCAGCATTATATGTACACCATTATGGATACTGCTTTATTCCAAACAGATATCTACACGTTATCCTCTTAAAATGAAAAGTGTGTGGTCACTTGCCACTGGAAATCACCTCTTTGCCTCAGGCTTTGGGAACCATAAATCTTGGTAGACATAAGAGGGCCTGAGACCGGCAGCTGGGAAAGGAGAAGGGTCTGCTTAGTGTGTAGCATCTGCCAAGCTGGCACCCTAGGCCCCTGATTCAATGTTATGACCTTTGCGACTTTGCTTGGGGGCTAGAGGTGCTCAGCTCAGTCGCTGCTCTGAAAGGGAGGACCAGACAGGCTTCTGCTGCCCTTAGTGACCAGGACTACAATTATTAGCACCCTTCCTCATCCAAAGACATGGGCTCCAGCTCTGGCTGGAGCATTGACAGGCAAATGCTCTTTGCTGAGCGTGAGAGACATTTAAGAGACTCAAGCATGGCCCAGTGGTAGACTCGTCTGGGAGTGACTCAAGCATGGCCCAGTGGTAGACTCGTCTGGGAGTGACTGCACCGTGGTGTATTAGTGGACACTATGCAGGGGGAGGGAGAGAAAGGAGGAAGAAAGGAGGATGAGAAGGGAAGAAACACAGCATCTGATTTATCTTCACAAGAATCTATTTTTTTATTTTATTTTAATCATTGTTCAAGTACAGTTTTCTCCCTTTTACTCCCATTCTAGCCCCCCCCACCCCTCCCCACTCCCCTCCCATTACCACCCTCCCCCTAGCTTTTGTCCATGTGTCCTTTAAGTTTGTTCCTGTAAACCCTTCCCATTCTCCCCTGAAATTCTCTCTTCTCTCCCCTCTGGTCACTGTTAGTCTGTCCCCCATTTCACTGTCTTTGGTTATATTTTGCTTGTTTCTTCATTTTGTTGTTTAGGTTCCTGTTAAAGGTGAGATCATATGGTATTTGTCTTTCACTGCCTGGCTTGTTTCACTTAGCATAATGCTTTCCAGCTCCATCCATGCTGTTGCAAAGGGTAGGAGCTCCTTCTTTCTTTCTGCTGCATAGAATTCCATTGTGTAAATGTACCATAGTTTTTTTATCCATTCATTTACTGATGGGCATCTAGGCTGCTTCCAGCTATTGTAAATTGTGCTGCTATGAACATTGGGGTGCAAAGGTTCTTTTGTATTGGTGTTTTAGTGTTCTTAGGATATACTCCCAGCAGTGTAATTGCAGGGTCAAAAGGCAGATCCATTTTTAGTTTTCTGAGGAAGTTCCATACTGCTTTCCATAGTGGTTGTACCAGTCTGCAGTCCCACCAACAGTGCACTAGGGTCCCCTTTTCTCCACAACCTCTCCAGCACTTGTTGTTTGTTGCTTTGTTTATGATGGCCATTCTGACTGGTGTTTCTTCACAAGAATCTTGTGAGACAGGAATTATTATTCCCATTTCACAGGTCAGGAACCGATCTCAGAGACATTAAGCTACCTGCCAGGGTAATTTCTAGTAAGAAATAGAACTTAGCTACTAGCCCAGATCTAACTAACTTGAAAGTCACTGCTTTCTTTGAAAGGAATAAGATTCAGAATCACACAGCTGTAGCATAGCAGCTACTTTCAAAGGCCTCTTTCAGTCTTCTGTCATTCGTGTGCAAAATATATGCATGTCTTCCTTTTGTTCACCCAGCACTATATTGTCAACATTTATGATGTTGCTAAATAGTCTTTACAATGATCACTTTTACATAATATTCCAGCCTGTGGACACATCATGATTCACTGAGCCGTCACTGAACATTTAGGTGGTTTCAACGTCTCAAGAATATAAATCCTCCCCACTCCCACCCTTCCCAAGTTAGGCTGCCCTGGGGTGAGTCAGGGCACCCACCTGCCCTACGTCTGGACTGTTTTGTAGGTCACCGGGGCCTGATTGTGCCTGCAGTGCTGTGGTAAGGCATTCCAGAGTCTCTTGAAAGGTGAGCACTACTCAGAAAGCTGTGTTCTCTGCCTCTCCACATACACACTCTGCCAAGTCTGACATGGCCTTGCCCTTGCCACTGTCCCCATCCACTCAGTAAAATTGGAGGAAGTGTAGACTGGGGGAAACCAAAGGCAGGCTGATTTGCTGCTTGTAAAGACAGCCCTAGGCCCAGACATCTCAGGAGCCATAAAGCACCCAAATGACCGCAGAACTGGCCAGCAATGACCCTAGTACTGGGATAGGAGCAGGACCTCTGCAAAGGGCCCTGGGGCATTGCTATTCTCTTCAAAGGCCCCTTCCAGAGTGTTCTCAGCTCTCTGTCCCCTCAGGGAACATAGCCACATCTCAGGCTGGTCCACTAACCGTTCTTAGGTGGACTCTACCATCAGAAACACTCCTGGCAGGCAAGCAAACCCGCACAACTGCCTAAGGTAACTAGTTGAAGATCACATTTTCAGGATGCTTCTCTTTTATCTCTCTGCAAAGCAGATATCTGGGGAGGCTGGGCTCAGTATTGCCTGTTCCATGGGAAATGGTTAGCATTCCTAGCATAACTGGAGGGCTGTGAGGCAACAGAGATGACTGCTCCGAGGCCTCTCCCGACCCAAGAAAGATGAGCCACCGCCTCGGCATTTTCTCTCCTTGGCTGGGTTCTGGTATGGGACGCGTTGGACGTTGTTTCCAAGAAGGCAGGATGGTGGGAAGTCTCCAGAAGGGCTATTTGGAGAGAGAGTCATCGTATTACTTATGCAAGCCCAGGACTGGATGGGAGTGCTTGCCAAGGTCATGTCCTCCGTGCCCTGGCCCAGCACAGTGCCCAGCTGGCAGACCGCCTCTGGAGAGGCTCCCAAAGGTGCATGAGGGTAGCTTTCTTGAGCCAACGGGATCTCAGTTTCTTCTGGGTATGTGATGTTTGCATTTTTTCTCTTTTAATAAAGAATATGTATGCTTTAAAAACAAAATCAATGAAGTTCTTTTTAAATCAATAACTAAAGAAAAAGGCCTCAGAACCAGGATGTTTTACCTTCTGCCTTGATTGCAAACCCCAGGGTTTAGCAATCTTTCTTGTCAGAAAATCACAACGGTCACCCCTATGCACCCTGTCCCACAGCCATGTGGACACCCTGCTGTGCTATAGAAAGGAAGGGGAGTAGTGGCTTCCTTGAGTCCAACCTGTGACAAATGTGTTCCTCACTGGGCGCACTGGCCAGTGGCCAACAGCCACACCTACAGAATTCTCTGAAATGAGGAACCGCATTCCTGAGACCATTCAGTGGAAGTGACCTCAAAGGGCAAGTTGGACTTTATTCAGGCCCTGTCCACTGCCAGGAAATGCAGGGAAAGAAATTCCTTCTGTGGCCCCTGCCCAGCAGGTGTGTCTCTAGGTCCAAGGCCCACTGAAAATGCTGCTATCTGAGGGAGACAGGCCCTGGGGATGACCATAGCCTCCTTCAGACCTTCAGGACAGCACCAGAAGAGAGACCTTGGTGGTGGAGGGAAAGGCAAGCAGCTTGTGGCCCAGGTGACCACCCTGTGACTGCTCGACACAAAACTGGCAGAGGCACGCTCCCGGGAGCCCAACACCAGGTCTGTGAGTGGCATGTAAGAGGCCAGCACCCCTTCCTGAGTGGCCCCTGTCCCAGAGGAGGGAATGAAAGCCTTGCCTCAGAAGTACACTAAGTTCCCAACAGGTGTGTGTGCGCCTGAGGGCTGACGGGCTGAGGTCTCACACGGCCTGACATTCCTGCAAAGCAGAGGCTCTCAGCCCCAGCAGCGCTTCAGACACCACCTGGAAAGCTTGTGAAACTCCCAGCGCCCACGCTGTGCCCCGAACCAATGCAATCAAACTCTTTGGAGGAGAGAACCAGCCTTCAGGTAGTTAAAATTCTTAGCCAGGGTTGAGAACGTACTGTAAAGAATTATCCGATGTATCCCAGCTTCATCAAAGAACATAAGTAGGGCTCTCCTAAGGGATGCATGGAGCCACATCTTCCCTCAAGGCCCTCCTGGTCCTCCAGTCTCTCTAAATTCCTGCAGTTCTTCAAAAACCCACCTCAATCCTTACCTCCTGAGGGAAGCTCTCTCTGGCTGCCTCAGCTGCAGTGTCCTTCCTCTGAGGTCCCCTCTCACTTAGGACATGCATAGCCACCGATTGACTGATATTTGTGTTGTCTACAAATTGGGTGATCTGTTCCCCCGGGGCCACGTACTCTGTTGCAAATTATTCTTCCTTGTAACCCACCAACCTGTCACCTACCACGGTGCATTGCCCATCATACATGCTCAACAAGTATTTTGGGGCTGGCTTGCATTCTATTGCCTTTCAACATTTCAGATAATCTCGGTGAGAGAGTTGAAAGAATGTCTGATCCAAATTAGTGGTTTTAATGTTGATCAGCGATTGTGGTTACAGAGGTATGTCTGGTAGGAATGGGGTGGAAATGGTTGCAAGAAGAACGGCCAAGAAATGTCAGTTAGGCTATCTTCCAGGAATGTATGTGTGACCCATCTAACCCAGCCCTCACATGGTCCAGTCTCTGTACTAAACATGTTCATCTTCAAAGACACAGTACTTCCATGGAGAGGTGGGTGGGGAGTGGGGTTTAACTAATTAAGAGCACCACTGAATGTCTGGGGCAGTCTCTTAAGGAACCTGGAATGTGGCAAATCTGAGAAGCTGATACATCAGCAAGGCCTTAAGGAGGGGAGAGAAACAGAAGGTGTCCCAGGCACAGAGACTAGCAGAGGGACACCATGCCTGCTGGGTTCTCACAACGGCTGGTCGTCCTGTGGGCGTGGAATGAAGTAAAAGATGGAGATGGTTAGACAGAGACATAAAAGGGCAAGGGCCAATATATGAAGAGCCTGGAATGCAGAGGAGGGAGGTGGACTCCAGGTTGCACCACTCAAAGGTTAAGACCGAGAAGTGGTGTGATGGAATCACTCTGGCAACATGCAGAGGGTGGGAGACCTGTCAGGACACAGCAGAGGGCCAGGGAGAGATGACTGGGCCAGAGAAAGGCTGCAGAGGAGGAGGGTCCAGTCAGTCCACCCGCACTGCCAGCAAGGCTGCATCTGAGTGCCTCACCCTGTGTAGTATGGGGCCAGCGCTGGAGGTGCTCCCTCATGCCTCACCCAAGAGATCCTTCCAGAGGTCCTGGCCTGCCTGGCCGGTCACCCACAGGTCTACACTGGCCACTCCATACTGTTCCTCCAGCATCTGAGCTGAGATCATAATCCACCCCCCCCCCCCAGGTGTTGGCAGGGCCACCCTCAGCTGCCTCACCCACAGAGTGACATTTTCACTTTATGTCCAAGCCAAAGGGTATTTATAGTAACCACCAAATAGGAAAAAAAGAAATCCTTAGATGCAACCAAAACTTTTCAACAGAAGAATGGCTCTTTAGTTCTGAAATTTTTATGTCAATTTTTACCAAAAGGTTTTAGGAGTCTGGGCTGTTTGGGTCTGTCAGGAAGCCAATGCAGAGATGGAGTTTGGAATGCCAAATGCCTTATGGAGGGAGGAGTAACACCTGTGGAAGAGGAGGAAGAAAACGGACTTGGAACCTTCAGACTGGGGAGCAGCCCTGACAGACCCGGCCAGTCCACCAGGGCCTGCTCAAGGAGTTCGGTGGTGGATGGAAATGTGGACATGGCTAGGCCCTTGTACCACCACCTGGCTCAGTCACTGGCCAAAGCCCCCTCATGTAAAACATAAACATGGTCCAAAGCTTAGTGGACCTTGCAGGAGCCCAAAGCTGTAGACTACCAGCTGATCACAGCCTCGCACCTGGGCAGTCCTTTCTTGGAGAGAAATCTTTGTGTCTGCCATGGAGTCCCGCCTCCTCCCAACCTTAGGTTAGAGTGGGCCACACATAGTGGACTTGAACTCTAAGGGGTCCCCCTCACTCTCTCCATCACCTGCCTTCCCTCCTGCCTGACTCAGCAGACGGCATCTCCCTTCAAGGATCTGTTCTGTGTTCTTCTCCCTCCACTTCCCAGCCCTGAAGCCTTTGCCTTCACTGACTTCCTCACCATACTCTGTCCCAGACTCAACACAAGCAAAATCAGTAGGTGAATGACTACCTGGGAGAAGATCTGTATAACCTGAATCACCAAGGACTCATTTTCCTAAGATAGGAAAAGCTCGGCACAAATCACAGACGTAACCAAACAGAAACATGAGGAGAAGATATGAATGAGTGGCTGATGGAAAAGGACATAAGATGCACCTTAGATGAAAAATGCTCAGCCTGACTCATAGTAAAAGCAATTCAAGTTAAGACTACACAGAGATACCATTTTCACCTATCAGATTGGCAAAGATCAAAAAGTTTGACTCAACACAGCGTGGGTGGGGAAGCATGCACATTCACACGCTGCTGGTGGGAATGGCCCTTGCTGAAGCTCTTGTGTGGAGGATGATCTGGCAATGTCCCTTTAAGTTACAAATTCCCGCAACCTTAAAAACAATAGAACATAATGTTTAAGGGAATGAGCTGGAGCCAGAACATGCTGGTCTCAATCCCAGCTGTCCAAGTCATTGAATGTCTTTGTACCTCAGTGTTTCTCTTCTGTGAAATGGGATGGTAACAGAACCCACCTCTGAAGATTCTTGTAAGATTAAAATACATCAATTATTGTAAAGCACTTACCGCACTGCCCAGCCCTTAGTTAATGCCATGCAAATGTTAATTATCATTACTATTAATTGACCCAGCAATTCCACTGCTAGGAATTTACCCTACAGATATGTTTGCACATGTGTTAAATGAGTTTACAGTGTTATTCATTGCAGCATGGATGCATCTGGGGAGAACACTGGAAATAATCCGAATGCCCATAAATAGGCTAAATTCATTATGATATACGCGTATAACAGAATGTGACACCAATGCAAAAAAGAAAAAGAAAAAAAAAGAAGTCTTTAGTACTGCTCCGATGTATACAGAATACTGCCATGAGCTTTTAAATTAAGGAGTAGTACAAACGCAGGTCCACATTCCCTTATTCACCATTATGAAATTGAAAAGTCTCTAAAAGAACAGAAGTTGTTTGTTTTAAAATAAATTTGGTCCAGACACATTTGGTAGCAAAACTTGAATTTAACTGAACTGACTTAAAGCTGAGTACAGCTCCATTTATCCTCCTTGGTGCAGAAATACTAGTGTTTTATCACAGACTCTCCTGGGGTATGCCATAACACGCACACCACCTTTATTGTTGTCCTGTGAGTAAATGCAGCTGTCTCACTGCAGGGTTTCCAATGGAAAAAAGGAAGGAGGAACGAATGGAGGGAGGAAGGGAGGGAAAAAATCGAGAAGAGAAAATGCAATCATGGTTCACCATTGCCTCTGCTGCACAGTGTAAGGGTCCCACTCACAAGGGCTTGGTCCCGGTTGTCACAGTCACCAACAACTTGCAAAAGGGAAGTGCCCCCCGCAGGGCTACTTTGTACACACCTTGAATTCCGGATTCCCAAACACACCTGTCCCCAAAGGTTCCAGATAAGGAACTGTGGGTTTTTATCTGCCTTTTCTCCTCCTTTATAAAACATTCTTTAAGGAGGTACTAGACACTGGCACCAGTTACCTGTAATGAAAGAAGCTGCTTGGCGGAGCAACAGGAATGTGAGGGACAATTTTACTGTATTTGAATCCAAGAATGCAAAGAGTCTATGGATCTCTTACTCATTCAAAAAATAAATAAATACCATTGAAGATCTCCTCAGCCCAAGCTGTTGGGTGGTGTTAAAGCCTGAACACCCTCTCAATGACATCTCTGTGGCAGGCTGCCTGGGAACGTAAACCTGGGAACCAGGGCTCCAGGGTGGGACAGGAGCCTCATCTCTGACTCACGTGCTGCCCAGGGCACCTGGTGAAGCCTCCTCCCTAGAAAAGTGGAGATAATCAGAGTGACTAAGTGGCAAGCACTCCTTTGGGCCCATTGGTGGAGAAGCCCCGTTTCCTCACCAGCACCTTCCTGCACACCGTTGCCCTCCTTGGAGGGCAAGAGCCACACTCTGGACGCTTCCCTGTAAGAGGGCAGTGGATGCATCTATGAGCCCAAGGCCCCGCAGACTGAGGCTCAGGGTAGAGAGCAGAGTGCATGCAAACAAACCCACTGAGGATGCACAGAAAGCTCCCAGCAACCCTGTTTTCCAGGGCAAAAATTCAGAATAAGCCACATGTCAGCATGATAAAGGGATACTTCAAGAACTCCAGGGGATGGGTGGACCTGAATGTGCAGTTGCAGAACAGTGCCCATGACCTAGTGCTGAGTGCAAAAGCAAACTGCAGAATAGCACATATACGATAGCAAACCCCACAAGGACCTTCAGGTGGTGGGGGAGGGAGGAGAAACTAACAGATGAAAGATGTTAGTGGGTTTATAAAAGAGGAAAAGCCAATGGCAGGTGGGCAGGCTAAATGCCAAGGGCCAGTCCAGAGGGCCCTGCGCAAAGATGCCCACCTATCCCTCATGCAGGAAAGCCCAGGTGGCTTAGGAACTGGGACACAGAGAGTGCAGAAGGGGCTGCAGTGGAAAGCAGGGTGCAGGCCAACAGGCTGCAAAGACAGCAGTTAGACCCTGGCTCCCTCCCCAGCTGGTCAGCAGGTGAATTTATCTCACCCAGAGGAGATGCAGAGAAGTTAAACCTGCGGGATACCAGAGAGAGGCACTCCAGGCACAACAGAAGGCCCAAGAGGGGTGGCACTGAACACAGAAAACTGAGTCCTAGCCACTGGTGTGACTCAGTTGGTTGGAGCATCATCCCGTACACCAAAAGGTTGGGGGTTTGATTCTCTGTCAGGCCACATACCTAGGTTGTAGATTCGATCCCCAGTCAGGGTGCATATGGGAGGCAACCAATCACTGTTTCTCTCTCACTTTCTCTTTCTAGTTTCCATTCCTCTCTCTAAGATCAAGAAACATATTTTTAAAAATTAAAAATAAAAACCCCACAGGGGACTGACTGAGAGTCACCATGTGAAAAGTATGTCCACCAACCCCTTTCCCCCACGCCCCCACCACTGCCTTCCCTAACCCAGAGGAGGAGGTTATACCATTCTCAAAGGGAACTGAATGACCTTAGAGAAAAGACCCAGAGGAACCAACTCTCCAAACAAACCTCTAGGTCCTCCTATCAGACTCCAGGGAAGCAGAGCACAAGGTTCCACTTAGTTTTCCTTAGTGACTGTCTTGAAATAGGAACAGAAATGCAAGCATCACCGGTCCCTTGAGAACACTCTCCACATGAAAGACAGAAACCGCAACAAAGAAGCAGAGTAAAAGCAGACGACAGGTGATGCAGAGTAGAAGGAAGTGTCAAAAGAAGCAGTATCTTCAGAGAGATGAGAAAATGGCTTCCATGAAATTAGAAAAGAATATTTTTTTAGAGACAGAGGAAAAAGAACTTGTTAGAAATTAAAAAATGTGACTCTAAAATAAAAACAGACCATATTTAATAGAAAAATTTGGTCATGAGAGAAGTCACCTAGAAAGAAAAATAAAATGAAAAAAGACAGAAACGATGGGAAAATGTGGAGGCTCGGTCCAAAGACCCAATTCGAAAAGAAAATACAGGGAAAATATATGTAAAACTGTCAGAAGAAAGTTTCCCCAAACCGAAAGACATGGGCCAAGGCCCTACCAAGTACCCAGGACAATAAATGAGGAAAGGCCCACAGCAAGATGAGAGCCGGTGCAATTTCAGAATACCTGGCATAAAGAGAAGATTCCATGGGCTTCCAGCCTGAAGAACATGGGCTGTCTACAGACACACAGGAATCAGAACTGGGGAGGGCTATAGGAAAAGAGGGGTTTCATCAATGGAGGGGCAAACTCAAGAATTCATTTTTACATGAGTTAAAACTGATGATTCCTCAGATGTTGTTTAGGCAGTTGAATATAAGAGGCTAGGATATTAGGGATCTTAGTGCAATCATTTCTTTTTTAAAAAAGAGGACCTGGCCCCCAATAATGCATGTAAAAACCTAGCAGGTATCCTTCCATACCTGTGTCTGTGCCTGTATATACACATATATGCAAACGCAGATATACACACATATCCATATGTACACAACACATGCGTCCATCTGTAGACACACATACCTGTGCAAGCAAATGCACATGTGAATAGGGCAACTCGAGAGCATGCCTCTCAGACCTCTGACTATGGTGTTTGCACTGAGGCCAAGCGTCCCCAGCCAGGGATTGAGCAGGACAGGGGCACTAAGGCAGGCCTGCTCCCAGGACACAGGACTCCACAAACCCGGGACTTTGATGCAAAGATTCCTCACCCCAGTTGCCAAAACTTTCTTAGAACAAACTACACTGTATTCTCCAGCTTCCTCCAAAACTTCCCATTTTTCACTCACAGGAGATGTTCTCCAGTAAACCTCTTGCAAGTTGAATTGCATTTTGGTGACTAATTCTTGGAGGACCCAAACTACCAACAACAGTTATGGTCTTTGGCCATAACTTAGTTACACAGGCATAGCTAGCCAAGGAAAATATCGTCACGGTTGTCTTTGAGAAATGCAATCTGCCACACCCATGCTTCGAACCAAGGGCACTCTTGTTTCGTGGTATTCAGTAGACAAGTAGAGACCACACACTGCTAAGGGTGATCTGGAGCCTGAGAACCCTCCCCATGAAGAGAAAAGGCCTCTATTTGGTCCCCCATAGGCATCATGCTTAAGATGATAGGCCTGCTAAGTCACAGTGAGGACACTCAGGAGGGTCTCAGCTCTAGGGCTGTGTAAGCACAATCCCAGAGTGGTCACTGGCTCCAGAGGTGGCATGTCTGCCTTGGATCCCTCTGCCCTTGGAGCCTTCCCCTGAAGAAGGGCATGAGGTTTGTGGCTGGGCGGGGAATAGCTAAGCCTACTGGCATGCAGGGCTGATGGCTCTGAACTCTGGGAAGTACCACCAAGCATTTCCAGGCAGATGGGGGCTTTAGGGAATTACTTATGATTCATGCCAGTCTGCGGGCGTGTCTGTGCCAGAGAGAAAAACATAACGTTGCAAATACTTTCTCAGTCACTCACAAAGCCCACTTGTCATTCACTGATGGCCCAAATAGGGGCCAGCCACATCTCCCCAGATTATTTCTTGCAGGTTTTCTTCCTACACTTCTACTCTCAGTTACAAAGTGCACCAAATGGAAGTGGTAGGCCAACAGAGGGCAGCTGGCATGAAAAAGAGAGATTTAGAAGGTTCACTTTGGAAGAAGCTGAGAAGCGAGAGACTCGGCATACCGTGCTCTGGGTCATGTGGCTCTAGCAGGACCGGCCTGCATGCAAAGGCCTAGTCCACCAGGCCCCAGAGAACTACTCTTCTCCAAGTCCCTGCACCTCACTGAGTCTTGGCTTCTCATTTCTAAAGTGGGGGTGGCAATCCCCGCTCTGCCTCCTTCCCAATGTGAGAAGGGGATTGGCCTGGACAGTCCTTCAGGGTCTCACAGGTTAGAAAGCTCCTCATCAGCTGTGCTATAGACCAGCATGCTCTGCTACAATTCTCCTGTTTGTTTGTTTGTTTGTTTGTATATATATATATATATGTATGTATGCATTAAAAAAACTTTAAGAAAATTATACAAGTGTTACATGTTCACTGTTAAAATAACCAGGAAACACAAACAAGGTAATGGCCATAAAAGAGAGGAAAAGGCTGTTAACATCTCAGCATATGTTCCCATAGTTTCCGGTACCTAAAGATATTCCAATAGAGCTGACTTTATATATGGTTCTACAATCTCTCATTTTTTACTCAAGAACATGCCATGGGTTCTTTTCTGTCAATAGGCACATTTCTATGATGTAGTTTTCTTTAATTTTTATTTATTTATTTATTTATTTTTAGAGAGGGAAGAGAGAGAGAGAGAGAGAGAAACATCAATGTGCGGTTGCTGGGGGTTCTGGCCTGCAACTCAGGAATGTACCCTGGCTGGGAATCGAACCTGGGATCTATGATGTATTTTAATGCTTATATGATAAATGCCAAATTCAGTTCTGAACACAGGATCTGTATTACTGATTTTCCTTTGCCTCGGGTCCCAATAGGCCCAGCATCAAACTGGTGCTGATCCTGTCTTTACTGAAAATGTTGCTATTTTGTTCAGCGTGGGTTGACTTTTATTTGTTAAAATATTATTTATCTTGATTATGAAATTTCTTGGCACCCCTTAGGACCTTTCCTGCCCCAGGCAAGTACCTCACTTGTATTCACCCTGGTCCCAGTCCTGGGTCACATGTGTAATTCACACTTTATATTCATATGACTAATTATTGGGATCCTGAGGTTGTTTTCAATTTTTCCAGTTTATTCATCTCTGGATTTCCAGCACCCGGCCCATTGCCCAACACCTGGTAGGTACTCAACGAATATTTGCCGAATGAGCACAGGAATGAAGAATGAGTGAACGAAGGAACTGGTGAAGTAAAGAAACAATATAATAATCATTCTCATGGGCAGTGGGTGTCAGGAGAGAAGGACAAGAGGCAGAAGCCACACTCAAAAGGAAAGCACGGTACCCACAAGTCTACCACACAAAGCTCAGGAAAGGAGGCAGCTCAAGTCATGTGGGCAAGGGACCGCTCTCCAGTGGCCTGGGTGTCCTCTTAGTGCACGCACTGCACAGGCCCACCTGAAGGCCCCTTTGGAGATCCCCACCATTTCCTAATGGAGCCGTCACTGCCCTGGGCTGGCCCTGGCCCAGACAGCTGGAATTTTTAAAACACTGCCACGTCCCCGCTGTGGGACTAGCACATGCTCGCGCAGAGGCACACACACCCAGCCCCAAGAGCCTCCTGCACACAGGCTGACGGAGAGCTCACTTGGACGCTGGGCTGCAGGCCCACTGGTCAAGGCATCGGGCCTGTGCCCCGAGTGTACAGCTGCCTCTCCATGGCAACAGCAATAAGGGATTTTCCCAGCCCTAACCAGTATGTGGAATTTTAAAATAACAAAGCCAGAATCCAAGAGAGGAAATTCTAAGAACATGAAATAAGTCAGAGGAGCAGAGGTGGGTGTTTATTTTCCATCGACTGCCTAGTCCTCTGCCTCCTCCCCATCCCTCACCCCAAAGGCGGGGGGTGGGGGCCGGATTCAGTTGTCGGCACCACAAATCTAAAGGAAACCCATCTTCCTGTGTTTGCCAAGGAACAATGCTGAAAAGGCCATCCAAGACCTGCACTTTTCCTCTGCACAGAAGAATTTAGGTCCCAGTGCATTCCTGGGAGGGGGGCCCGACAAGGAATTTCTGCATGTAAACATTCCTGTTCTACACTCAGGGTCATTTGGGACACACAGGTGGGGACATTTAGGATACCCCATGGCCTCTTGTGATCAGACTCATACTAACCACACCAGGTAGGGATCTAACGGTAGATCTGGAGCCTTGGACTCAGAGTTTGGTCTCATCTGCCTCCTCAGTCTCTATCTCCCAGCGCTGCTTTTTTTTTCTCCTTCCTTAGCTCTTATCAGGCTTTTATCACTCCTTTCTTGAACTGTTGCCCAATTCCAGCCTTCGGATCCCTGATCCTCTGTGCTTCATTCATTCAGGACCTTACCATAGCCAGTGACAGTACTTTCATCTCCAGTTTGCTTCCCCTCCTCAACCAGGAAGGGACAAAAAAAAAAAAAAAATCCAAAAAAACCAGGAAGTTCCATGACCTACCAGCGTGTCTACCTCCTCTGCCAAGCTGCTCCTAAGGGATGAAGGACTGGACAGCTGCCCTTTCAGAGGCAGAAATGGCCACTTTGAAGGAGAAGAGAAAGAGTCCATGAATCAGGCCAAGTGCTGAAAGACCAGTCAATGTTTACTGAGCATCTGGGTCCTACATGCCATGCCTGATGCTTTACGGGCCTTATCTCTCTGTCTCCACATTATGCTGAGTCCCAAACTCCCTTACCCTCCTCACAGGCCCACTACTGTGCCTCCTGCACAATGGAGGCTTCATAAACCAGCCAGTATCCTGGAATTGACTGAGGTAGACGCCACGATCCTTGCTGTGATTCAGCTGGCCACCTGGCAGGTACCTGTAGGGAAGGCAAGCCCAGGCTTTGCTTGGGGGCCACTCAGACCACATGCTCTTCCCCGTCTGTGCATACAAGGTTCCCTCTGTCTAGAACATTCTTCGCCTATCTTTTGAGCTAACTCCTACTGGCTTTTCAGATCCCCTTGCAGCCCCCCCGCCAAAAAGCCCTCCTAGATTTCCACCCTAATCTGTGTTAGACCTCTGAGTTCCCAACACCATGGGCTTCCTCTCTTTCTCTGAGTGTTTCAGCAACAGTCTCTAGGATCTGAATGTCAGCTCCTCAAGGACAGGTGGTGGCTTGTTCACCTCTGTGCCCTCAGAATTTAGTTCAGACACTGGCACAGAAGCTCAGTAAATATTTGTTGAATGAATGAAATGCTCAGTTTTGGGTATTCAGTCACTGCCTGGCTGGTCAGAAAGCACCTAATCCCAAACTGGATCGTCTGCTTTTTTCTTTTCTCTAGGCCTTGCCATCCACTGTATGTCCTAAAGGTGGGCAAATCTCAGGGTCTGGTCTCTGTGCCCCTGGAAGCAGGTGGCAGAGAGCAAGAGTGCAGATCCTATCTCCCCTTCCAGCTACTGGCCCGCCTTCTTGGTGCCCCGGTAGGCTACGTTTGGCTCCTCTCCTCTTCCAAACCACACCTGACCTCAAACTACCCCGCCCAGGTTCTGGTCCTGAGTCCCCGCTGACCTGACAGCCCTCAGGGCCCTAACCTCCACCCGGAGGCGCTGCGGCCTCAGTGGGGTGGCAGCGAGGGGACCAGCCCTGGAGCCGTTGCCGGGCGTTTTCTGACGGGAGGGGACCGAACTTGTGCGTTCAGGGAGCGCAGTGAACACCCTGTTCACATTCCTCGCGGGCCGGAATGTGAACAGGGGACGAGCCAAAGGCCGCATTCCTCCGGATGCGGCCGGAGAGCAGCCCGGGCCCCGCCCCGACCCCGGCCCCGGCCCCGGCCCCGCCCCCTCCTCGTCCTCCGGAGCCTGTGGTGGCGCCCCCTGGCGATAGGGGCGGCCCGAAACGCGGCAGACACCCTCTGCCCCCTCACCCTCTGCGCCCTCCTTGCCTTCTCCCTGGCTCTCCGTTCCCCCATCCAACCCCTCCTCTTTTTTTTTAAGTAAACACTAAACTTATTTTTGTTTTTATTCTCTATTATTTTTCAGCCCGCCTTTTGGATCCAAGAATCCCTTTCTTCCTTTTTCGGGAAGCCTCCGGGCACTGTATTAGGATGCCAGAGCGCCTTTCATTGCTTCCATCTCAGCATTCCGACTCCACGGTTGTCTTTGTTTTTTGTTATTTGATACCAATCAATTCAAGTAAAAAGCAATGGTTCCTCAGAGCCCTACCAGCAAAATTCCAACCCCAGGGCCACTTCCTCTCTTGCCTTCCCAGCTGGTACAGAGGGAGCCAGCCCTGACCTTCTCTAAGGCTCCAGAACTTACTGGGCCTCCTCCTAGGCGGCTGGCTCCCTCAGCAGGAACCTCCCATTCTTGAGTGTCATCTCCTCTCCACAGGCACATTTAGGACCAGGGACCTAGATGAACAAACCTCAGGCCTCCCCCTGTGCCAGCAGAGTGACATCCCCCTGCTGCATTGTGGGTTTAAGGGAAGGCAATGCAGCCTGTCCCTAGTTCTTGTGACTCTAGGTTGAAAACTGAGGAAATGGGCCAAGTAGATCCCTACATTGGTCTCCCCTGGAAGAAGCACTGCTGCTCCTCGAAGCACGGATCACTGCTACTGAGGTGAGTTGAGGCCTCAAGAAAGTTGAAAGCCACTGGGCTGAGGTTTTGCACCATAGTGTAGAAACGTCTCACACCACATGCACACGCACAACTGCACCAACATCAAAACACAACACCACGGAAACATGTACACAAAAAAAGTTTCTTCTACCTTGTGGGCAAGAAAAAGGGTTCTGTGGAAAGTAACTTCACAGGGTGGTCTGATCCAAAATTCCTAACTGGGCAGGTCAAGGTGGGTAGTCACACTTCAGGCATGCAAATTTTTAGTAAACGTTTTTATCATCATTTTAAGCAAGCACTGTCCATTGTGTTTGTGCGTCTAGGTTAACACCCTTTGAAATAGGCCATAACCACCATCCAGAGAGCATACAGTCTCAACCATCCTGCAATCTAGTCCCTGCCTTGCTTTCTCCACCCTCAAATCAGTTCCTTTTTCCCCCTCCTTAATCTCAAGTGCATAAAAGAAACTGTAAAAAGCTAAATAAATAAAGGAGAAACAAATTTAATAGCTGCAGAAAACAAACCGATGGTTGTTGGAGGGGTCTGGAGGGCTGGGGGAAAAAGGTGAAGGGATTGAGAAATGCACATTGATAGTTACAAAATATATTACAGGTATGTAAAGTACAGCATATGGAATATAGTCAATAATATTGTAATAACTATGTATGGTGCCAGGTGGGTACTTGAATTATTGGGGGAATTGCTTTGTAAATGTATATAACCATTATGCTGTATATCTGAAACTAATATAAAATAATGTTGAATGCCTATCATAATTAAAAAATAAAACTTAAAAAACAATTTAAAATAAAAAGAACAAAAGAAAATGCAAAACGGTTACTCTCATTTGAGATATAGCTCCCCAGCATATGTCATCAGTTTTGGCTCAGGTAAATTCATAAAAATTCTTTACAGGTTTGGGCAATTCTTATGTTAACAACTCTAAACCAGGACTGGGCTATTCTACCTGTTTCAGTCACTTCCACCCTCCAGGGACTTGAAGGAGAGTGGGGACTGTTTACTAACTGCTGCATGAGGAGACGGGCAGCCTGTCTCCCCAGGTACCTGGTCACCAGGAATGCTGGACAGTGCAGGGAAGGCTGGGCTTCCGCCCATTTTCTGGGCTTGTTGACGTGTCATTCTTAGTGGGAAAGAAGCTGCAGCCTACCACTGTGTGCGTATGGGAATTTGCATGTTTATTGGCCCACGGCCAGTCAAGGACTCGCCTGGTGGTTAAAGTGACACCTGGGAAGCCAATAATGAAAGAAGGCATGCCTGGAACTTGCATTGCTCACCATCAGGAAGGGTGGTGAATGTTGCCAGAAAAGGTGGGGAAAGCAGAAGCCAAACTCTCATTGGCCAACTCCTTGGCTACAGGAAAAGGCAGGGAGTCAGGAGAGCTGGTGTGGAGGTCAGGCTTGTTAGCTGGTTTACCGTGCTGGCTTGGTTTCCCAGCCTCTAGGAGGAAGGAAACAAAGCGGTCCCTTCCTGCCCAGCAGGAGCGTACATCTGGAGGTAGGCCCAGAGTGACAAGGTGGCAAGAAGTCACGCAGCCCTGGTTTGAGGTTGCTACCCTGGCTCCAGGTTTGCCTCTTTCCTGTGACACAGAAAATGGGCATTCTAGATGTTTCTCCCTGGTGTGACAGTTCATCAGAGCTCTGTCTCAGTGGGGTGTCAGGTTGCAGGAGGTGTAAGGACTTCAGTTAGACACAAGAGAAGCCCCAGTGATGAGCCCATTCATTATACAAACATTTACTGAACCCAGGCCCTACCTTTAAATGACTTACTGTCCACTGGGAGAGGCAGACACCCACCCAGGCCAGTAGAGCGCAGAGTGGCGAGTGACAAGACAGAGGCAGGCCCAGGAGGCAGTGGGAGGACTGAGGATCGGTACTGACCCAGCTTGGGTCAGAGTGTGGGCACAATGGGTCCTACGGAAGGTGCTGTTCTCTGGGCCCTAAAAGAGTTGGGACAGGTGAGGAGATGTGGGGCAGGAGGAAGGCTCTGCCAAAAGATGGAGCTTTAATTCTTGCCTGTGCTATACAGCAGCAGTCCCCAACCTTTTTGGCACCAGGGACTGGTTTCATGGAAGACAATTTTCCATGAACTGGGATGGGGGAATGGTTTCAGAATTCAAGCTCACCTCCTGCTGTGCAGCCCAGTTCCTAACAGGCTGGGACTGGTGTGGGTCTGTGGCCCAGAGGTTGCAGACCCCTGCTCTAGAGTTCTCTTTAGTACCTTAAGGCCAACATGCCATTGTGCTGATCTTTTGCTAAAGAATCTCAGGATTTTGCTGGTCATGTGGCTGGACTGGCTAGCCTTTAAGTTGTGAGTTCTGAGGTTATTTTCTGAAGACGAGTGGGATTGTAATTTGCACTGGGCCTAGGTGGGATCTGGTTTCAGGGATGAATTTGCCCCAGAAATCCACCCCCTTCCCATGGAGTTACTTCAGGGTTCTCTTCACTGGTATGTGGAGCATGATCTCATTCCCCACAGCCCCTGAGTGTCCATCTACGTGCAGGAGCGCTCCCACCCGCTGCTGCTGTTCTCACACACCCAGGGGAGTAGCTGGCCCCCCTGAGCCTGGTCATCCTCCTCGTGCTTAAAACCCACAGAAGGCTGCCATGGCCTACTCTTCCCATGTTCAGAAAAACAAAGATAATAATAGACTGTTTGAAAAACTATAGTTTTTAAAAGTATCTTTATACAGAGTAATATTTCTTAAAATTCTGAGTGTGTTTCAAAATGACCAGTGGTGGGCAGTGAGAGCAGGATTTGTTTCAAGTGCATTTGCCTCGGCTCACTCACAGATTCTGAGTCAGGAGGTTGCCAGGGGGGCCCAGGAGCGTGCATGTTTAAAGTCATCTTAAGGACTCCCGATGCCGTCGGTCTTCGGAGGGCATTTTGACAAAAGCAGCGTAGATGACCTCACATCTGTTCTCAGTAAGTCCACTTAAATGAACTCTCCTTCTGTCAAGTTTGGACAACTCCCATGAGATTTTTTTAATCTTCTGCCCCGGAAAGGAAGCATGTAGGGAAGGGGGCTGAGAGGGTGACCCGGTGTGTGCTGGGTGGAAATATGCAATAAGCCAGGGTGGGCCCTCCGGAGTTCACAAAGTAGACACACTGCAGTGAGCATGGAAGACGGCCACGCAGCAGAAGGCTTCCTCTTCCTCCTCCTCCTCTTTTACAGGAATTGGACCCTCATGAGGCAGATGGAAAGCAAACAAAGGCCACCCAGTTTCAAAACTTGATTCTGATTTGGGAATCAGAACCCAGCCCCAAAGGATCGGCGTGCCTGTGTCTGGCATAGAACAGTGCCAGCTATGTCTCCACAGACCCAGTGCTCAGGCCCTCAGCCCACAGCAAACCCTAAGAGAAATGTCAGGACAGGAATGCTGGACTGTTGTCAGCTGCACATCCCAGGGATCTCTGATCTCCACCCTCTTTTGATTGGCACCTCAGCCTCCAGACATGCTTTAGCTGCTTGCACCCCATATATACACCACAGAGCGGTCCTCCTATCAGTCACTATTGCTACTGATATCAGGGCACAGCTGTTTTTGATGTTACAGTAAGGTTCATCATCAGTGATAACAGGTATAATTTCAAGTCATTGTGACAGGTCAGAGTTTGGGAGACTGATGTCTTGTCAGATCTGTTCAGACTATCATTGTTTTCATGTCAGCGTGCAGCCAGGAGTTCATACAAGGAGTGGAAGTGACAGCTCAGTCATTTATCTTCCTCTGGTGCAGGAACCGTTAGTATGACCTTCAAATCTTGGTTTCTCCCTAGGAATCCTTAAAAGCTACATGTCTGTGCTGCCAGGGTTGCTGTATTTAGGCTAGGTAATACACAGCATATGTCCAGCCCACCGGGGACACTGTGCCAGGTTGTCATGCCCCCCCTCTTCTTGGAACGTCACACATGCTTGGCTGCTTGACATACGACCCAATGAGAGAGCCAACACCAGTCTGGGTATCAAATATTAGTGAAGCTACATTCTCATTTTTCAAAAAGATTCTCACCCAAGGATATACCTACTGATTCTAGAGAGGAAGGGAGAGAGTGAGAGAAGGAGGGAGAGAGAGAGACAGAGAGAGAGAGATAGAGAGAGAGAGAGAGATGTGAGAAACATGGATTGGTTGTTTCCCCTCCAGGCCCCCAAAAGGGATTGAACCCACAATCTGGGCATGTGCCCTGACTGAAAATCGAAGTCACTACCTTTTTGGTGCATGGAAGGATGTTCCAACCGACTGAGCCACCCAGCCAGGGATACCTTCTCATTTTTAGATTGAAAGTATAAATCCATAAATAAATGTTCTAGAGTATTTTCTTTCTGTACCTCCAACAGACCATCTTGCACAACCCAGTTTGGTGACCACTGACCGAACTGGACTCTCCTACTGCAGGAGCCCACACCTCTGAAAGCCAACCTTCCACTCTCAGGATGGAGACACAGCAGTTAGACAGGCCCCTATGGCAGGAAGAAATTCTGAAAGTGCAGAAAATTCACTGCTCCAGTTCAGACTTCTACTTCGGCATCTGCAGTTGCTCAGCTCCCATGCTCCCTTTTGTCAGGTTGGGGGGTAGGCAGACAGAAGGCTGTGCTGCAGGCCGAGTGAGGGTGGGGGCCATAGGGTTTGGAGGACTGCCTTAGGGTCTCTGCTTCAAGCTGGGCCTGCATGCTTAAGGTTGTTGGGGGACAGCGGCCAGGTTCCAGGACTGAGTATGGGGAAAGAGCGGCCCCTGGTGGTTCAGACGCACCCTGCCTCAGAACCTCAGCATCCCTCTTGCTTTCATATTTGCTGAATCTTCAGTTTGAAGTCGAGGTGTTCTGGCATGATTATTTGCATAGACAAAGGTAGGTAGGAAAGACTTAGATTCTTATCTGTGCTCATCTGTGTGACCTCAGACAAATTAGCCTGAGTCCTTGGCATTAGATGCAATTAGCAGACCTGCCTACTCTTTGCTGGGGTGAAATGAGATGATGAATGAAAAGCAGTAAACAGTGCATGTAGGAAGGACTCATGACCGATGTTGATGCCTCTAGACAACTACAAGCACCTGGAAAATGTCTCTGGGCGCAGCTCTGGAAGAAGGGTGGGAGATTCCTGAGCAGGAGCTCACGTTCTTGTGCTAATACACATGTGTGAGCCTTGAACTTGACCCTGGCCGGTGTGGTAAGCATGAGTCTGTGCTGGTGTGTGTCTGTTGCTGTATATGTGAACACACGAGTACAGTCACAGAAGAAAGGCAGAGAGCTCTGGAAGATGCTTGGTGCACATCCCAGAGGGGCGCAGAGGTGACAAAGGGGAAGCTAGTGTCACTTATTCCTCTAACCATACTGCAGAATGAAACTCTGAGAGCAGTGAGCTTGTTAATGCATGCCACAATTATTTATTGATCACCTACTATGTAGTAGGCAGGGTTAACAAAATTGAACAAACACCCACCACAAGATGCTTTCAAATAGAGGTCAGTGCTAAATAACAGAGCTGGTCTTACCCAGTGTGGGTGGTGGGGGAAGTCTAGACTGCTGGTCTGGGGACTAATCATTGTATTTTTTGCAGCCACCCAGAAGTGCACAAAACCAGGCCCAGGGAGAGTAAGGAGTCCTCTGCGCAGGTGGCCTTCCAGAGATGTGTCACCACGCAGCTCTTTGGAATGTGTTTGGGTCCACACCATCCAGAAGAAGCCAGGAAAAAGTATGAGATGCACTCTCTCAACCACTCTTTCGCCATTGCTGGGACTCCAACCAACTAAAGTTGGATTCTGTTAAAAGCTAGTAGCCCCTGAGTGTTCCCCAGCTTTCCCCTTGCCACCAACAGAAGGGGATGGAGGCCTTGCCTAGGACTGGTGATGGAGAAGGAGGGAAGAGCTGATAGCTGAGAAGAGACACACAGGATCTGCCGACCTCTAGTAGAGCCCTTTTGGGACTCTCGGTCCGTCCACAGTCTGGAAGAATTTACACATTTGCCCCAATTAGCTGAACCATCAAAATGCATGGACCTTTTATTGCTCTGCTCCCCATCCTGCGCCTGAATTACCAACCTCTGACTTGTAGCTACCCATCCTGACAGTCTTGAGAGGTGCACTGAGCTCGCTGTACTTATTAATTATATTACTCCTTAAACACCTACGATGTGGTGATGTGGTAGGCACGGTTGGGGAGGAATGGGTGCTGAGATCAGGGAAGGGCTTTTGTGCGGGCTGAAACTTCCCCCTACTCATGACTTGGACTTTTTCTCTCCCACCGTCTCACTCCGTTTGCCCAGCCAGAGGCACGGAGGACTTGCCTGTGGCCTGCTTCTGCCCTCAGGAAGCACAAACCGTCATGTGTTCCTCCTGCCAACCCCACACAGCCATTCTGGATCAATACAAAACTGTCCGTGCTTCACTGTTTCCACTTTCTTGCTTGCCTGAAAAATAAAACTGCTACAGTGTTACAACTCTCCCGCAAAGGTCCAGGGTAGCTGTTCAGCTTGGGGGCTGAGGGAGTGGGAGAGAAGGGCTGGGAACCACCCACCATCAGAAATAAAGCTTCTGCAGAGACACTTGGAGGTCAAACAGACCCTTACGCCTCCAGTTCCCTGATTGCTGTGCTTCTGTTTCTCCCTTCCCGGCCCCCAGTCTTTTCCTGCCTCTCGTGGACACCCCGATCCTATCTGTCCAGGCTCTGCGCTCAGACCTCAAGAAGGAGAGCAACGAAGAGAGAGCCAATCCATGGAAAAGAATGCTTCCAAATTCGAGTCCTGTAGAATTCCTTTGGGAGGGTTTAGCAGGCCTTTAGTTAAAGGTACATATAAATCTATGCAATAATGATACTAATAATAGTAATAACTCCACTATAAAAAGGAAACAATCATAACTTTTGACTCAGTCTTAAATTACACTCACATATTAAAGCCCCCAAAAGAAACTGATAATCGAACGAGAAGTTGGGACACAGCGCGGCAGCAGGGAGGAGAGCAGGGCAGGGCAGCGGGGAGGCCAGCTTAGTGCTGAACCTTCGTCTCCCCTAGCTGGAAGGCAAAGGTAATGGCTACAGTTGAGAAATGCAGAAGTACATAGCTAAAAAAAAATAGCTAAAAAGTTTAATAATGGATATCAGGAGTAAGAAATTGCAGGACAGTGCTATCTATAAACGATATAAGCCATATTTTATTTATAAAATAATCCTCATGCACAACTTTGATTTTTTAAAATAATAATTTAAAAATGTCTTAAAAGCAAGAGAAGTGTTGGAGATAGTGTCGAGGAACATTTCCTTTAAGGCAGCTTGAAGAGACCAACAGACTGGAGATACGAGATAAAAATAAAATGACACCAGGACAAACCTAGACGTCTGGATGCAGCAGGAAAGGCGGAGAAGAGAGAGGAGAGGGGGCAACAGAGGAAGTAAACAAAGCACATTTTCCTGAGGCAAAGAAAGACACAGGTCATCCAGAAAAGGATCCACAGAGGCCACAAACATGAGTGGGGAGTCAGAAAAAATAAATTCAGATGGTCAATAAGCACAGGAAATAATACCAAGCCACACATGCAGCTGGAGAAACACGCGGGAAAGCCCCAGTGTTTCCACCTATCCAGACTGGCAGAACTTAGAAAGCTGGAAGACACCTAGTATTAATAAGTAAGCGGGGAATGAGGCACTTGGCTAATGTTCTTGAGAATGCAATGGTACAAACTTTTTGCAGAAAAAAATGTTCAAAATTTTTAAAACATTCTTACTCATGGCCTGGCGAGTTGGCTCATTTAGTTGAAGCAGGGTCCCATCCCTTACTCTGAAGGGGTGCGAATGGGATCTCCAGTCGGGGCGTACACCTCGGTGGTAGGTGGCAGGTGGCAGGTGGCAGGTTTGATCCCCAGTCGAGGTGTGTATGGGAGGCAACCTATCACGTTTCTCTCTCACATCCATGTTTCTCTCTCTCTCTCTCTCTGCCATCCCCACCTTCCCCTCTAAAATTAATAAAACATATCTTCAGGTGAAGATAAAAAATAAAAATAAAATAAAATGTCCTTACTCGTAATTACAGCAATATCACTGCTAGGAATCCATTGTTTGTGTATACTCACTAAAGTATGTCAAGATATTTCTATCATTCAGAGGTGTTTACTGCAGAGTTGTCTGTAGGGATGTAGAACTCGACATGACTTCAACGCACCAACAAAGCACTGGCTGGACCCACAGGGGCACCGCCACAGAGTGGAAGGAAGGAAGACTGCGTCAAGTGTGCGTGGTGTGTATTTTCAGAAAAAGATTTACTTTTTACATGTATATAGTATTATCTTTAGATATCCTCATTGTAGGATTTTTTACATATAACATTATTTCTAGAGATCTTTATTATCTATAGAATCTTTTTAAAAAGATTCACTTTGCACATGTAGTACTCGCTATATGCCAGTACAGCGTAACCATTTTTTCCTGGACAGGTGGATACCTAAGGAAGCAACGAAGACGGGGCGCGAGACTGCAGGTGAGGGCCGAGAAGAGCTGTGCCTTCCTGTTTCACAGTGCACGGAACTGCTTCACCCTTTGCATGACATTGTGCTAGTTTATGCTTTAAAAAATGTTCACTGGAATTACCTGGGCGGAGATATTGTTGTTGCCATCGTGGTTTTCCTCACAATACATTTTTTTAAAAAGATTTTATTTATTTACTTTTAGACAGAGAAGAAGGGAGGGAGAGAGGGAGAGAAACATCAATGTGTGGTTGCCTCTCGTGCACCCCCACAGGGGACCTGGCCTGCAACCCAAGCACATACCCTGACTGGGAATCAAACTGGTGTGCCCCTTTGGTTCTCAGGCCGGTGCTCAATCCACTGAACCACATCAGCCATGGCTCACAATACATTTTGATATTAAAGCAAATAAATGTTTTATTTTGGTTTTGTGTTATTTTAAGGAGTACACCGAGACCCAATGAAGAGGAATAAAGAAATACCATATTTAAATGCATTTGGGTAAACTTTCAGAAGTTAAAGCATAAAGAAAAAAGTTTCCCAAAAGAAAAAACAGGTTACATATGAAGAATGAGATTCAGACTAACATCAGATTTTTTTGCATCAGATTTTGCAGGAAAATTCTTTGAATCTGGAATTCTATAGCCAAATTGCCATTCAAAGCGAAGGCAAAATAATGACATTTCTTGCACTCCAGGGAGTTAAAAAAATATACATTTCAAGCACTGCATATGAAGAAATTACTCAAGAAGATGTCCTACTAAAACAAAGTGAATTACTTTGAAAAAGTAATTTGTTAATTCAAAGTTGAATTAACAAAGAATGAGAGCAATTTTTAAAAATGGAAGCTGAGTGTAAAAAGAAATATAAACATAGAAAAAAGCAATCAATGATTGGATACTAGTTCGGGCTTTGATGCCTGGAATACATATTATCCTTTGACCTACAGATGTTTAGTAAGTGATATAAAGTTGTTTTCTTCTTAAGAGCTCCAGTCATACTTCTTGGTTCTGTGGAAGATAATATTTACACAATTATAACATTATAATTAGATGTGACTGTAACGTTGTTTATGTGGGGTTTACTATCTTAGACTCAATCAGTAGACAAAAAATGTAGTGAACAGAATGTGGATATTTTGAACTTTGACAAAGGGGAAAACAGCGCCAAAGTCAGGGAGCCAGAGTCTCTAAATTCCTTTAGCTGCAGTTGGTGTTATCAAAAGCCGGTCCTGGCTGATCAGGGCGTAGGGTTCTAACAAATGCAAACTTGGGGGAGGAGCACAGGTCGGAGGTAAGGAAACGTCTCTAACCGCGCCTCTTCGCGGGACTGTCTTCAGCGTTTCCCAGCTCCAAATGGCGTCGTGTTGTTAGTTTGACACTAGCCACGGTGGGAATAGCTCACCACAGATATGGGCAAATGTTACACTCCAGGGCCTTTTCTCCCTCCAGGCAACCCGTTGTTAAATATTCACCAGCATACCCTTGGGAAAGCCTGATCCTCCTGGCCGGAAGGATTGTAAAAGGGAGAAGAAGGTGGTGGAACTCGGGTTTGCAAGGTCACACCCCCAGGGTTAGACCGAAGGTGGCAGACTCGGTGGCTTTCTTAGAGAGTGAAATCTCCTAAGATAAGAATCAGCAAACTTTTTCTTAAAGGGCCGAATAGTAACTACCGCAGAACGATTTAACTATGCTGTTACAGCTCAAAAGCAGCCATAAACAACACCTAAACAAATGCGCAGCGACTGTGTTCCATCCAACAAGACTTTTCTTTACAACACAGGTGGCCAGTCCATGGGCCACATGGTTTGCCAACCCCTGGTCTAAGGCAAATCCCACGGGATGGCCCTTCACATATGACACAACAAGGCTCAGCTGCCACAGCTGGAATTAGCTGGATAGCTGGGTATTTCAGCCAGAGGTCCCAGGCATAGCTCCCCATTGTCTCCAAGTGGCTTGCAGGGAACCCAGACGTTTCTGAGTCCCAGGCAAAGGGACACAAAGGTGCTATATCAGATAGAATTAGGTTTGACTTCATGGTAGTTTTATAAACATACAATTTAATAGTGGCTTAGAACACACATGCAGACTTCTCTCATGTCAATACCTGGAGGTTGGCTCTCCAGGGCTGGCAAAGCGCAAGAGACCCAAGTCCATCAGAGCTTTTCTCTCTGCCATTCCTACATGTGACCCTCATCCAGATGGTGTGAGGTGGCTGCAGAAGCTGCGCCATTACGCCTACCACATCCAGCGGGCAGGAAGAGGGAGAAAGGAGTGGGCAGCCCTCCCCACCCTCAGCTTCATGGACCTACGACCTGGGCAATTGCACAGAGCACCCTGCTCAGCGGGGACTGCACTTGGTTTAATCGTGGACTGTCCCTCTCTTAGAATTCTTTTTAAATCCTCACCCAAGGATATGTTTACTGATTTTAGAGATATAGGAAGAGAGATAGAAAGAAGCATCATTGTGAGAGAGAGGCATCCATTGGTTGCCCCTGGCCAGCCCCCAGACCAAGGGTTGAACCTGAAACCGAGGGATGTGCCCTGACAGGGAATTAGACAGGATGAAGCTCCAACCAACTGAGCCATCTGGCCAGGGCTGTCTCGAAATTCTTAACATTATCTTTGAACTTGTATTTTGTAAATAAAGCCTGATGGCATGATGGAGCAGGTAAGAGAGCAGAGGATATTTGTGCAGTGTGCATGTGTGTTATTGGTCCCTGCAACCCTCATTCTCATAAACAGAGGTTGTATGTTGTATGCAACCTGCTATGCAGCTTCCACAACATGCTCACCTTGTACTTGGAACCACAGTCAGGAAAGCCTCCATGCAAGCATTCATTTAATGCTCTGCTGTCCCTGTTTTAGTTTTAATTAATTTTAGTTTTGAACTTGAGTATTTGAAGTGAGGGCCAGCAGGACAAGGCATGATGTGCCGTGTTTATGTCTCCCTCCCCTACCCCCCCCCCCCCCCATTTGAACATGCACATAGCATTGGCAAAGTCAGGAGCACAGAACTCCAGGAGCCCAACAATGTGTGGGGTTTTAGCAAGACGCACAGCAAGTGCAAGGTAAACGAGTACTTACTTGAATAAACAAGAGCCAACAGCCCTGAGAGGCCACACTTTCCATTTGAACACAAATTTGCTTCAAATGCTGAAGGAAAGCAGTGGCACCCTGGCCAGGTAGCTCAGTTGGTTAGAGCATTGCCCAGATATGCTAAGGCTGTGGGTTGGAGCCCTGGTCAGGGCACATACAAGAATCCACCAGTGAATAAATGCATAAATAAGTGGTATGACAAATCAGTTTCTCTCTTCCTCCCTCCCTCACTCCTTCTTTAAAAATCAATCAATTAATTAATTAAAAGAAGGCAGTGGCCTTCTCAGAAACACAAACAGCCAAGGAACCCTATGGTATACTTTATCACTCACCTATTTCCCTGTATTAGCCAAACACTCACTTTGCAAATGCATGAGTTAAAGGCTCTTAATTTTTTATACTTAAAGCTGGCATTGCACAATATAAAGATGAATGGTAAAATTCATAGTAATAGCATGAAATTTTAATTTTCTTTGCTTGAAATGATATTCAATGACAATTAAAAAAACACCATGACAAATCAAGAGAGAGACCACATAAGATAGGAAAATCTTTACTACTTTAGTGCCTGTAGTAGTACTTTTTTTCCTGCTTTTTGGACAAAGAAGGCCTGCATTTTCACTTTGCACTGGTGTTGCAAATTCTGTAGCTGGTCCTAGCAGCCCACTACCCTAAGACGCCATATGGGACTGGCCTCATCTGTCATGTTAACTGCTGGGAGCCGATGTCCCTGTCCTCAGAGCGGCAGAGGTCCAGAGCCCCTGGGTGTACCGAGCCGCCAACTTCAGCAGACACAGTAAAGACCCTCATTTACCCAGATATCCAGATGGCATCTTGGGGACAGGGAGAGAGAGGGACAGAGTTGAGAAAGACAGTGAGTTTCCCATGTGTGGGAAACCAGCCACACGAGGGAGTTCATCATCAAACAGACTGGATACTCCGACTGAGAGGAGACTTGTTCAATGTAAAAAGACTAGCCTGTTGTTAAAAGGCAAGCCTAGGCTTCCCCACTACGAGGTAGGGTGGGGCTGCCAAGGAAGATCCTAATCTTTGCAGATCTGGATGGGTGTGGACAGCTACAAGCCTGCTACCCTAGATCCAAGGCACCTTCTGTCTGAAAAATCCTCCTTCCTGCTCCCTCTTCCTTTCCTCCATCCCCTAGTTCTGTAACCCTTGGACACCTGGCTAACTTCTCGCCTTCCCACACTCAGCTCAAGGATCTCCTCCCCCTGGGGACCCTTCCCCGACACCTACCCTCACTCTCTCCTCCTCTGGGCCCTCATCCCAACCCCACGCACCTGGTTTCAGAGCAGCAGTTTGAGTGACAGCAGGTACTCACCATAGGGCTGCAGGCCAGGAGTAGAGGCCTTCCTGATGCTCGCTTACCCTCTTTGAGCCTGGTTCCTCAAATGGAAAAGGGGAGTAATAATACCAGACCTGCTGACCTTGTAGGATTTTTTTTATTGTTCCATTACAGTTGCCCCAATTTCCCACCCCACCGAGTTGCTCTCTCCTGCCCTGCACCCTCCACAGTCAATCCCCACCTTGTTGCCCCTGTCCATGGGTCCTTTATACACGTTCCTCGACTTGGCCCTACCCCTTCTTTCCCCTGTTATTCCCCTCCCGCCTCTCTTCTGGTTACTGTCAGTTTGTTCTTTATTTCCATGTCTCTGGTTCTATTTTGCTTGTTTTTTGTTGTTGTTGTTGTTGATTAGGTTCCACTTATAGGTGAGATCATATGGTATTTGTCTTTTATCACCTGGATTACTTCACTTAGCATAAATATTCTCCAGTTCCATCCATGCTGTCGTGAAGGGTAGGAGTTCCTTGTTTCTTTCTGCTGCATAGAACTCCATTGTGTAAATGTACTATAGTTTTTTGATCCACTTATTTACTGATGGGCACTTAGGTTGTTTCCAGCACTTGGCTATTGTAAATAACACTGCTATGAACATTGGGGTGAAAGATTTTTTAATAATTAGCTTATAAGCCCTTGCTGATGTGACTCAGTTGGTTGGAATGTTGTCTCATACACCAAAAGTTTGGGGGTTCAATCCCCAGTCAGGGTGTACATGGGAGGCAGCAAGCCAATGCTTCTCTCTTTCTCTCCCTCTCTCTCTCTAAAATCAATAAACATATTTTTTTTAATTCTAAAACTAGTTTATGGATAAGCACTATGTACACCTAATGCACAATTCAAAAGGTATGGAAGAACCTAGAGTGGAGAGTCCCTCTCCTCCCCACTTCCTTCCTCCAGGGTCTCAGCTGGTTTCTCCAAAGACAATCCCCATTACCCACATCTTTAGCTTCTTTCCATACATATGCCATGTGTTTTAAAACAATTATATTGCACACCATCACCACTGCAGCATTTTGGGGAGAATGCATAACTGGAATCTGACTGTGAGGAATCATCAGACAAATCTAAAATGAGGGATATTCTATTTTTTAAAAAATGTTGGTTGCAGAGCACCATCATCATAAAACACAACGGTCGGCTTCAGATGTGTTCCAGAGTCAAAGAGGACGGTGAGTTAGATAAAAGTATGGTATCCGTGTTCAATTTGCCAAGGCTGGGAAGTGTGCCGTGATTATGGAAGACGATCCCTTTTTAAGGAAACACACACTGACGCACTTAGGAGTAAAGGGTCATGAAGTACATAACTTGCCCTTATATGGTTCAGGGGGAGAAAATGTGTTATGTGTGTTTGTGTGTGTGAGCATGGGAACAGGAGGGTGGCCACACAGACGACAAAACAAATGGGGTAAAATGTTGACAATAGGTGAATCTGGGTACAGTGTTGATGGATATTCATGTACCATTTTCATTTTTGCAGTTTGTATTTAAGTTTGAGAGTATTTCCCCTATGAAGTTGATGTTCATATGCATAGGTTTCCTATTTGCAAGTGTGTCTGTTGCTAAAGTGCATCTGTAAGCCCCGAATTGGTACCCGAGGCACTTGCACAGGCATCAGCACACTGGTGCAGAGCAGTGAAAGGTCTTAGGCTCCCAACATACGTGTTCCCAGCTGGGGTCAAACAAGGTGACGCTCTGCCTTCTCGCTTCAGCTCTGGTCCTGTAAATATGTGTCCTGTTTGCAGTCTATTAGTGCTGCATTCTTCACATTTTTGTACTTTTTGCTGATTTCACCATTTCAAATGGCCTCCAATCATAGTGCTGTCTAGTGTTCCTAAGAGCACAGGAAAGGTGATGAGCTTTAAGGAGAAAATACAAGTGTTGGGTGAGCTTTGTTTAGGCATGTTTGTTTCAGTGCTGTTGGCTGAGTTCAGTGTTAATGAATCAACAAAATACCTTGAATAAGATGTCTTTAAACAGAAACACAAATAAAATAAGGTTGTGCATGCTTTGATTGGTTGATGAAAACACTGTCACCAGAACCTCAAGGAAATCTAACCCTGCACTTCCTCCTGGGAGCCGTAGTTCAGTACCTGTTAATTCAGGGTTCGTGGCAACTTCACAGAACACAACCACTGTGAATGACAAAAATGGACTGTTTTTATATTTACACATTTCTGCACAAATGATAGAATAGGATACCCACTGTTCTGTACCTTACATATTTAAAAATATTTTTAGAAACCGTGCTCTTAGTTTCTGTGTTTTCTGTTGAACACATGCCTGTTATTCCTTATACGGGTGGAGCCTAGCTAGTCCTCTAGGGGCAGACATTCGGGTTTTACCTTTTCGAAATGCGCATCTGCTCAAGTTGCAGTCCTGCTTAATTTAAAGGACTTCCAATGGCATCTCCTGGCTCTCGAGATAAAAATTAAAGTCCTTACTTCATGTGACCTGCCAGAGACTCTCACAGCGTCCTCACCTCTGCATTTCCCCCCTCCAGCCTGGTGTTGTGCACACTCCCTCCCACCACAGAGCATCTGCATGAGCTTTCCTTGTGGGACATCTTCCCTATTCCTCACCCTTGGCCTGACTAACTGTCCTTTTCCTTCAGACCTCAACTTCACAATTCAGTCTTTGTTCACAACGTGTTCTTGGGCCCAGCACAGAACTTGGTTGGCATCCAGGAGATGCTCAGTATACTCTTGTTGAACAAGTGAAGGAATGAGTCAGGAGGCAGGTGGGGAAGCAAGTCAGCTGGTAAGGACTATGTGGGTCTCTTTTGACCAAACACTTGGTTTCAAACTCTTAGTGGAATAAAAACTCTACAGCTGCCTTATCATATCCTCTCAGGCTCTCAGCTCATCAGCAATGAAGTGATTTCTGTTGAACTAGACAAGTGATGACGATGGGAAATCAGTGAGTCCTGTGAAGCTGCCCTGAGGAGGTTGCCATACCTTTCTGTTGCCAGTTCCTCATCTGTGAAGAGGGGGAGAATGTCTGGATCTGATTTGTCATGAGTAACACACCTGGCACTTCGACACGTTGCGGGGCTCTCCTCCCTCTCTTCATCTCCAACAACCTGGAAGATGTTGACTCTGTCCTCTAAGTACATCCCCAGCATATTGACTCAGATCCAAAAAATCTGGGAAAAAAAAAAAAGATCCAGTTACAGGTCACCGTCCCCCAACCATCCTCCAGCCATGAGACATCTGGTGGCCACTGGGGAAGGAACCAAAAAGGAAGTGTCACAGCAAAGTATTTCCCCACTTCTGCAGGGCCTGGGCACTGTGTCCAAGGGCCGGGAGGGACAGAGCTCTTTAGGTCTGTCACCAGACCTTTGGCCCCTTTCTACCTTTGAGTGACTAATTCTAGTCTCATGGGTTTTCTAAAACTATGTGAAAATTGTGGTAAAAACCACATCTTCCCCACATGCCCAAAGGCCCCCGGCCACATCCTCCCAATGGCCATCACCCCTTTTCTTCTGTTTTTGGGTGCAAAATGAATCAAACTAGTTCACATAAAAGGTGAGACAAGATAGAGATAGAGACAGAGACAGAGATAGAGAGAATACACAGGGAACAATATATGCCCAGAATCCAACCAGCTACTTCTCACCCCCTACCACCCGCCTCTCTGATTTGATCTGCCCTCATCTCTCCTTTGGTTTATTGCAGCACCCCTAGGTGTTCTTCCTGCTTCCACCTTGATGCCCTAGAACTTTCTTCATGTATAGATAAAATACAGGATCCTCAGTTAAAGTTGCATTTCAGATAAAAAAACAAAGTTTTAGAATAACTATGTCACAAATATTACATGGGATGTACTTCTACTAAAATAGTCATTCATGTGAAATGCAAATTTAACTTGACATTATGAAGTTTTATTTACTAAATCTGGCAACCTTATTTGTGTAGTAGCCAGAGTCATTCTTTTACAATGTAAATTAGCTCATAACATCCCATTGCTCAAAATCTACCAATACTGTCCTATCTCTGAGCAAAGTTTTTACCATGATCTGCCTTCTTCAGCACTTCTTGGATCTCATCCCCTACTACTCTCTTCCTTTGCCTTTCCATCCAGCCATACTCACTGGCTTCCCTGTTGTTCCTTGCACTTCTTCCAGGTAGCTGCATTGCTAGCACCTTCTTTAGGTTTCTACTTTGATGATACTACTTTCTCAGTAAGGCCTTCTCTGTCCACCCTTTAAAAACTGGAACCATCCTACCTTCTATCACGTCTCCCTGCTTTTCACCATCACATGGGTCATCTCCTAATCTTACACATAGTTATTGGTTTTGTTCTGTCTCCCCACTAAAATGTATGGTCCATGAGGACAGGTACTGTGTTTTGTTCAAGCTGAATATCTGCACTAGAACCCTGCTTGGCATATAGTAGATGCTCAATAAATATTTGTCAAACTAATGATGAACCCCAAGGGCAAGAATTATGGCCAGCAAAGTTCAGAAATAACAGGGTTTTGTGTTTCTTTCTCCACAGGCTTAGTCTAATCTTTCTCCACTTACTCATCTTGCTCAAGGGCCCCTTTGGCCTCCTTCCCATGTATCATTAGGACTTTTCGGGGGAGCCATCGAAAGACTGGGATATTCTGATTGGCTCAGCTCGCTCGCTCTCTCTTCCTTTCTCCCTCCCTATCTCTCTTTGCCACTTATGTTTTTAATTTTTTTTAAAGATTTTATTTATTTATTTTTAGGGAGGGAAGGGAGGGAGGGAGAGAGAGAGAGAGAAACATCAATGTGTGGTTGCTGGGGGTTATGGCCTGCAACCCAGGAATGTACCCTGGCTGGGAATCGAACCTGCGACACTTTGGTTCGCAGCCCGCGCTCAATCCACTGAGCTACACCAGCCAGGTGTTTTTAATTTTTTAATAAATGAGTAATATTTCTAAAGTATATACTTTATTTTCCTAGTATGCCAAGTAGGAAGAGGAATGATCTGGGGGCTTTGACAGCCAAGGACAAATGCCACTTAACATTTTCCTTGTGTCCTATACCAGGCTCAAATTCCCTGCAGAGAACCACCAGCTGTCTCCTTTGTATTAGCTAGGAGAGGATAAGCTTTACTTTGGTAGCAAACAGCCTCAACATTCTCAGTCACGTGATGCAGAAATGTACATGTCCAAAATGAACTGGCAGGAGTTCTGGTGCATTGGGTCTCAGACACCAAGGCTGATGGAGGCTCTTCTTTCTGAATTGTAGCTGGTTCATCTGGTCACCCTCTTCAGAGCAGGGAAAGGGAGAGATGGAGGGATGCACTCTGGTTCTTATATGCATTGGCCCAGAAGTGAGGACCATCACTTCCACTTACAGCCCTTTGTCCAGCATTGGTCACATGGCTCCACATAATCGCCAAAGGGCTAGGAAATGTGGGAGAGCATATAGATATTTGGTGAGAAATAGATGTCTCTTCCCAGACACAATCTTGGGGAACAAGAGACGCACAGTGGTAGGGGGTCTGTTCAGATATAGATATTCATCTACTCACTCCACTTCTCAAGGCCCAGCAAATTCAAATGAGCCCTGGCTATACAAGAGGAAGAGATCAAATATGAGCCAACTCTAAGTACCTGAACAAGACCACATGGCAGTGATGGAAAAAATGCTTTTCTGGATAACCCAGGCACCAGTTATGCTTCTGTCTCCATTTTCTGATCCCATACCTGCTATGGAAAATAATACCACTACCTTTTATTTCTCCAGCACTGACACTTTTCAAAGACCTTTTTTTTTCACCCATGTGGACTTCACAAGAAGTAGGCAGAGATTATTACCTTTTACAGAGGTGAAACCATGTCATAAGGCAAGGGAGGGTGTGGAGAGGCCTGGGAAATGTCATCCTCCACGTGTTCTGGAGGAGAGAACCTAGATTGCCCATGAGCCATCTCTTCAACTTTGTGTTTGCATGACTTTTCATTAATTGTGCACCTCATAGTTTATAGTTAGGCATTTAGATTGTTTCCAATTTTTCAATATCATAACTATAATCAGCACTCCCTAGTTTCACTGGGCTTGTGGTTGGGACCACATTGTCATGGCTATATTGTCACTGCTATATTGTCAGATCTGAGTCACCATCCACTTGTGTCGAGCCTTAGCTCTCATCCCCACCCACCCAGATTAGTCCCAACTATTTCCCAGAGTCTTCAGGTGGATAATGACTACTCATTCAGAAACAGGCATTGAGCCCTGGCTGGTGTGGCTCAGTGGATTGAGCACTGGCTTGCAAACTGAAAGGTCACTGGTTTGATTCTCTTTCAGGGAACATGCCTGGGTTGTGGGTTCAGTTCCCAATAGGGGTGCCTACAAGAGACAACCCAATTGATGTTTCTCTCCTCCTCTTTTTCCCTCCCTCCCCTTCCTCTAAAAGTAAGTAAATAAAATCTTAAAAAAAAAAAAGAAATATGCATTGAGTGGTGGCTGTATGAGAGATACTACGCCTGACATGCATTTGGGGATGCAGCAGAAAATGAGACAGATGTAGTCCCCACCATCGCATATTCCATTTGTGCTGTTATCCTCTGTCTATACCTTGTCTGCTCCCAGGAATTCTGTGGAACACTGCTGAGAACTCTGCACCTGGACAGCCTGCTGGTCTATGGTAACGTGGAGAGGGGAGGAGAATGAGCCCATCTTCGTTCTGTGTGGCACTTGACCACTAGGCTTTGCAGCTGCACTGCTTGGACGTGGAGCCTCACAAAGCCCTTTGCTAATTCTGCTCCTTCTGCTTCTCCCAGGAAGCATCAAAGCCAGTGAGGCAGCCAGTCCTGGGGTGGTGGAGACTCAAACCTTCCCATCATCATTGGTCCTCATCTTTATCCTCTCCAGGGACCTTTTTCCATTCCTCAACCAAAATCCAAAAGTTGGCTATGTATGTCAAATAATGCAAACACATGCTCGTGGATAGGGGTGTCCCCAAGTGCCACCTACCAGGAGCATTGTAGACTCAGGGCCAGGTCACACAGAACACCCTGAGACGACAGGAACACTCAGTGGACACCACAAAGAAGAGTTGGTTTTTTCTTTTAGATTATTTCCCTAGGATGAAATCTCAGATGTGGGATAACTGGGTCAAGTCATAAAGATACTTTTTATAGCTCTTAAGTTGACGAATTGTTTCTCAGGATTCGCGTGGAGGGTAAGCACTATCTACAATGACATCAGTTTCTTGCACTGGGGTTAAAAATCATTGTTTCAAATTTTCTCACTGTGATGGGCAAAAAGTCATACTTTCTCCTCATTTTAATGTGTATTTCTGTGATTACCATAAGCTTTAATCTTTCACCACATTTGTTTATGGCAATGTTTCCACTTTGATTTGTGAGCACAGTTCTTGGTTCATTATTTAATCAGGCCTTAATTTCTTAAACCAATTTTTATAAATACTTTTACAACAAAAATGTTTGTCTTCTGGTCGTGGTAATTGCATCTCAGAGCCTCCACCCTACCGCTCCCATTCTGGTCTCTTTGACTTTTTGTTTTGGTTATTTTATTTTCATTGTTTCTGCAGAAGTTTTGCATCAGTTTTGCATTGTTTGTACAGACGTTTTAAATTTTTATTTATTCAAATTCATCAGTCTTTTCCTCTGTGGTTTCTTCTTTCTTTTCTGTCTTTTTTGTTTTCACTTCAATACTTACAAACATATTCTCTGTCCATAAAGTTGATCATTATTTGATTCTGTTTTCTTCTCGTTTGTCTTCTATTATTTGGTTAATTGATATTTAAACCTTTAAACCAAATGAAACTTACTTTAGTGTTGTGCCATTTCTTTTCCCAGCTAGCAGAAAGTGTAAGACTTTCTACAATGCCTTAAACTAAATAGATACATAAAAACAAACAAGCATATAAACAAACGAACAAATAAATGAGAAGTTTAACCACAGTATCTCAAGACCTGTGAGGTCTGGGAATGGGCCTGGGTATAGGAAGTTTCCGCCTTCCCGCATTTCCTTGTGTTCCTGATGCATGAACAGTGCTGGTAACGACCCATCGATTCAACCCCTTCTCCAGCAGAGCCCCTTCAGAGGAACAGAATGAACTCCAATAGGTAAAATCCTTCTTTCTTTTTGAGTGTAGCATCTACTGGGTGGAGGGTTGGTAGAGAGGACGGAGGGTTAGTTGAGGAGCCTTTGTTTCAGGATTCATGAGGTTGTATTGTCTCAAGTTGTCTATAACAGTTACATGGTTTGGGGGTTGTGTCATATGTTGTGATTTGCATCAGCAGGTACATCCAGAACTCCAGAATGAGAAAGCTGTGGAGTTGCAGTGGCCAGCAAAATCTTTTAAAGTATGACAGAGTAGGGGGTGAGCCCAAGAGGAATGTGGGTGCCAGGAAGTTCATTACAAAGAACAAAAACTCACTTTGACTTTTTTCTTAATTGGAGGTGGAGAGATGGCTCATTGCTATTACATTAGAATGAGAATTCTAATAGGTCATTGGTCAGATAAGTGGCTGTTAGGAAACTAGTTTATTATCTTGAAAAGTTATAAAGAAAAAAATAAAGAATTTGTTTTGCTTTTCCTATAAAAACTTTATTTCAGGGTACATGAGTAGGTGATGGAGAGTTTTCCATTACAGACTTCCAACTAATATGTACAAAAGAGCGAGGTAGTCAGCCTTCAAGACAGAACCCCGTGACCCTGCCTGCTGGGATGCACACCCTCCCACACTGTACCACTCGGCATTAACAACTGTTGGCTCCCGGCCAATCCTGTTTCATCGGTAACTACACTCAGCTCTCCCCACTCTGTCACCATACTGGGTGCTTTGAAGTACATCCCAGGCATCACATCATTTTGTCTACTGATCAATCTTGCCATCACAAAAAAAAGAGAGACAGATAGACATTATATATCTTCTTATGTGACACAATTAGAAGTCCCCAACACAACAAAGTATTATTACTAAAAAAGAAAAAAAATGAACCTGAATTTAATCAAGTTCCAACTACAAGTTTACAGAAAACACAGAGAGTATGTAGGAAACTCTACATATAAGTCACCTGATTTGTTCAATAAACAAATGACCTGGAAGAGTGAAAAAGAGCATTCAGAGACCCTAGCGAGGTGTGGACTGTATTCATCAGAGTTCTCCAGTGAAACAGAACCAAAAAGATACATGTAAGAGGAGATGTGTGACAAGCATTGTTTCACATGGTTATGGAGACTTCAAAGTCCCACGGTCTGTGTCTGAAAGCCGGAGACCTGGAAGGCAGTTGGAGCCTGAAGGCCTGAGAATTTGGGGGCCAGTGGTGCAAGTCCAGGCCTGAGTTTGAAGGCCCTACAGTTGGAAGCAACAATGTCTGAGGGCAGAAGATGCGTGTCTCAACCCAAGCAAAGACAGCAAACTTGTCTTCCCTCCATCTTTTTGCTCTATTCAGGCTCTCGGTGGACTGGTCAGTGTCTGCCATGAATTGGTGAGGGTGATCTTTATTCAGTCTACTGATTCAAATGTTAATCTCTTCTGGAGACACCCTCACAGGCACACCCAAAAATAATGTAACCATCAGTGAGTTAAGAGAAAAACAAGTACGGTGTTGCCTGAAGAAACATTTTGGGGGGAGGCATTCAATCCACTACAGGATTCAAAGCCAATGTGGCTGGTGGTAGTTTGTGGGGAATGGTCTCCTCTCACTGTAGCCAAAGCCTATACAGGAGGGATACCATACTACAGCCTAAGTTCAACCAAATTGGCAGCTAAAGAGCTAAGGAAAGCCTTCCTCCAAATTTAGCATTATACACTCCTTTGCTAATTTTAGCTCTGCTTCAGTACTTGACCCTAACCCCCACACTTGATGGGCAAGGCTGCAGGTAAGTGATTTTAGAAGAAACACAGATAAACAGATACCCTTACTCTAATTCAGAAACATTTGCTCTCCATGGCCTCTTCCATCCTCTCCTGGCAACCTGTTGGCTCATAAACACTGAGCCATCAGATTTAGGAGGACATTTTAGCATTTGGATGACTCTCCCCTCCCCAGGTCAACGCAGAATAACACTGAATCCTTCTCATTGACTGAGAGAGGAAGGGAAGCGCCACCTCCCTATGGCTCTTATTTGTAGATGAAAACATGCCGGATGGTCACTTGTTTTCATTTGGGAGCGGCCATCATTCCAGATACCACGCTCACACGGTATGGTGAGATGGTCTCCAAAAAGGATGGTTGTTAATTTCCATCTCTGTGAATGTACCTGCTGCTCCTTATGAAAAGATATGAAATATACTTCCTCAGCTTTGGCTGGCCTTTGTGAGGTACTTGACGAGTCGAATGTAGTATTCTGAGAATTTTGAGGCTAAGTCACAAGACTTTTGCACAATCCCCTTAAGCATTCATTTTTGGAATCCAGTTGTAATTATGTGAGAAGTTGAAGTCCCATGGAGAGGCCAAATGTAGGCTCTGTGACTTATAGGACTTGCTGAGCTCCCAGCCAACAGCAGCATCAATGGCTAGACACATGAGTGAATCATCTAGAACGTCTAGCCCAGTCAAGCCTACAGCTGACCCCAGCCCTGGTTGTTAGCTGACTGCAACAGTGTGCAAAGCCCCAAGAAAGAACCACCCAGCCGAGCACAGCCAATCTCTAGAACTGTGATCAATACAAATAAATTGTTATCTTAATCCACCAAGTTTTGAGGCAGACTGTTACAAAGCAATAGATGTATAGGGCATACCTACACCCTTGTAGAGCCCAGAACAAATTTAGGCAGGGTGCCGGATGCTGGGCAGGCTACCAGAAAGTGCCAGGTATTGGCAGAGAAGATATTAAATGTGTGATCAAGAAATAATAGAAACCAAGTGCCACAGGATTTTGGAGGAAAGAGATATCACTCCTGGGTCAAGGAGGGCTTCCCTCAAGAAAGTGGATCTTGAAGGCTGGGTTGGCGTTAAAAGGTGGCACATAGGGAGACTCCCTCTGAAAGAAGTCACATGCACAACAAACAGCAGACCAGGAGAATGAAGGGTTGGTAAGAACTGCTAGTAGAATTTGTTGAAAACACTCATCTTTCAAGATTCAGTGCAAGAGTGCCCCCTACCAGGCACAGGTTGCCACTGCCTGCCCCTCTCTTCCATTTGCCTGTTTTCTGCCCGACCTAATTTTCCACTTTTGTCATAGTACCAGGACTACTTCAGCCACTCTTTTTTTTTTATTGTTCCTGTTGTAGTTAGGGTAACGGTAAGTGTCTATAACAAAAAGTTCCAAAAGTACAGTGGCTTAAATTACATAAATGTATATTTTTCTCTCCTATATAACAGTTGTGAGATGAGAACTGCCCCATGGTCATTCAAGGACCCAGGTCCTTCCAAGTCATTGCTCTGTTGTCCCCTTGAGCAATGGCATTAACTGCATGATAGAAACTTGGTCACCATCAGATCCAAGCTCTAGCCAATCTGGAAGATAGAAGAGAAGTGAAGAGGCCAGCCAGATGTCCTGGACCTGAAAGTGGCACGCATCACTTCCAGCACATGCCTTTGTCAAGAACTTGGTCCCAGGGCCTCACTGAAGCCCAAGGGAGCTGGGGAAATGTAGTCCGGGTGGGTAGCCTCATAGGACAGTAATTCTCTTACTAGGGAAGAAGGGGGGCAGGCAGTGGCCATCTGTACTTATCTTCTCCTGAGTCTGGGAGCTCCTTGGGGGCAGGAACCACATTTTCCTCATCCCTGGTCCCCAATACTGAGTTTGCTTCCTGACACAGAATAGTGTTCAAGCCATGCCTGCTGAATGGATGAAGCTGTTGCAGTGGCCTAGGCTGGGTGTGATAAAGGTGTAAGCCAGTGCTGGGACCTGAGAAAGGAGAGAGAGAACAGATGTGGAAGAATTTAATAGGGAAATGCATGGGGCTTGATGAATCTTGCCAAAAGAGAGAACTTTTAACGTTACGATCTTTTGTGATCTAAGCTGACAGCTCTTTGGCACAAGTTTAAAGAACTTAAACTGAATACCTCACTTAACAGAAATGTATTGAACACATTCCAAAGTTTCCAAATCACTTAAGGAAAAGGCATGCCTCGAGCTGGAAGACTTTCAGGATTCTTGTTCAATACTTGCCTCTGCTACCGTTAACAGGTTAGAGCACCTAACCGCACATCTGGGCTTTTACCTGGCGGCCATTCTACACTACCGACCACACCTTCCTGCTCCAACAACACCTTGCTGGAGTGCTAACAACTCCCGCCACTTCCATAAAGAGAAATGTGTGCTCATTCGGGGATGTCCAGTCACTATTTGCTTTCTAGAAATCGGGCTCTTTGGCTAAGCACAGCTTGGACATGGCATCTTTCAACATCAACACAGGTTTTGGAATCACTACAGACTGAGTCTAAATTCTGGCTCTGCCGTTTACTACCTATTTTGGTCAAGTCACTCAACTTGTGTAATTCTCAGTTCCTTCACCTGTGAAGTAGGAGTTGTAATGGGGCACCAGCACTTGGTGTATCAGGATTTAATGAGGTCTGGGTGGAAAGCACTTGGCCTTGGCCTTGAGTAGGTATCCAATAACAATAGCTCTTAAACTGCTATGATAACTAGGTTGTCAGGCCTCTGTGGCCGCTTGAGTCAAAGGATATTAACAAGTGCAACAGAAATAATAACCAGTCATGGTCATTCACAAAACTCGAGTGTGTACTTTGGAATCTTAGTCATTTTTCCTTGAACTGGTCTTAATTTCTGACTTTGTGGTGCTGTCCTGGCTTCTGAGGACAATTTGATCCTGGTGCATCGAGTCCCATCCCATGGCATCTCGGCCAAATTTGGGGTGATTCTCAAATTGGCGCTCAGAGCTCTGTTTCTATTCCCTCTGCTCCTCTTTGGTCCGGCATAGCCTGAGAACTTCAGTAATCAGCACAGTCACCATGCAGAGAGAGAAGTGGGTTTCTTTTTGGTCTCCTATGCTTCTGGAACCCATGCTGTTGTCAGCTCCTGACGTCCTGTGGTCTGCAGTGCACTCTCTGAGATGACAGTGTGGCCGCTCTGGTCAGTGGCACATTCTATTCCATCTCAAGGAGCCCAGTCTCATCCTTCCCTCATTTCTAAGGAATAGGCCTGTCCTTCCCTCATCTCCTGGGGCAGGCCAAGCTCATTCCCCAACCAGGCCTGCTTGCCACCGGCTTCCAGCTGATTTGTGTCTCCCTCTGAGCTCATGGAAACCCTCCAAGCCACACTTGAGCCTGTGAGAAACTGGAGGCCACTCATGCTTAAGTGCACCATGCCACCAGGTCTCTTGCTTCCCTTCATCAGAAGGTGTAATACGCATCTGAGCGACTGCAGCTGGGACGCTGAGCCCACAACCCATCAGTCTTCCTTTCTCTTAGATGCCCCTGTCCCTCCCAGAGCAATGCTTTTTCCCTTCCCTTTCTCCTCGCATCAGAACTAAGGCCGAGGGGGAGGAGTTATTCTTTCTCTAGTGTTCTGTCTCCTCTTGCTCCCTCCTCCCCCAGTACAAAGCCCTTTTTCATGTAGGTGGAAGGGATACATACACACACACATACACACACGGTGGAAACCAGTTCTCCGAGTTTGTGCATACTTTCCAGACTGTTTTGTCTGCCATCCGCCGGAGAACAGAAAGTCTTTGAAATGATAAGCTAACCAGTCTGCCACTCTTGTTAGCAGGCTTTGTGTGGTGGTTGAGGGGAGCGAACACGCTATTTGATGTCTCAGCTGTTATTCTGCTGCAAACTAAGACTGTGTGTTTGATCCTGTCTCACGAGGTACATGGCTTTTTTACTAAGGTGATGTAGTTGGAAAGAGGTCTACCAGGCTGCTCAGTTACTGCAACAGGCAGAACCCCTCGACTGTGTACAAGCTGATTCCTCTATATCCCATTCCAACCCTTTAATTTAATTTTTATCAAAGCTGTAGGTATATATAGTTTTAAAAGTCAAACCATTCTCTAAAACGTTAGAAGAACAGAGGTCTCCTAGCCCCCTTCCATGTCCTCCACTCCTAGTCTCACTTTAGCTGATTATTTTGGTATTTTCTTCTGCCAGTATATTGCTAAAGACTGCGATTATATTGTTACCTCTTCATTTTTTTAAAGATTTTATTTATTTATTTTTAGAGAGGGAAGGGAGGGAGATAGAGAGAGAGAGAGAGAGAAACATCAATGTGCGGTTGCTGGGGGTTATGGCTTGCAACCCATGCATGTACTCTGGCTGGGAATCGAAACTGGGACACTACCTCTTCATTTTTAGTCACTATTTACTGATTCCCAAGTATGAGAGGTGAAGATGGAGCTCTTTTGAAAGACTCCCATACATGCTAACCTCCCCTTTGTCCATCAAGATTTTGGGTTTACATCATTTGGGCAAGGTAAATATTAGTCTCAGGGGAGCCCCATCGTATATTTTAATCGCCTTTTATTTCTCTCACAACTTGTTGTGTTCCTTGGAGTTCATAATTGCTCCTTCCCCTCTTTGCCTGTTTTCTATGTATTTATCTCTAAACCGTTGCCCCCTTCTCGGAGGCTGCTCCCGGGTCCTCCTGAGGGACCGTCTGGGCTGTTGCTGTCCTGCCTGTGGCACAGCTGTTGTCCATGTTACCCATCTCTGCTTTTCCACTTTCTACCTCTGTATTTTTGTTCTACTTTGGGGATATTTCTTTAACTTTTTATTTCAACTTTTATATTAGCTTTCAAATTTTTATTCTCATAGTTCATTTTCTCACAGTGCTCTTTGTTTTTTGACCCTTTTTTTTTAAAAAAAAAAAGCAACCTGTTCTTATTTCATGAATTCTATATTATCTCTTATTTCTCTAGGAACATTATTATTATTATTATCTATTTTAAGTATTTTCTTCTATTCTTGGTATTGTTTATTTATACAGATTTCTTTTTTTTCTGTTTATTCTGGTCTTTGCCTTTCATGTTGAAGAATAACCTCAAATACCTAGTGATCTTTGATGTCTGTAGCCTTTCCTTTCATAATTAGGAGTGAGGCTAACAATCTGATTCTTCATTGGTAACCTTTACCTAGAGTAATAAAGATGGAAGGGGGATCAAGTGTCAGTATTTTTAGATATAATTTTTCCCGGACCAACCAGATCTCCTGGAGAAGAATTTTCCAGTCTCCCACCTGGCTGTCAGCATCCTGGGAGAGGAACGTAGGAAGAAAGCTGAAAGTAAAGGCTGGGGAGTTCTTCTCTACTCAGTGCACAGGCTTTTACTTTATCCTCCAATTTTCAGTGTGGTATGTTGGCTCTCATCAGTGCCCGATGTCCTCTAGTCCAAAGAGCTCTGTTGTTTCCTTTCCAGATCGTAAACTTTTAGCTTTGTGCTTAGCTTGGGGAGAATACCTAGGGATCTACATGCCTCTCAAAGAGAGAATCGATCCTCCATTCTTGGCCCTTCCTGAATTCCCCTTTCAGAGATACTGGTGCCTCACTTCCCACTGTTCTCCTGCCTTCAGCTTCCAAAATATAGACTCTTGTCTTTATTCCTATTTCCCATTTGGGTTTACACCCTTTAAAAAGTCCCTTTCCTGGCATTTTCGTAGGGTTCAGGGAGACTGAAGAGATAAAAGCTGTGTTCAATCTCCCATTTTTAAACACAAGTGTCTCACTCTGTTTTAGCCTCTCCTGGTTTCACTTGGGAACTATCTAAACTAGGCACCATGATGATGTATCCTCTGTGACCTTGCTCATTTTTTCCTTCCACTGCTCTGGAAGGTTAGCGTTAACATGGTTGTCACTCTCTCTCCATCATAATGGCACCACTATCACCTGGTCCTAGTTCAAACACTTGGGATTCATCCTTAGCCTCTGCTTCCTTCCCCCAACCTTAATCTATCATCAACCTTACTGATCCTATCCCATACATATCTTTTATATCAGGTTCCTTATTTCCATCCCCACTGCCCTGTTACCTTCTCTCGCCTGGTTTACTGGGGGAGTCATGCTGCCTGGTTTCCCAGCCTCTCGTCTTACCATTTCACTTCTAGTCTATCCTCTAAATATTCTCCAAAATGATCCATCTTACACGTTTGTCTGCCTGCCACGTCTCTCTCTCTAGACATATTTAAGCAATAATTCCAATTGTGGCAGAGAGGGAGGAAAGCTAATATTTAAAATCAAAACAGACCACAGCTGCATCTTCCCTTCAGGCATGCATTCCTCCTGAGCACAAGGCTCTTTGTTTGACAAAACACCTGTGCGGATGTGGAAGGTGAACAGTTGAGAATATAAAACAAAGAGATGGTTAAACTCCTCTGCAGAGGATAGAAACCAGAATTGCAGGGTTAAAGGGCATCCTGAAAGGGAAGAGAACTGAGTAAAGCCTTGGGAGGTGGGAACCAGATACCCTCTCACCATCTCAGTGGGTGGTGGTAGGAGTGGGACTGTCCTGTAGAGATTAGAGGTGTCTAATCCGTCCTGTCAAGATTTGGACCAGTTTGTGCTGGTCTGGAGCCCTTCCCATTCTGCCCTCCACCCCATTGCCCTTTACCCTACATTTTTAATAAAGTTTATTACATAAATGCTGCAAGGAGGAAGCCCTGGACAGACAACTAACAGCACAGGTGGAGGGTGGTGCCCCTGGTGTCACTGAGAATTCTGGGTGGGATGAAATTGGAGCCTGCAGATCCTAGGAACAAAGGGGCTTTGTGTGCTTGGGGGTGGGGTATGTGTAAACCTATTGGAAGCAAAGGTGGAGTTTCACATCAATTATATTTAAATTTCAAAGTGTTAAATAAAAAGATAATTCACAGAATGGGAGAATATATTCACCGATATCTCTGACAAGGGGTTAATACACAAAATTTATAAAGTACTTATAAAACTCAACACCAAAAGAAAAACAAACAACCCAGTTAAAAAGTGGGCAAAGGACCTGAATAGACACTTCTCCAAAGAGGGCATACAGATGGCCAATAGACATAAGAAAAGATGCTCAATGTCCCTAATCATCAGAGAAATGCAAATAAAAATCTAAATGAGATACCATCTCACACCTGTCAGAATGGCTGTCATCAATAAATCAAAAAGCAACAAGTGCTTGCAAGGATGTGGAGAAAGGGGAACACTTTTGCACTGTTGGTGGGAATGCAGACTGGTGCAGCCACTATGGGAAGCAGTATGGAAAATCCTCAAAAGATTAAAAATAGATCTGCCTTTTGACCCAGCAATCCCACTTCTGGGAATATATCCAATGAACCCAAAACATTAATTCAAAGAACATAAGCACCCCTATGTTCACTGCAGCATTATTTATAATAGCCAAGATGTGGAAGCAGCCCAAGTGTCCATCAATAGATGAGTGGATAAAACAACTAAGGGACTTTTACACAATGGAATTCTACTCAGCTATAAAAAAGGAGAACATTTTACCCTCTGCAATAGTATGGACGGGCCTGGAGAACATTATGCTAAGTGAAATAAGCCAGTCAGAGAAAGGCAAATACCATATGATTTCACTCATTTGTGGAATCTAATGAACAAACTGAAGTAACAAGCAAAACAGATAGACTTATAGATGGAGAACAGATGACAGCTAGTGGGGGGGGTAAGGTTAGGGGGTGGAGAGATTGAGCAAAAAGGGAAAAGGACTCATGGACATGGACAATAGGGTGGTGATTGCTGGGGGCAGGGGGTAAAAGAGGACTGAATGGTAGTGGAAACAATATAATAAAGATTAAATTTTTAAAAAAGAATCTCAAAATTGAGGCCATTTTTGTTTATATGCAAATTACAAACATGAAGGTATTAGAGAGCTGTATTGTGATAGAATATTAGAATGATGAAGCAATAAATAAATTTTTTCAAAAAATTTGTAAAAAGAAACAAAACAAAGTGTTGCCATTTCTCCTCTGTGTGGTATCATCGCTATGGCAATAATTTCACAGCTACGCTTCCTATGGGCCAGGCAACAGGTTGGTTGCTTTGCATGCACCATCCCTTGTCCTCCTCTCAGAATCCCAGCTGCTAAATTGGTGTTAATTCGATTTATAACTAAGAACCTATAACTTTCCTGGGGTCACAGAGCTGGAGGGACTTAGGTAGTCGCAATCTCAGCCTTGATCTGTCTCTCTGCTATTCAGTGCTCTCTCCTGGCTCTTGGATAAACTCTCAGCTACTCCCAGTGGCCCCAACTTTCTAACCGTGGTCAGACTCAATCTCAAGTATGAATAAAAATTATCCAGTCTATCCACCCTATTTTGCAAACTGGATGAGGTTACTCCGAGGAAGCACAGTGACCCTGTCAACCAGGGGGCCCAGTAGACCAGGACATTCCTTTCACTCCAATGTCCCTTTCACCCAAGGTTCCACTGCACCAGTGTCCCAAACCTGGTCTGTAGAACTGGTGATGCCAATAAGTGTGCCACGAGAAAAATGTCCTGTGATTAAATAAGCATGGGAATTAATGAATTAAGTAAAGTTTAAGAGGACTTTACACAATCTTCAATATGTTCATGTGCATTGGATTCTCCACAGCCAGGCATTGGTGTGCCATGTTTCCTGAGCTTACTGGATAAACTGTTCCGTGGAAGAATACTTTTCAAAAAGATATGGTTATGGATTTTAGAGAGAGAGGAAGGAGAGAGGAGAGGGTGGGGAGAGAGAGACATCCATGTGAGAGAGAAACATGGATTGGGTACCTTCCATATGCTCCCTGATGGGGGGACCAAACCCACAACCTAGGTACGTGCCCTGATTGGGAATCAAACTCGCAACATTTTGGTGTATGGGACCAAGCTCCAATCAACCAAACCACACCGGCCAAGGCTGAGAAACAATTCTTAACCTCTTACCAAGATGGTATATCATGGAATAGAGTTTAGGGACTCTGGCTTCCCTTGCAGAAAAGCACAGAGGAAATGCAGACACTGCATTAAGCAGGGATTTTAGGTAATGCAAACTGACCACCTGTAAGGATATTTTTTACAAGAAGAATGAGGAACTCCTAGAGTTCTGCAGGGTCTCATATATTTTCACTGGCAGAACTGGGTGGAGACAGATGCTGAAGAGAAGAGATATTTTGAGTAAAAGGAGGAACTCCATAGACTTTGACAGAAAGAAAAGAATCTATCAGAAGGAATCTGAAGAGGATGAAGCCAGATCTAAAAAAAAAAAGCATGTACTTAACATGTAAGGACAACTCCACAGTATTTAAATTACAAGGATGACATATACCTTTAGTTTTTTCGGATAAAACCTGGCCCCGAGGACCACTCATAATGGTTGGCAAGAAGTGTTGTACCAGTCATTTTCTGTGACCTTTCCCCTTCCCTTGAATCATAGCAGAAGCCCAGGCTTGTCTAGTTCAGAGCAGTGGGGAAAGACAAGCCTCTGGTCATAGAATAGCACAAGGAGGATCACCAGTGTAACTCCTGCTATAGAAGACTTGCACTTTGGCTTGGACCAGCACTGTCGCTCCAGGCAGAACTCTGAAATGGCCCTCCCAGGGCCTTCATCACAGATGGGGCCTAGTTACAGTGGCCCCTAGGCCAATCAAGGCCACCCCTCAGTGTCCACAGACACTTACCCTCCTCATAGAACCTGAAACCCTTCTCTTTCACAGCCTCCCTGAAGTTTTCTTGGCAGATATAGATATATAAATAAATAAAATCACTCCTTCCCTGGAAGCCCTAACCTAGTCCCCATCCCCACTCCTAATTCAGGCAGTTTAGCTTCTTTAACTAAGCTCCTGAGAGCACTGTCCGGGGGGTGGGGAGAGCCAGGCTGACCTTAAGCATTTAAGGACATCATGAGTTAAAGATCCTCTTGAACAGGCAAAAAACTGTCTTTTCTTTCCTTGGCTGATGAATTCATAGCAGATGCCCTTAACAGCACTACTGAAAAACGATGATACTTTTCAAGAAGGCATTGTGTCACAAATATGCTGTTTATTTGTTATGGTTATATTTGTAGTAAAATAAAGGAAAGAGTTAGAGACAGCTTCAGTCAAACAAGAAGCCCAGGACGGTAAACTCAGTCCAGTGAAATCCTAGTTCCTGTGGAGCTTCCCCACCGTGTGGGGAAACCATGGAGTGATTCTGACAGTTAAGTGAAAACAACACCCTGTGCAGTGGCACCGATGCCTGGAGTGCTGTGTGGCCGCGCACAGGAGTCCACATGCCATAAACGCATGCTGCTCAACACCAACAACCATGCATAACAATGACGAGCCATGCACAGTGAAAAGAACAGGAAGGCTGGCTGCAATAGTTTTATGTGTTAACTGGCACCCTGTTGTTTGGTCAAACCCTAGTCTAGATGCTGCTGTGAAAGTGCTTTTTAGATGTGACTAACATTTAAATCCGTAGATTGGGAATAAAGCAGGTTATCTTCCATCCTGTGGGGTGGGCCCTCTCTAATCAGTTCAATGAAGGTTTTAAGAGCAAAGACTGAGGTTCCCTGAAGAAGAATTTGGCCTCCAGACTGCAATATAGAAATTCTTCCTGAGTGTTTAGCCTGTGGATTTTGGACTCAAGACTACATCAACTCTTCCCTGAATTTCCAGCCTGACAGCCTGTTGTACAAATTTCAAAATTGCCAGCCCCCATAATCACATAAACCCATTCCTTCAAATCATTCCCCCTCTCCCTCTCTCTCTCTCTCCTTACCTCTATTGGTTCTGTTTCTCCGGAGAACCCTGGCCAAAATACAGTTGCTTATAACTACTAGGAGTGGAATATTCAATAAATACAATAAATAAGTGTTTGAAACAAATGTCTCCCCATATGGAAAAAATAATATCATGTCATGTACCATACATAACTATCACTCCAGCTGGACTGAGGAGTTCATCTTTCTAAAGGAGAGAAGTACAAAAGCATTAGCAAAATATAAAAATTGTTAATTGTGGAGTACTTCTTAAGCAAGACTGCAAATCCAGAAACCATAAGGAAAAGATTGGAAAAATTTATCTAAAATAAAAATCTAAAATTTATATTGAGCAAAGGACATCATAACCAAAGTTTAAAAAAAAGAATATAGTCAAAGAAATTATGTACAAATCAATAAGGCACAAACAACTCACTAGAAAAGTAGTCACAAATTGTGGACAAGTACTTCACAAAGTAAATCAAATGGACAATAAATATTATGAGAAGGCGCTCCACCTCACTAGTGAGGGAAATGTAGATTGAATAACGACTTATTTTTCTTTCCCCAAACTGTCTAAAGCAAAATGAAAAACAATGATGTACTGTATTACTTTGTCTCTCTCATTTATGCCATCAGTGGTAGTGTACATTGGTGAAGTCTTTCAAAGGACAACTAAGGGGAATCTATCAATATGAAAATGTAACTCCCTTTGACTCAGCAATTCCACTTCTGAGAATCTACCCTTCTGAATACCTACACGTGTGCACAAAGAAGCATGTGCAAGAATGTGCAGTCTATCGCCAGAACTGTGAAGTCTGTGCCACTTGACTCCTTCACATGCAATGGGTTAATATATTCCTCGTGAAGGGAGAAGCTCTAAAGAGTGAATTAGGCTCTGGCTGGTGTGGCTCAGTAGATTGAGCGCCAGCCTGCAAACCAAAAGACTGACAGTTCAATTCCTAGTCAGGGCACATGCCTGAGTTGTGGACAAGGTTCCCCAGTTGTGAGCATGTGAGAGGCAATTGATCGATGTATTTCTCACACATTGATGTTTTTCTCCCCCTCTTTCTCCCTCCCTTCTCCTCTGTCTCTAAAAAGTAAAAAAAAAGTAAATAAATAAACAAAAACAGTAAACTGCCCTATAGTACACAGAGCAGCATCCCCAACTGGTCCTGGCAAAGGAAGGGACAGTTCCCAGAATTCAGAGCCACCCTTTTGTAGATCCCTTCCCCACTGAGTGAGCACAGTCCAGGTTGGGGATTTGTTCCCAGGGCTCCCTGAGCTGGGAATCTATCCTTGTGGTCATGAGCTGGGACTCTAAGTGGGGCATGAGACACTCTATGCGGGGAACACCCCAGTCATTTCTTTATCGCAAAGGCTTCATATGCCCCTCCCCACCAAACCCTCACACCCACCCACCCACCCGGCTGCATTTCAAGGTTAAGGCTGTCCTTTTTAATGGAGCAGTGAAACAAGTCTGGATGATGGCATTTTCCAGTCCTTTAGAAATTTGACTCCTGGAGAAGCAGAGTTAGGTCAACCACAATGAAAAGCAAAACCATGAGCGGGGGCAGTGCATTGAGTATGGTGGTGATTGTGGCCTTCACTTCCTCTAGGCAAAGAAACCTCAGGAGGCTGAGGTCAGGGCTTCCCAGCATTTTCATAGTGAGGCTTATTGGAAAATGGCAAAAGTTGCCACCCACACCTTGGCTGGGGAGGGAGAGGGGACTCCTTCTCCAGGGATGGGAAGAGCTTTGTGTGAGACCAGGAGAGACTGGGAACTGTTTCCTCCTCTGGGAAGTTAAAGTGCTGGGAAATTCACAGTTTCAATCTTATTTAGAAGTTAACATTTAAGTATAGATTTGAGGAGGTGAGAGATGAAGCCTGTGGATGTCAGAAGGAAGAGTATTCCAGGTTCAGGGAATAGCGGTGCAAAGGCCTGAGGTAAGATTGTATCTGGTGTGTTGGAAGTACAGCAAGGAAACCATTATGGTTGGAGCTAAGCAAGTACTGGGAGGATAGAAGAAGGTAAGATCAGAAGGGAAGAGAAAAAGTGGAGGGTGAGACCTGCCTTGATATCTTTTAAAAAATAGTTGGTGACTTATTAAATGCCTTGATATCTTGTAAGGACTTTGCCTTTCATTCTAGATGAGTTAGGGAGCCACTGGCAGTCTAAAAGCCAGGGAGTGACATGCTGTAGTGGCCGTTTGACAGGATAGCTCTGGGCGCTGTGTTGAGAGCAGACTAGAAGAGCACGGGAAAGCAGGGAGGCCAGTGAGAGACAACTGCAATCGCCCAAAAGAGAGATGGTAGAGCTGAGTTTTTCTTGACAGATTGGCCAGCATCACCTGGAGGTCCCACGATGCGCTCTGGGTGACAAGGACTTCTTAGAACAAGTAATAAAATGTGCATACCAGTCCTCTGTACATTGCTAACAGATGTCTCTACTTCTGTTAGTCTGGAGTAGGGCCTAGGAATTTGCATTTCTATAAGGTTTCAAGTGAGAACCCTGATGATCTGGGAACCACAAGTTGAGAACCACTAACTTTTTCCTCATAGCACTGATGATAATGTGCAATAAATATTTGTTTATAGTACATCCTCTAGGAAGCACTTTGCTCATCTCTATGTCCTGTGCTGCCTTGGTCGAAGAATATATTGAGCTTGGTGTTGGGCCAGGTGTGGTGCTATATTGAATGAAATTCCTGAGGATCCCTGGCTTGAACGGTTTGGAGGTTATTGGTGATGAAACTTTCCAGAAAGTGATCATTAGAAGGAAGGTATTGATTATAATAGCAGTAACAATGGGTGTGTGACTGACACGGAGTGCAGAATTGACCTACGTGTTTTACTCACATCTTCTCTAATTAAATTTTGTAAAAGCCCTGTGAGTCAGGCACCATCACCCTGATTTTATGAATGAGAAAACCAAGGCTTGGAGAGTTTAAGTAGTTTTCCCAAGGTCACCCCATTAACAAATACCAGAACCCAGCCAGGCCTGACAGACAGCTCTGCTGTGTTTGTATCACCAACTGCCTCAGGAAGCCACTGATAAGAGAATATTGCTTTGAAGACAAGAGCTTCCTTACTTGGGGACTGTGAGCCATTTTCAAAAATCCAGAGAATATGCCATCGTTTTTAAAAAAGTCTCCTCTCTAAATTGGGGGCCCTGTTCACACAGCACAGTCCCAGCCCCCAAGTTTGTCTTGATAGAGCTCATCCCCTAATAGGGAGCAGTGCCTGCTCCAATATAAGTATTTTTGCCGATCTTTGTGGTTTTGATCAGTCACTGGAGGAGCACCTTTCCTCAGCCCTCACGCTCTGCCCAGCCTCCTCCTACGGAATGATGGCCGCAGTACTGTGCTGGGGGGCTGAAGCTTGATAAGCGGAGGCCAGCCTATCTCTAAATGGAACCCTTACCTCTCACCCCAGAAGGAGAAAATCAAGCTCCAAGACTTCCGGCCTGATCAGCCTCTCTCTTCCCCGAGCCTTCCCAGAGGATAAAAATAGCCGTCTCCCAGGGCCTCACTGCGGTACAGCAACTGCGCCTGGGAGCTGCCTGGTCCAGGAGCAGCTGCTCCCCTGGCCATAGGCCGCTGGGAGGCCTAGGGTCAGGCCCGGGACTTGCGCATGGGGGTGAGGTAGCCCAGGACAGGCAAGGATACTTGGAAGCCTCACGGAGAGACGGGGCACCTGGAGCATATTTGACCCCGATAGTGGGTGGATCATTTAAATACATCAAGATCCTCGTAAGGCCTCGCTGGGATGCCTCTAAAAAAAGACTATGTATCCGTGATTCTTGACCTCTTTGGGAGATACAGACTCCCTACAACAAGTGATGAGATGTGCATACCACTTCTCTGTGTGCACAGGAATACATACAGCACACAGAGACACATGTACCAGCACAAGCACACACTCAGACACAGACACACATTTGCACACAATGTTACATTCTTGGGAGGGGGGCTGTCAAAGCTTGGCGCGGACTACGGGTTTACGACCCCAGATGCAGTTCGATAGTAAGAACGCAGAACAACTATAAAAAATAAAAATTTGTAACGTTTAACAATAGGTTAGTGAAGTTTGCTAAGCTCTTTTTGAAGAACTTAAATGTATAAAGTTTACATGTATGAGAACAAACACAGAAATGTTAATGTTGACTACCGATGGTGGGATACAAGGTGATTTCTATTTTTCTCCACTTTTTTCACTGAGCAAAAACGCAAGTTTCTCTTTTGCAACCATAGTGGCCGCCTCCAGGTATTTCCTTGGGTTGGGGGAGCCCACTCAGCTGCAGGCGCGGCCTGGGCCTGCCTGCCCGCACTCCCCACAGCGGTAAGAGTGTTACAGACAACAGACAAGCAAACATCAGGCTGGTGACAACGTGGGGGCGGGGGCAGACTCCTTTAGAGAGAGATCTGCGATCCCTTCTCCGACAACTGCACTTTAAAATCAAAGCGCTCCGCGCCAAGCCCGGCCTGCACCGAGCGAGCGATGCATGCGCGCACGCTCTCGGGATGGCGGCGACGCGCACGGGCGCGCCCCCGCGACCAGCCCCCTGTAGTGGACGATGCCGCCGAGAAGACGGCGGCGGCGGCGGCGCGCTCCGGCGGTCTAAAGCGGCGGCCGGCTGCCACGGGCCGGCGGCGCGATGAGCTGGGCGGCCGCCCCCGGCTCGGAGCTGTGAGGGGCTCGGGGCCGGGGGTGGGCGGCGGCGGCGCAGCGGCGGGCGGCCAACGGTCTCTCCTGGCGGCGGCGGCGGTGGCCATGCACAGGACGGCGCGGCCGCGGCCGCCGCGCCGGGGCCGCCTCCCGGGGGCCCGCGGCCTGAGGGCCCCGCCGCCGCCGCTGCTGCTCCTGCTTACTCTTGTGCCGATGCTGCCTGCGCCCGGCGCCGCCGCCGCTCCCGCCCCGCGGCCCCCGGTGCTGCTGCCCGCGGCCGCGGGGCCCAGCGTGAGCCTCTACCTGAGCGAGGACGAGGTGCGCCGGCTCATCGGTGAGTGGGGCCGCCTGCGCTGGGGCGGGCAGGTCGGGCCCGTCCCCGGCTGCTTCCGGCCGTCGACGGCCCAGTCCGCGCGCATTGATCCGTGGGTCGGTCCTCTCCTAGTTCCCTGGTTATCCCCATCCCGTTCCTGCACCCGGGGTGCCTCGGGGCCCCGGCCTCTGCCTGAGGAGCTGGGTGGGAGGTGTGGTCCCTTCGTAGCCCCCGCCCCTGGTCAGCCTTATGCTTCTCGCCTACACCCTCGCTCCTCCGCCACGGAAAGACCTGGAGACCCCTCGGCCACCGCGAAAGACCCGGGATCCACCGCATTCCATCCTTCACGTAGCCTCCTCAGCCCTTCACCAGCCTTTCTAGAGTCAAGCGCTCTTCCAACTTTTCTTCCCTGCCGCACCAAGTTTCTTTGACCCTTCTTTTGCGTGTCACTTTAGGGCTCTGGATTTTGGATACCTTGAAATCCACGTTTTATGTTAACTAAATCTGTAAACCCTTAGCGGTGGTTTAGGTGTCCCAGGAGAGGCTACACTGCTGACTGAGCTCATACTCTTTGGTTATCATGCTTTAAAAAAAAATGAGACAGATGTTATAAGGACATTTCATTACATGTTCGTGGCTGTCTCCAAATCTTGGTATTGATAAGCTTGCTTTTAAATAGTGAATGAATCTCCAGGTAGCCCACACCTTTTAGCTTCTTCGGTACCTTTTTGGTTCTTGTCTGTGATGTGTTGGAGTGTGAACTGACCCTGTATTTCTGGGCCACTGTTCTACTTTGAATGCCTTGAAGGGAAACGAGAACTTGGCTTTGGGTCAGTTGGTTCTGTTCTACTTAATTAACTTTGTCATTTGGGAATGAATTTAAAACATAATGGTTTTCTCGTGTTGGGACTTTGCGGATTCTGGAAATGATCCCTTAGAGGAAGGTGTGATAGAAATGGTCCAAATGGGAAGTCTTTGGTAGTTGCACGTACCTAGACATTTACTTCTTTTGTGTATCATGGCAGTGCCTTTATGTCATCTCAGGTTTGTGGTGCATCTGAGTGAGTTGAAAAAAATTAATCTCTTAAGCATCAATTATTGGTCAGTGTTATTTTTTGTAAGTTAAAGACTTCCTTGAGGTGTTTTGAGGACTTGCTTTTAGCGGACTGTTTAGACACTGTTACATGCATGGGTTTGCAGTCTTGGACCAAAGAAAAATGCTGTGTTTTTATACTGTCTTGCATTCTTGACCCTCTTTTTCTTCTAGCTGAATCAGTTGAACCTAGATTAGCTGAACTAAAACTGCAAATTGGGTTAGTACTTGGATCATTAAACTAAGGTTTAGGAAAAATAATGAATGCTTATAGATGGACTCATCACATTAATTTTTAAAATTTTAATGTATTATGCATGGTTTTGTAAAATTTATTTTGCTGTTGTTAAAAGCATGTATATAATTCGTGACTTTGTTTACATGTAAGAAACCAGTCTGGTTGGGGGTAGGGGACAGGAGACAACCAGAGGCTGACATTGACTGAGTGCCTATCATATACCTGCCCCTACTTGTGTTATACACATCATTTCCTCTACTTCTCTTGTGACCCGATTAGGTAGGTATCATTATTTCCATTTTAGAGATGAGTAAAGTAAGGCTTTAAATAACTTGTTCAAGGTCACACACTTTTATATAATCTTTAAAAAAAGTCAAATGTAGTGTTGACATAGGCCACAAAGTTTTATGAAATTAAATGAAGATATAGTTTATACACTAGAAGTTTGATTATGGCATGGTGGAAAATAATGGTTGTTAATACTTGAAGTGATGTATTTGTTACCTGTTGATGAGCAGGAATGGGCTATTGGGAGCAGAGACGGGGAGGATGCCTTGCTGATCAGCCTGGTCCACCTTTGAGGCAAGAGGGACCTCCGGCAGTATTTTCTCCAATGCAGAGAGAGTTGACATGTTATAGTGGGTCTCTTGATTATCCATCCTGCCAGATCCAGGTCCTCTCCTTCCATTCCCTTCCCGTGTCCCTTATACATTCTACCTTTAAAGTGTTCCTTGGAGCCCTGGCTGGCATAGCTCAGTGGATTGAGTGTGAGCTGGGAACCAAAGTGTCGCAGGTTCGATTCCCAGTCAGGGTACATGCCTGAGTTGCAGGCCATGGCCCCCAGCAACCGCACATTGATGTTTCTCTCTCTCTCTATCTCCCTCCCTTCCCTCTCTAAAAAATAAATAAATAAAATCTTAAAAAAAAAAAAGTGTTCCTTGGCTGCACCAGGTGCAGAAGAGCAAGTGGGTAGGACAGGTGTATACCAGGCCTCCTGAGTTCTTAGAATGCAGTTTCCCACAAAAACTCCTAAAGGTATTTAAGACTACTTGAAATACTTCTTTGTACAATATTTTTATGTCCTTATGAGTAAAATGCCTTCTGAAAGCAGACTTGGGAAACTAACCATCACTTTATAGTATTTCTAAGACAATGAGTTTGGAATACTAAGTAAGACACATAAATAAAGTTGATAGTGGCAACTTTATAAATCGAACAAATCGCCCTTGAAATGAGAATAAATTGTTATAATCAATTAATACATACACATAATTTATAAAATATCAAATAGTGCTAAAAGGCTCAAAATGAAAAACAGCAGTCTCCTGCCTTTGGCCTTTTAATCCTCCAGGCTCTACTTTCTAGGAGAAGTTACTGTCTTAAACTAGTTCTGCTTATTTTTCCTGGTTTTTACTTCCATACTTCTAAATCAGTGTGTAGTGAGCATTTGACTTCCTAGTGTCATAACTGAGTACTTGCCCTCTTCTGTTCCCCAGGCCCCCCAGTAATGTTATATAACAATTTTTGGTAGAACCAGCAGTCAGTATTTACATTCTTGTGTGTACATTTATTGCTCACTTCTGAACTAAATAGTGACCCATGATTTTTTTTTTCCCCTGACCATTTTTGTTTTTCCTGGAGCAAATAATTAATTGCCTTTTAAACTTTTTGGTTAGTTTTTTTAATGTAGGCTACATTCTTTTAACTACTTCAAGAAATCTGTTAAATGCCTTTTGATTTTTTTTCCAGGTAACACATCAAATCATCTGTCAGCCCCACTTAGTTTCCCCTTAGAGACTGGCCCTCCAGAGTCTTCCATTCTCTTACTCCATTCTGGACTGCAGGGTTGTTTTTCTTGCAACTTCTGGTCCCTTTTTTGTCTTGGAGCCTGTGTTTTCTAGACCTCCTGTCTTCCTGTTTCTGGTTGTGCTTTGTTTTGTTGAAGAGTATCTCTCTTTCAAAAGGGGCACATGGGAGGCAAATTATCCGAGGCCTTGCATGTCTGAGGAGTCTATCTGGTCTTCCTGCTTTATAGATGGTTTGGTGAATTTAGAATATTAGGTTGAAAATAAATTTTTCCCCCACAATTTTGATGGCATTTTCATGCTTTTTCTGGCCTTAAGGGTTTCTGATGAAAATCCAAAGCCATTCTGATTTCTTTTTTTTTTTCTTTTTTGAAGTCTTTTTCTCTAATGTTCTGAAGTTTTATAAGCTCTTGTGTGGGTCCTTCCTTCAGTCTGTCCATTGTCCATCTTGTCTTAGCCATTTTAATCTAGAGAACCGTGTTCTTCAGTTTCTAAAAATGTCCATTACTCTTTTTATACTTTCCTACTCTTTGTTTTTTGTTCTTTCTTTCTGAGATATCTACTGGTTTGGTTATCGAATCTCCAGATTTTCTTACTATGTTGATTCTTATTTATATCTTTGTATTGAAAGTGGAAAGAAGGTGAGCATTTCTTAATTCCATCTTCCAGGCTTTTATTTTTAAATTTCAATGATGTTTTTAAATTTTAAAAGCTGCTATTTTTGTTGTCTGTGTCCATTTCCATTTCATTCTTATTTTATAGATGTATTATCTCCCCTTATCTTTGAGGTGTGTGTACATGTTGTTTTTTAACTATTGTATATATTTAGTATGTTTTTAATATTCTGCTTCCTCCAGTGTGCCTGTTAATTTCAGGGTATGTTCTATGTTTGTTTATATCACAAATGTCTGGTGATCCCTGGCTACCTATAATTAAGAGCAAGATGCTGAAAGTTGATTAAGGGAGAGAAAATGTGTGTGTGCTGGTGGTCTAATGTGACTGCCCTGGGGTGGGGGTGCAGGTGGACTTTTCGCCGGGAGTCTACCCCCCACCTCAACACTTTCACATCTTCTTTGGGACTAGTCAGTGTCTACAGAGAAGACTCCTGCAATTTTCAGCCTCTGGTAGGTTTGTGATATACCAGTGGCCTGGGTTTGGGTTAGATTCTGACTTCTGCGTATAGTGCTCCTGCCAATGTGGTTCAGTTTCTTTAGACACAACTTTGGGTCTCCTGCTGGACCTGAGGAACCAACTGCTTTGAATACCTCCATCAGAAGCTCCCCCTTCATCAGGCCTGAGCCCAGGTTCACCTTTGGGGGCTTTTGGAGGCTCCATTGCTGAGCCACTCAGGAGTCCTGAGGGGCAGTGACCACTCCTTCAACTGCTATCCAGCTTGCAAAAGTTGTTGAAATGTATAATGTGTTGTTGTCTTCTCTTCCTTTCTGTTTGTCTGTGTGGTTTCATGTCTTTGTGATTTCATTGTTATCATTTTTGGAGAGTTTGGGGAAGAAATGGGGATAAAGGCTAGTGGTCATTCCACAATGTATAAATGACAGGTAGGATTGGGCTCTGACTGTTGGAAGAGCTGGTGCCATGTTGTAGCAGTTTTGTGTGTTTTTTTATAATAACTGTATTAAGAAGACTAGTGGTGGTTGAAGTAGCAGTCTACACCTTTTTAGAATGCTGCTAATGCGTGGATCCTTTTTTTGTGTCAGTTCCATAGGTAATTTCCACGTTAGGTATGGCTATTATCTCCATTTTGCAGATGAGGAGACAGACTTGGAGGAGGTGTAGGTAACCAGTTCAGTTCCTTGGTAGCTGTCATGCAGCGCTGATGGAAGTCCATTTTGTACGAAGACACCAAAGCCTCAGGATCTTTTCGTCATATGTGGCATCCCTGTGTCCCCAGGCCTTGCTTCATTGCTCTCATTTACTCTTCTTAACAAGCTGCATCGCAGGCATCCATTTTCTCATGTTACTGATAAGGACTCTGAGTCTGGACCCTTTGTGCACTGAGGAGAGTGTCAGGTCTTGACTCCATCCTGCTGGTGTCCGGAATCCACACTGCCTCTGTCAGTTCTGGAGGTGTGATTAACCAGAGTACTTGAGGAATATAATCTGCAAACCTGCTGCCACATGTGCTTGCTTGTGGTCTGGATCATTATCTGCATTCTCCCATTGTCTAATTGCGCTTCCTGAAGTCCAGAGCTTATGAAAGTGATATGTGGCTGGGGCAGTGCTAGGGGTTTGGGAGTAACATGCTGGTGAGTGGGGTTGTGGCATAATCTGGTCATGGCAGCAGTGTTTCGGTGGTGATAGGGAACCTATAGGGATCAGCGGGACTTCTAAGAATAGGCGCTGCCTCCCACCAATGAGAAATTTGCTTTGGACAACTTGTTTCTGTGTTAAAATAAATATCTCCTGGAAGAGCTAAGCATTGTTCACATCTTACTTAAAATCAGGCCAATACTGAGATCATTGTTCCCCCAATCCAGTAAAAAATTTTGAAGCCCATATCATGGTAGAAAATGGTGATTCAAAATTATTGAACTTTTCTTGAGGAACTTAGAATTTTGTAGGCAAGACTGTTTATATCTGTAAGAGTTACATTATTGATTTGAGATAAGTTACTGTAGAAGTGGTGACTTTTGACAGTAGAAGAGAGGAAGGGAGAGAGGCTTAGAGAGTTTTAGGAAAGGTATTCCAGGAAAGGAGACATTTGAGTCTCATCTTGAAAGATGAGTTTGATAGGAAGAAAAAAGAAACATTTCTTGCCAGACAAAGAAAATAGTGTGGTCAAAGCCACAGTCCTGTGGAAGCAGATGTGTGTGAAATTAAGGGGTGGGAGAAATCTAAGATGGCTAAGATGAGAAAAATTGGCAAAGTCAGGGAGTGGTAGAGTAGAAAGCTGGGAAGTAGTTTGAGATTGGATTAGAACTTTAAATTTTATCTTATAAGTAATGAGGAGCTATTGAAGAGTTTAGGAAAGGCGGGTACCCAGTCAGGACTGAGTTATAGGAAAGATACCTTTGGTCCCACGGATAATGATGGCTTGTAGACCGAAAAGCTGGGATCTGGGAAGTGGGACAAAGTCAGCCTTGTGATAAGAGGGATCAGCTAGGGCAGTTGAAGGGGTAGGATGGATTTGTGAGGAATTTATAGGGAGTTTGCAGGAGACTTGGTGGAGACCTGAGCATTAGAGAAGAGGGAGGAGTCACAGAGGAGTCCAGGGTTTCAGATTTGGGCAGCTGAATCGAAGGACTCTTTTTCCTTTTGGGAAGTGGTTGAGGGCAGAAAAATGAGATAAGCTGTGTGTTGCTCTTCTCCCAACATCTTTCTTTCCTCTTCAGCCTCAGACCAAGTGCTTGGTGCAGGAGGGCAGTGAGGGCATCCTCTCTGCGGAAGTGTCTGGCACAACCACCACTGCTGAAACCCTGAGGAGGTGGGGTGCTGGGGGAGGTGGGTTAGCACCCTGCAGCAGACTCTTCACCCTGGGCGTTTGGGGTGGGGTTGGTGGCACCAGCACGGCATCAGTTTGAATCCATGTGTTCTTCATTGGGAGAGCAAGGCTGAGTGAGACATTGTGCAATTGTGGGTTTTGAGTTATTTTTTCCTTCTTCATGCTACACATGTGGTAGAACTCTGTCCAATTATAGCTAAACCTGTCCCCTATGAGTCACATCCTGAGTTGACTAGTCAGTTCTGAAGGTGCTGCCTAAAATACTGTTTGGATTTTAAGGGATGCTTTAGAAACAAAATATGCAGGTATTTTTTGAACACTGTGAAAGGAGAAGCCCCACAGCATTACTTTTGGAGTTTTAATGCAGCTGTGCCAGTGTTCTGAAAAAAACTTGCCAGTTATACAAACTAAAACCAAACGAAAAAAGAACCTGGACATGAAACAGAGCCATTAGTTACTATGAAATTATATCACACTTGAAAGTATGCTTTTTTTTTGGTGTTATCCTTGTCCATATAAATCAAGTACTATATTTCTAATCAAAATGTTTTTAAACAGCTTTCATTTATGTAGGGCCTCTTAAAATGTGATGAGCCAAAAAAAAAAAAAGCCTGCGTATTGCTGAGTTACAGAATAAATGCTTACTGAAGGATTCTTTTTACTGTGCCTAGCAAGTGACAGTGCTGAGTGGTAGAGTATTTCTAAAAGCAGTTTCATAGGTCCCATTCTTATTTGTAAGATAAATATGTTATGTCTTGTTCATAAATAAATAGCTCTTCTATAAATATGTGTGTTTTCATATACCTCTTGCTAGGTGGCAATACTTCACATGTGTTCTCTTTTATTTTATCAACCATGGGAAGTAAGTGGCTTTGACTTTTTTTTTTTTACAGATAAAGCTGAGCCTGTGGGAAATTACAGAATGTGCTGGAGGTCACAGAGATGTCTGGGGCTCTGTGACTCCACAGTACATGCTTTCTCTGCTGTGCTGCCTCTGCAGGTTAGCAGCCTACTTGGTCTTTATCTCACCAGAATCATGGGAGGGGTGTAAACAAAATACAGGTTCCCAGACCTACTCTGAGCGATTTGTTTAGGAAACCTGAGATGGGCCACAGCTGATGAACCTTTTGAATGCCACGTTCCATTGCCTGTAAGTTGTGTAGTCCTTCTACATTTGAACACCGGTGAAATTGGAAGCATTTTGCACTGCGCGGGGAGCCATCAGTTAATCAGCAGTTTGTTTTTCATTCTTAGTAGCACAAAAAACAATGGTGCACTTTAGATTAAATGAAATATGGTATTATAAACAGATATTGTTGTAAAGAAAACTTAAACCACATAATTTTCCACCTTTTCTTTCTTCTGTTCTTTTTTTTTTTTGGTGCCTATCACAACTTTCATAGTAGTAAAATTCACTGGTGGTATTTAATTATTATTTGCTGTGGTAGTGGCTGTGTACTAATGTCCTTGCAGGGAATCCAGATGATTGTACTGAGGTATTACCATGAGGTGTAGGAGCAAAAGCAGTTCAGTCTCAGCTAGTAAATTGGTGGCAGGAGAAATGTCAGTGGGTCTCGATCTTTTTTGTGAAAGCCGTAGGGCCTTTGGCTAGACAGAGGCATGGATACCTACACATACTAAGTTTTGTATAGTGTGGCAGGGATTCTTGGACTTTGAGGGACTTGCAGGGACCCCTGATGAAAGCTTAACGGGGGCATCTGAGTCCCACAAAAGCTGGTTCTGGAAGTGGGCATCTGTTCTGTTGTATTCTGTATTTCATCCTGGGATTTTCTGACCTACAGAATTTTATGTAATTTGCATACATTAAGGTTCATTTTATTCTACGAGTTTTGACAAATGCACAGTGCCATGTATCTACCAGAGTATCACGCAGAATACTTTTACCACCCTAAAAAATTCCCTCAGGAGTGGGCATTTGTATTTATAAATATCCCCTTATATTTTAAGTAAGTTTGCTTTTTTAAAAGTGTATTCATTATGGAAAATTCTAAACATTCAAAAGCAGACAGTAGTTTACTGAACCTCTATGGTCCCCATCCTCCAGTCAGCGGTTAATAACTCATGGTCAGTTTTGTTTTGTCTGTACCGCTCCACTCCCCGGTCCACTCCCTTGTCCTCGCTTCCCCTATCCTTGACTTCGATTGTTTTGAAACAAACCCGGACATAAAATTTTGTAAAACTTTTTATTATGTATCTCTAAAAAACAGGGACTCTTTAAAAATTTATAATAACCATTATCATGCCTAAGAAATGAATAATAATTAGTAAATATCAGATATGTAGGCTACTCCGATCTTCCTGAGTTACAAATGACTGTTGATATTGAGACACTCGCCTGCCACGGGTTCCTCTCTCCACCCTGCCCCCACCTGTGTGTACACTGTATGGTTCTCTGGTGCCAAGCTCCTTCTCATCCTAGGGTCTGCGTTAGGTGAGTGCTCTGCCTCACGTATTCTTCCCAGATCTTTACATGGCTGGAGCCTTCTGGATCTCCACTTAAAGTGCCACTTTCTCAGAGAGCCTTGCCTTTCTAGGATTGTGCCACTCTGTTCTGTCACCTTGTTTTCTTTTAAGCACTTGATACTTTTGTCGTTTCTACACCCCCACCCCCAGCCCCATCCCATAGGAAAGTTTCTTCGCCTTGAGTAGAGGCCTTTTTTATTGTTCCACTCTATGTCCCTAGCACCTAAGACAGTGCCTAGTATGTAGTAGATGGTCAGTAAAAGTTCAGTGATTGAATAAGTGAATGAATCTTACTTTCTTTTTGGATTCAGTATCTTGTACCTCACTGGGGTCACCATTCTCTTGGTCATTTCTCATTGTCTGCTAAATTATTATCCAAAAGGGGAATTGGACTGAACTTACACTTAGGAATAGAAGCTTAAGTAAATTAGTTTTGAATAGCTTATTTTCTTTGAAGTTGCCTAATTTTCCCAAGTTTTTGTCTCTTGTACCCCCCTCCCTGTGTAAGGTGCCCCCCCCCCTTGAATTCCATAGCTCTCTATGCCCTCTACAAACAAACTTGTGTCCCGGTACCCATCACATTCTACCTTTCCTCTACTTCACTGAGGCCAACCCATATCCTGCTACATAGCAGTTTCCCAGGAGACTCTTAGTACACACTACAGTTAAAGGATGTGAAGGATTCAAGAGAGATTCTGGCCTTTTCTAATCAATAAAAGCTGGGAAATATAATTTCTAAAATCTTTTCATCAGAAATGCCTAACCTGCTGTTAATTTTATCCAGTGTGTTTTTTCATGTCAAACATCTCATAAGTTTGATCTGGATCTTTTTATGCCTTCCTTGTCTCTACCTAACTTTTTTTTCTTTCTTTTTTTAAATCCTCACCTGAGAATATGCCATTGATTTAGGGAGAAAGAAACATCAATGTGAGGAAGATAAACATTGATGTGAGAGAGAAACATCTATCAGTTGCCTCCTGTACACACCCTGACCAGGGATGGAACCCTTACCCTAAGTATGTGCCTTGACCAGGGATCAAAACCAGCAACCTTTTGGTCTATGGGACAATGCTCCAACCAACTGAGCCACTTGGCCAGGGCTCTACTTAACTTTTTTTTTAATCATGTTTACAGTTATAATAGTTGTTTCAAGTTGTTTCAATATCTTTGTCTGCTAAATCAAATGTGTGCCAGTTCTGGGTTGGTATGTATGTATGTATGTATGTATATATGTATCTGTCTATCTATCTGTCTTACATACCTGGTAGTTTTTGACTGAATGAGAGGCATTGTGAATTTTCCCTGATGGGTTCTGGATGTTTTTGTATTCCTATAAATATCTTGGCTTTTGTTCTAGGACTGTTAAGTTACTTGTAAACAGTTTGATCCTTTCAGGTCTGGCTTTAAAAGACTTGTTAGAGGACTTCCGGCAAGATGGAAGAATAGGTGGACGCACCGTACCTCCTCGTACAACCAAGATTAGAAAACCAATAATTTACAACAATAATTTACTATCAGAATAACACCCAGATCCGGCAGAAGATTTACCTGATTGGAAGTCGGGCAGCCAAGAAGTTGAAGTAGTCGCGTTCATCCGGACTGGTAGGAGAAGACGAGCCGGCGGGCGCGGGGCTGGCTCGGGTCGGCGGCGCTCGGAGGTCAGGGGAAGGTTTGGCGCGCGATCGGCGCAAAAGCCATCCAGGGGCGCAAGAAGGCAGCGGTGATCCCTGAGTACGCAAGCTGCGGCTGGCAGACCCAGAGGGGTAGCGATTGTGGACCAGGGCAGAACTCGCGGCCCAGAAGCCCAGACAAGGGTCTGAGTCCAGGGGAACGGAACTACCGCCATTGTTTTCTCCCGCCCTGCCCCCACATATAACGTCACAATCTAGCGACTGGGGTGCCCAGCCCCGGTGAGCACCTAAGGCTCCGCCCCCCACCGTAACTTGAGCAACCAGACCAAAAAAAAAAAAAGGAGAGATAGGGGAAAAAAAAAATATGTTTTCAACAGAGCAGATCAGTCCCCCAGGACTCATCCTTTTGAGCGACCAAGAATTAGCCAATCTATCAGATATGCAGTTCAAAACACTGGTGATCAGAAAGCTCACGGAACTGGTGGATTTTGGATGAAATTTAGATGAAAGAATGCAGATTACCATAAAACAGATGCAGGAAGACACGCGGAGGAGAGCCAATAGTGAAAGGAAGGAATATGAATCTCAAAACAATACAGTGGACCAGAAGGAAGATAGAATCAACCAAGCAGGAAAGCATGATGAAATAAGAATTCAAAAAATTGAGGAAAAGATTAAGAGCATCCAAGACACCTTTAAACGTTCCAATATCCGAATTATAGGGGTACCAGAATCGGAAGGGGAAAAGCAACAGATTGAGCACATATTTGAACAAATAATAAAGGAGAACTTCCCCAATCTGGCAAAGGGAACAGTCTTCCAAGAAATCCAAGAAGCTCAGAGAGCCCCAAAGAAGTTGGACCCAAGAAGAAACACACCAAGGCACATCATAATTACATTAGCCAAGGTAAAAACGAAGGAGAGAATCCTAGAAGCAGCAAGAGGTAAGGGGACAGTCACCTACAAAGGAGTTCCCATCAGACTGTCAGCTGATTTCTCCAAAGAGACCTTACAGGCAAGAAGGGGCTGGAAAGAAATATTCCAAGTCATGAAAGACAAGGACCTACATCCCAGATTGCTCTATCCAGCAAAGCTCTCATTTAGAATGGAAGGGCAGATAAAGTGCTTCTCAGATAAGGTCAAGTTAAAGGAGTTCATCATCACCAAGCCCTTATTTTATGAAATGCTAAAGGGACTTATCTAAGAAAAGAAAATAAAGAAAAGACATGTATAGTAAAAGGACAGCAAACTCACAAATATCAACAACCACACCTAAAGCAAAACCAAAAGAAACTAAGTAAACAATTAGAACAGGAACAGAACCACAGAAATGGAGGGCACATGGAGGGTTAGCAGCAGGAGGGTGGGAGGAGGAGAGAGGGGGAAAAGGTATAGAGAATAAGTAGCATAGAATGTAGGTTGAAAATAGATAGGGGGAGGGCAAGAATAGTACGGGAAATGTAGAAACTAAAGAACTCATAAGTATGACACATGGACATGAACTAAAGGGGGAAATGTGGGTGGGAGGGGGGTACAGGGTGGAGGGGAGAGAAGGGGGGAAATGGGACAACTGTAATAGCATAATCAATAAAATATATTAAAAAATAATAAAAAAATAAAAATAAAAAAGGGGAAAAAAAAGTATTAAAAAAAAAAAAAGACTTGTTAGATAGGACAGGAACTGTGTTCAGTGTAGGGCTAATTACTCACTGTTAGTGAGACAAGACCATGCTGTCCCTGGCTGGGGTGGCTCAGTTGGTTGGAGCATTTGGTTGATAACCAAAGGTTGCAAGTTAGATTCCTGGTCAGGGCACATGCCTAGGTTTGCAGGTTCGATTCCCAGTTGAGGTGTGTGCAGGAGACAACCAATCGATGTTTCTCTCTCACATCTATTTTTCTCTTTCTCTCTCTCCCCCTTCCCTTCTTTCTTGAATGAGAATAAAATAAACCTTTAAAAAAAAGGCCATTCTGTGTACTTTCTCCAGTGACTTGTGAATCATGAAGCTTTCCAGTCTGGCTGGTGGGAATAGGTACTAGACACTTACCTTTTATGCTTTCTCTGTGCTTGCTGTGATCACTACTCAACTGAAGGCTGGAGGGCATGGTTCAAGATCTACAGAGACCTTGGACGCTCTATCTGTGCAGCCCTCTCCTCTCTGGTTCTTTGTCCTGCATTCTTTACTGTCTTTGTCTTGCTAAACTCTCATATATTTTGTCTGATTTTCATTGTTTCAGATGAGAGGATTAATCTAGTTTTGTTATTCAATTTTGTTCAGAAGTGGAAATGGCCAAGGATTATCATTTTGATTGTTTGCATCTTTTCTACAGCTGTTTAATTCTTTAAATTATTTGTTAAAGAAGAGACTTTAGTCCAATTTAAAGAAAAACATCCTAAGGTTTGTGTATGTGTGCCACAACTGTAGGTATATAGAAGATAGCATTGTGTGGGACAGTACTGGTTTTGGAATCTGCATATTGAGTTTTAATTCCATCTTCTCCTGCTGTATGTGTGTGGACAAGTAAATAATGTTTCTGAGGGTTGGTTTCTTCAATATAAGGTAAGATGCTTTTCAACCAAAAACAGGATGTCTGTTACCACAGTTGCTATAATGCATATGAAAATGCTACACAATCCTCTAAACAATTTATTTTAGTTATTAGTGGGGGATTTACATGTTTTTGGATGAAAACCAAAATCACAGAATGTTAGACAGATAGGTCATTTAGATATCACATTGTTGATCGATTGCCTTTACTAGCAGCATTTATCACTCACTGAACAATTATTTATCGAGTCTATACTAGGCTGTATCTTAGGGGTTTGGGACATATTCTGATGAATAAAACAAAGATCTTTGCCTTCATGGAACTGAATTCTAGCAGAGCACTAAGTGACTTGCCTGAGAAAAGAATTCAGGTAGATTTGGAACTGGACCCCAAGTTAGCACTTTGCAAAGCTTCCTGTGCTGGCAGGGAGAAGCTATGTTTGTGAGTTTCCCATTGTGCTCTGAGACCGTGGAGGTAACAGCGAACTACCTAATGGCCTGCACAGCTGACTGGAGCACGCTCCTGTTAGGAGTTGCCTGTGAAAGAAGTTGAGTGGTGATTATGTCCAACTATGAGTAAATTACTCCATCTCTGTTACAGGGCCTTACCCAAAATGCTCATATAAGCTGATCAGATCATTTTCTTTAAATAGGGCAGGAACCAATGACACATTACTTTCTCAAAGTATTTTTTTTTAATACCAGATACTGGAACTTTATGTTATAGTGCTAGAGAGCATGGGTAATGTTTTTCTTCCTTACTGTCCTTGGATAGGATTTGGGAATCACCTTTAACGTCTCTACAGTTGTGATACAAATCACATCTTTGCAGGAATTCTTTTATAGATATTTTAAAAATGACAAATATATTAATTGAATGTGGAATCTTGTTCCCTGATCCTGTAGTTTAGTGTCCAGCTCTCTCTCTAATTTCTTATCCATCTGCCATAGTATTTTCAGATGAGGAAAGTGATAGTGCATCATCTGAGTCACCCATTTGAAATCAGAAGTGACCATACTTGCCCTCTGATTTCACATAACTTCTAAAGGTGATACCATCACAGTTACTAGAGAGGCAAAGCTGGCAGAGCATTGGTGGTGGATAGCTGTGGGCCTCCATTTTCAGGGATCTGGGATTACGGTGAAAGGCACTGTCTGAAATGTACTCCCTGGAGGATAGGGGCAGGGAGATGCTTAGTAAGTGGATCTTTGCACCCAACCTGTGGCTTGGTTTGTTAATTCAGTGACAACTAAGAGCCATTCTAATGGATTGTTTTTAAATGAACTAGTGATTTTGACCTCGTATCATGTTTTCTTCCTGAAGTGGCAAAATGCGGAAAGGTGCTCAGTAACTTCAGATGCCTGGTTTTTCCTTGGGAGGATCTGGAGATTCCTTCCCTTGAAGCTGACTCTGTAGTTACCTCTCAGGAACTAAAAGGGGGTGAGTCCTCTTGCTGTTCCTTTGAGGAGGCCAGTCTTAGGTAGGAGATGTGGAGGCATCCTGGAAGAAAGGGGTGGAGGGTGGTGGCCTATTTACTTTGTCTTCTATTGTCAGTCGATCATGCGTATCTTCTTTCTCTTTAGAAACTCACTTTCATTCTTTCTGTACTCTCTGTGAGTGTATGTATACCCCTGCACCCAGCTCTGTCAAGATACTTCAGGTTGTACAAGATGGACTGAGGATTACATAAAAAATCTTACTTGATCTACAAGATTATTGTTTAAACAGCTATAGTGATTGGAGATTTATATGCCTTTTCTTTTTTAATTATGAAGAAATGCCCCTTCCTACAGTCTGACATTTGTAAGTTCCCTGTCTTATGATGTAGTTAAATATTAGGTCTCAGCTAATTTTCTTGGAATAATTTGACTGTAGATTTATTAGATTCTGATGGACAAATTGTATTTTATTATATCTATTTCAGCTTGTTAGTTTCCATAACGTAGGAAAATTTGAAATAAGAGCTCCATATTTATCTTTTAGTGTCAATTAAAATATAGAGTATTTAATGATTTCATATGTAGTAAGTGATTTTGGCTTTTTTCCCTCTGGCTCATATACCACACTGTCCTCAGAACCTAGAAGATTATCTTGACTAAATAATTTTTTTATTCAAGTTTGACTAGCATTTGGAAACTGTCGATGATATCATAGAAAAAAATAGAGTTTTGGCTGACATTTGGAAACCATGGATGATATCATAGAATAATAGGATTTTGTGGCTGAGGAGGGATGATAACATCATCTGGTTTACTTCCCTTGTTTTACAGTTAAGAAAATTGATGCCTGGAGAAGGTGGTTAAATATTTGGTTGCCAAAGGTCAGCTACTTACTAGCAGAAACTGTGCTTTAGTTCTTTCCATGACATCACTTTTATTTTCTTGCCTTAACTGATTTCTGGCTTTAAAAACAAAAAAGAGCATTTCATCCAGTTCACCAAAATCCATCTGTGATGTAGCTGATTTTTATCAATAGGCAGCCATTTATGCATCTGACATTTGAGTAGCTACCAATTCTAAGCCCCCAGCCCTGCTTGTAAGGTATTGGGGAAGACAGGCATGTGAACAAGTGTTGTAAAGGTGGCTCTTTTTACAAAGGGGGGTGGTTTGCTCATTGACACTAATCATCCATTGTTGTAGCCTTAGGAAACTAGTAGTTAACTTTTAAAATCATTTGGAAAAAGTGTTGAACTATTAAATTATTTGAACCTGAGCTCTGGCTGGTGTGGCTCAGTGGATTGAGCACTGGCTTGTGAACCAAAAGGTTTCTGGTTTGATCCCCTGTCAGGGCACATGCCTGGGTTGCAGATTGGGTTCCCCTCCCTTCCCCCCTCCCCGCAGTTTGGGGGCAAACAAGAGGCAACCAATCAATGTTTTTCTCCCTCCCTTCTCCACTCTCTGAAAATAAATAAATAAAATCTTTAAAAAATTTTATTTGAACTTGAGCTAGACAGGCCAAGTCATGTAGAATACAGGCCTGAGTTAAGTTTGAACTTAAGATTGTCTAGGGAAAAAAAAATTTCTTATTGGGTGTTGAGAGTTTTGCAGGAATAACTTTGGTTTTTCAGCTGGATTTTGGGTTCTTAAAATTATGAACAAATGTCATATTTTCTAACGAGAGCAACATTCCTGCTTTGCTGGCACCAGCAGTCTGGTGATGGTAATTGAGCAGCTAGGTTAGAAGAGGAAAGTTGCATGCTTTCTAACAACAAAACGCTCCTGCTTCAGTGCACGGTTGTCCACTCTTGGGTCTGTCTGCCTTCCAGCAGAGCCCCTTTCCACCCCAACCTGCTCTGCTTCACCTGCTATGTCCTCTTTTCTCCTGGCCTCGTCCCTGGATCTGTGGAGCTCCAGTTCTGTTTGAGGTCTCCTCTGACTTTCTTCGAAGTGCTTCTGTATCTCTTCAGCGTAACTGAAACCTGATTTTCTCTTGCATGTGATAGTTTCCTTGTAATCTTTTCGCATCACTGGAAGCCGGTTTTATTACACTCCCTGCCCATTTATGGTTCAGGGACCAGTCTTTTTCTTTTTTAAAAATAAAAATTTGTTGAAGTAAAATTCACATAATATAAAATTAATTATTTTAAAGTGAAGCATTCAGTAAACTTTAGTACATATACACGTGTAGTTGTACAACCACCACCTCTGTCTAGTTCCAAAACATTTCCATTGCTCCAAAGTAAAACAATTTACACATTGTGCAGGTTCTTCTGATCCCCTTCTCCCCTGCCCCTAGCCTTTGGCAATGACCAATTTGTATTCTATTTCTATGGAGTTATCTATTCTGGATATTTCATATAAATGGAATCATACAATATGAGACCTTTTGTGTTTGGCATTTATTTATTTATATTTATCTATTGATGTTTAGAGGAAGGAGTGAGAGAGCGAGAGAAACATCGATTTGTTGTTCCACTTCTTTATGCATTCATTGGTTGCTTCTTGTATGTGCCCTGATTGGGGATCAAACTCACAATCTTGGCATATCAGGACGATGCTCTAACCAATGAGCTAGCTGGATAGGGCTGGCTTTTATTTAGCGTAATGTTTTCGAGGTTTGTCCACATTGTAGCATGTATCAGTACTTCCTTTTTTTCTATGGCTGAATAACATTTCATTCTATATATGTACTACAATTTGTTTATTCATTCACCTGTCATGGACAGTAGAGCTAGTTCCACGTTTTTACTATTATGAGTAATGCTGCCATGAACATGTGTATAAATGTACTTGACTGAATACATTTTCAAGTTTGGACATATACCTAGGAGTACAATCGTGGATCATGTGGTAATTCCTTGTTCAACTTTTGAGGAACACCAAACTGTTTCTCACAGTGGCTGTATCATTTTGTATTTCCACCAGCAGAGTACAAAAGTTCTTAATTTCTCCACATCCTTGCTGATTTCTGTTTGTTTGTTTTTATTAATTAACACTGGTGGGTATGGAGTGGTACCTCATTATGGTTTTGATATGCATTTCCCTAAGGAATAACAATGTTGAGCATCTTTTCATGTGTTTGTGGGCCATTTGTATACTGTATTTTGCCATGTATAACGTGCACTTTTTTGCCCAAATTCTTTGAGGTAGAAATAAGGATGCACATTATACATGAGTGTAATGGTTACACATCATGAGTATAATAATCCTGTGTAATGTGCAAAAACACATGAGTGCACATTATACATCGGAGCACATTATACATGGCAAAATATAGTATATTCTGTGGAGATACCTATTCAAGTCCCTTACCTATGTTTTTAAAAAGTATTTGTTTATTTACTTTTTAGAGGGGGGAAAGGAGGGAAAGAGGGGGAGAAACATCAATGTGTGGTCATCTCTCTCTCGCCCTCCACAGGGGACCCAGCTCACAGCCCAGGCATGTGGCCTAGACTGGGAATCAAACCAGTGACCCCTTGATTCGTAGTCCAGCACTCAATTCACTGAGCCACACCAGCCAGGGCCCTTGCCCATTTTTTAATTGATTTGTCTTTTTGTTGTTGAGCTGTATGAGTTCTTTATATATTATAGATACTGGGCCTTTATCAGATACAGCGTTTGCAAACATTTTCTTCCATTTTGTAGGCTGTCCTCGCCTTGATAATGTCTTTGGATGCACAGAAGCTTTTAATTTTTATCTACTCCTGTTACTTGTGCTTTTAATGCCATATCTGAGAATCCATTGCTAAATCCAGGGTCACGAAGCCCTATGTTTTCTTCTAAGAGTTTTAATGTTAAGACCTTGTATTTAGGTTGTTGACATAGCAATACTTTGATTAGTTTTTACTTAATGGTGTAAAGTAGCAGTCTTAATTTTATTATTTTGCCTGTGGATATCTACTTCTTTCAGCACCATTTATTTAAGAGCTATTCTTTCCGCATTAAATGCTCTTGCCAAAAATTAATGGGCTAGAAATATATAGGTTTATTTCTGGACTTGGTCTACACATCACAGTTATGTTGGGACCATACTGTGTTGGTTTCTGTGGCTTTGTGGTGAGTTTTGAAATAGGGAAGTGTGAATCCTTCATCTGTGTTCTTTTTTTTTTTTTAAGATTGTTTGGTTCTTGGGGGACACTTGAAATTCCATATTAATTGGAAAATCTGCTTTTCATTTCTGCAAAAAGAATAGTTAGAATTTTGATAGAAATTGTGCTGATAGATTTCTTTGGGTAGTATTGCCACATTTGCAATTGTAAGCCTTCCAATCCATGAAGGTGGGATGTTTTCCCATTTATTTAGGTCTCTTTCCCATGTTATTCTCATTCAGATAATGAGCGTTGGCAGTGCAAGAATTTTCATCTCATTTCAGTCCTCTTGTCAGTGTTGCATGTGGAAATTCTTTCTGAGCCTTGATCTTCTCTTTTCAGTGTATAGCACTTTGCCAAATTTTGCCTTTCAGTATATTTGGGTATTCTAAGGGAAAGTTGGAGGAAAGCGTTTTAGTCATTAGTAATTTATCATTACTAGTGTTAATCTTGATATATCAAAGATGTACCTTTACCAATGTGAGTCTTTTTTAATGAATGTGATTCTTTTGTTGGTTGAGGGCTTTCTCTGTAGCTCCCACTGGTCTTTATGTATTATTTTAGGCAATAATTGGATTTTTGTTTAGTGAGTTGCTGCAGCTGTATGTGTATTTCTCTAAACATTTAAGAAAACTATTTTTTTCAGTTAACTTAGTTTTCATAGAAAATTTAAGAGAAGACAAAATAAAAACATGCAATAAAAATAAACCATAACACACCATTCATAATCAACCACTGTCAATATTTTTTTGTTTCCTTTCTTTTTTTGAAAAATGGAGGACACACATTGTGCGTGTAGATGTACTTTTAACTTTCATTCACTGCACATTTATTATTACCTACTATATGCAAAAACTATTCTAGGTGTCAGACATTATTCAAAATTTGCTGTATATAGTTTGTATCTTGCCTGTTTTTATTTAATGTTACATTTCAAGCAAATACAGTTCATTAAAATTTATTTGTAACAATCCTGTTCATGGCTTCCTATTATTTTTCAGTGCTTTTAGGTCTTTAAACCCTCTCTGCCAAGGAGAAGCTCAGTGTGTCACATAGATGAACAGAGAGAGTTTTGATTGAAGGGGTATAGTGATGTGAGGTATCACCTTTTCTCTTCCAAAGGCGGTGAAGAATCATTGCTCTGTTGCCAGTCATTCTTTATTTCTTTAATTTGAGATGTTGTTGGGTTGGTCAAAAAGCCTATTACATTTTTTTTGTAAAATGAAAGACACATTTTTTATTTTCACCAATAACTTTATTGATTTGGATATTTTGAGTATGTCAGCTATCTCCCACTATTGGCTTCTACTGGGCAGAGGCCAGGGGTGCTGCTAAACTCTTCCAGTGCATAAGACAGCCCCACAGCAAAGAATTATTTTGCCAGAACATCAGTAGTACTAGAAACTTTACAAACCACTTGTGACATGTTCAATCAGTCATCATACTTTCTTCACACACTGTATAAATCCTTTTTTGTGGGTGTGTTTCAGTTGTGTTTTTACCTTTCTTAAAATAATAAAGCATAACATGCTAAAAATGTTGTGTATTTTCTTCCATCTTCAATATTAAGATAGCTGTGCAAAAATTCACCAATTTTTTGGTAAGGTTTTTTTAATGTACGCTGATATGACAGCTGTCACAATACAATCGAACAAAATGAGGATAAACACAACTAAGCACTGCTAGAGCCATCATACAGAAGAAAACTAAATGAACTTTTTTGCCAAGCTAGTACTTTGATTAGTATCTTTTCACATAAAAATTTGTATCTTTATTTGGTTTCCTTAGGATGGATTTTTAGAAGTGGAATTACTGGATCAAAGAGTATAAATATTTATAAAACTTTGATAAATATTCACAAATTGTTTGCTTGCCATACCCTGCCTAACATTTAGTATTATATTTAAAGACTATAAGTGTTTTTGTTACAACATCAAATACATTCCTTTAAAAAAAAACTTTTAAGATTGCCTATTCACTAAAAATAACAGGCCTTATGGGAAAAATAAGGTTAAGGGCAAACCACTCAAGACCTCTGCAATTTTCAAACCAAGTACTAACAAAAGCATAATTGGTACCTTATGAGATAACTTGGACAGCCCAGTCAAACCACTTATAATGGCTGAGGCTCCCTCAGAGGAGAGTTAAAGATATTAAAACATAATAGGATGGAGATTTCTGGCTTGCTTGGTCCTGAGATGGTGCAGATGAAAGGAGCTTTCTGAGTCAGGGAGGCTGCTATAGAGATGGCACAAGAGGAAGTACAGCTTGCTGAGGTCCTGGACCTATGCAGAGGCAGGCAGTGCCCCTCTAAGTGGGGAGCTCTGGGCTCAGGTGCTTACTTTTACTTTTCTTAAAATAGGGCTGAGAGGGCTACTGCCTGGTAGTAGCTGAGCTCAGTAAAGGGTCTTTTCTTTTCCCACTAAAAGTTACAATTTTTTACCTGCTTTTCCAGTTCGCCTTGCTTGGGAAAATTCAAATGGGAACTGACACAATTTCTATGTTATACTGGCATTGTTATTTCATTTAGTAACCACTTATAAGCTAATTGGTGTTATAGGAACCTGTCTTCTGACAGAACAGACTGTATTTGTTAATTTGATAGGCAAAACTTTGAATCTCACTTGTATGGCTTCTTTGAAAAAATTCAGACCCTTTCCAACTAGGAATTAAATGCTGTAGTCAATAAAGAGTGTCTAAAAAACACATGATTTCAAAATTGTACTCAGAAAATAGCAACTCTGGTTAATGATTGCATTACAGTTTCAATATGTCAATCTAGGGGAGTGAATTTCAAATTTTCTATTTATTTTGGTGGGTCACAGGGCTCCAAACTGTTAGTAGCTTATGAATCTTAATTTATTTGTTGAGGATAGAAGTTAGGGTTTTATAGTGACTGTCATTTGTGGGAATGGCTTCATCCGGGATTATGCAGCATTCAGTTATAATAACACCAGAGAAGAAGGGAGCAGGGGAGTCAAGTCAGTTCAAGACTGGGTGTTTTCACGGTAGGGTTTGTGTGTCTGATGTAGGCTGGTGGGGAAAAACTGAAGGTACTGATAAGTAAGTACTGTATTTTGCTGTGTATAATGCACACTTCTTTGTTCAAATTTTTGAGGGAAAAGTAAGGATGTGCATTATACATGGATAGTACCAATTCCCTAGCTATATGTTTTAATTCTTTTATTTATGCTTATACATTAAAAGTGTAACTCTAGAAAGCAGTAATGATACCTGTATGCAAAATAATACCCTGGAACATGATAATAGGTGTTGTTTCTAAATATAAATAAATAAAAATTGAATTAAAAAATTAAAACGGAAGACTTTTTTCCTGAAAGTTTGGGCCAAGAATGTAGGCGCACACTATACATGGGAGTGCGTTATACACAGCAAAATACGGCAGTTGAAGTAATTGGGATTGAGGGTGGTAGGAAGAAAATAAGAAATGATTAGTATAATAGAATGGGAGAAACAAGAGGATTATGGACACTGAAGATAGGAGCCTAGAGAACAGCTATTGTAACAATAAAGGGAAGGACCTAAAGAGTTTGGAGGTAGAGCAATTTACATATTGCTGCTATCCATAGAAATGGATTGCTTTGGTTTGGACGAAAGTTGTTGGAAGTTGAAGAATGAAAGGACCATTGAAGGACAGGTTGAGAGTCGGTTGGTCTCGAGGAAATTGGGAGTTTGCCATAAGAAGTCACAGGAGAAGGATGTGTAGAAACCTTATAAACTGGTTCCAGAATCCTCATTGAAAGAAGGAGCAAGATACTGGGGAGGATAAAAGGTGGCATAGTTTGATGGCATATGCCTAAATGGATCCAGGGCAGTACCCACTGAGGGTGGGAGAATGGGTCCTTTGGGCTCTACATGGCCAGCTATTTTTCCAGAAGGTGAGGAGGTTGTGAAAGTCACAGTGGCATTAGGGGATGATAGTATACAAATGGGTTATTGGAGAGAAGGGATCATGGATGGATGGCCAGGTACTAAGCATGCCAGCAAAAATTGAAGGCCAAATAGGTCTTAGAAGGTTCAGAAGGTTACAGATGCCAGCCTTTGCCAAGCAGTCAGTGCGAGTGTTGTAAAGTTTCTCATGTGTGTTCTGAGAGAATGTTTATTAGTTAGAAATCATGGTTTCTACCTAGAGTTTGAGTTGGTAGAACAGGAGAGACCTTTAACAGTTTGGAGAGAACAGATGTCCTCAGGATGTTGGAAAGGGAGTTGGCTGTATCCCTCAGTCTCATGAGATGTAAGAATTTAGATAATTTCAAGTAGGACTTAAGCCACAAATTATTAAATGACCACGTGAATGGCTTGAGGATGTGCTTGCCTTTTTGTTCTTTTCTACCTACAGATCTTTTTAACCTAGATATTTAAGGGAATTAAATTTACAGAACCCCTAGATTTCTTGATACTTTGAACTGTGTCTGGAAAACGTAAATATTTACTCATTGTTGTTATTATTACCAGTAATGGCATTATAACTATTATTTATTAGGGCCAGAGTTCTTTATTTCCCTGTGAAAGACGTTTGAAGTTTAAATTCGGAAATTGTTGATTACTTAAGGTTAATTAGTTTTTTCTAAGGTTTTGTATGTTAGTTTTAGTAACATTCTGTGGTTTGCAAGCTTTTTAAGATTAAAACAGGTAAAAACTGTTGATTTTTCCCCCTCTTTTAAAAATTTTAGTTTACATTATAATGAAATGAGCAGATTTAAAATGTGTAGTTGGTTGACTTTTGGAAAATGCATGCATTACCCCAACTAGAAATACAACATTTCCATCACTCAGAAGTTCCGTGGTGCCCCCTTGCAGTAAGTTCACCAGTCTCCCTCCTACCTCCCTTCCCAGGCAACCTCACTGATCTGATTCCTATCAGCATAAACTAGTTTTGCCTGTTCTAGAACTTTATATAAATAGCATTATATAGGATGTACTCTTGTGTATAGCTTCTTTCACTCACACAGTCTTCGAGATTCATCCCTTTTGTTATAAAGTCTCTGTAGTTAATTTTCATTGCTGAATAGTATTCCACTGTACAAATAGACCACAATTGGTTATTCATGTGTTGATGGACATTTGTATTGTTTCCATTATTGGCTGTTCTGAATAAGTGCTGTCAACATTCATGTACAGTCCTAGCTGGTGCAGCTCAGTGGATTGAATGCCAGCCTGCAAAACAAAGGGTCACCAGTTTGATTCCCAGTCTAGGGCACATGCTTGTGTTGCTGGCCAGATCCCCAGTGAGAGGTGCATGAGAGGCAACCACACATTGAAGTTTCTCTCCCTGTCTCTCTTCCTCTCTCTAAAATAAATAAATAAAATCTTTTTTAAAAATCATGTACATGTACAAGGTTTTTTTTGTGTGTGTATGTGGACACATGTTTTCATTTCTTTTGGATAACTACCTAGGACTGGAATTACTGGATCATAGAGTAGCTGTGTGCTAACTTAATAAGAAAAACTGCCCACTTTCTAAAGTAGTTGAACATTTTTTATGCTCCCACAGCAATGTGTGAGAATTGCAGTTGCTCCACATGCTTGCCAACATTTAGTCATTCTTGTGGGTGGTAATTGTATCTCATTGTGGTTTTAATTAGTGTTCTCTGATGACTAATGATGTTTAGTACCTTTTCATATACTTATTGTTCATTTACATATCTTCTCTTACAAAATATATGTTCACATCTTTTGCCCATTTTATTTAATTGAATTGTCTTATTTGTGTAGATCTTTATGTATTCAAGAAAGAACTCCTTTTTAAAAAGATAGATGTGTTGTGAATATATTCTCCATTTGTGACTTGAATTTTATTTTCTTCACAATGCCATTTGAGGAGCACACACTTTTAATATTGATGCCACCCAATTAATCAGTTTTTTTTCTTTTGGTTCATATCCTGTGACCAGTCCAAGACGTCTTTGCTCACCCCAGGTTGTGAAGATAGTCACTTACATTTTTCTCCAGAAGCTTTATAGTTTTAGCTTTTACATTGGGTTTATAAATCAATCTCAAATTCGTTTTTGTGCCATATGTAACTTTAATTGAACTGCAAATGGAAATTTCTTTGGCTCTGTATTTGTGGGTTTATTTTTGGATTCTGTTCATGGGTAATGTCTCTCTGTACACCAGCGCCACCCTGTTTTGATGGCTGCGGCTCTTCATTATGTTGTGAAATCAGTGCATGTGAGTCTTCCAACATCATCTGTTATTTTTCAGGATTGTTTTGGCATTTAAATTTCATTTTAGACACAATTTCTTCAAAAAATCTGTTGGGATTTTGATTAGGATTATTTCAAATTTTTAGATCAATTTGAGGGACTTAACATCTTAATATTGGGGCTTATCTAAGAAAATGGTCTGTCTCCACTTACTTAGGTCATCTCCAGTTTTTCTTAGCCACATTTTGTAGTTTTCAATTTAGAAGACTTAGATACTTTTAGTTATTTTTTGATGTTATGGTTTTGTTTTGTAAATTTTATTTTGCAGTTGTTGAAAATATATGGAAATACAGTTTTTTTTAAAAATAGTGGCATTGTTTCTAAAACTGCTAAATTCAGGAATTGGTTTTAATAGTATTTGAGTAGATCCCATCATGTTTTCTACATACATAATCCTACCACCTCTGAATAATGAGTTTTAGTTCATCCTTTACAACTTCTTTGCATTTTGTCTTGTCTTAGTACATTGGCTAGGACTTCCAATACAAAGTTGAAGTTATGGAAGTGGACCCTCTTGTCTTATTTTTTCTGATTTCAGAAATCAGAATTTAGTAATTCACCATTGGTTAGCTACAGGGTTTTAGTAGATGCTTTTTACCAGACTGAGAAAGTGTGTCTTTTCCTAGTTTGCTAACAGTTTTTACCATTAAGAGGTTGTGAATGTTACCAAATGCTTTTTCTGTTTCTATTGAGATGATGTTTTTTTCATTAATGAGTTGAAATATATTGACTTTTAAAAGTCAGCCTCTCATATACACTTGATTATGATATTTTATACTTTTTATATATTGCTGGATTCAGTCTGCTAGTGTTTTATGGTGAATGTACCTGTGTTCAAGAGGAATGTCCATCTATAATTTTTTTCTTATAATGTTTTCATTAGGTTTTAATATCAATGTGATGCTGGCCTCATAAAATGAGTTAGGAAATATTTTCCTCAACTGTTTTCTGAAAGAATTTATGTAAAATTGGTATTATATTTTTCTTCAATGTTTAATAGAATTCATCTGGACCTGGAGCTTTGAGGAAAGTTTTTTAATTATTTAGATTTTTAATTCTTTGTTAGTTCTGATGAATTTTGTTTTTCAAGGATTATTCTATTTTATATGTTACTGAATTTATTATCAAAAAGTTCATAATCTTATCACCACCTGTAGGATTTATAGTGATGTTCCCTCTTCAATATTCTTCAATGATGTCCCCTTATCAATATTCCTAATATTGATAATTTGTGTTTTTTTCTTAGTCTTGCAGAGGGTATAACTATTTCATTAATCTTTTCAATAATCATCTTTTGGCTTTATCCTGTAGTTAACTTCTTTATTATGGTATTTGATCAGAAAAGGTCGTCTGTATTATTTCTAGTTAGAACTCATTGTTTTTAAAGTGTATGTTATGGATCAATTCATGATTAAACCTCCCCCTTGTTTTGTATCCTATGATTGTGTTGTTCAAACCATATATTCACACTCTAAAGGTTTACCTGTTTTGATCTTTGGTATTCTGACAGCACATTAGTTTCCAACTATTGTGGATTTGTCTGTTTTTTTCTTGATTTTATTCCTATTGGTTTTTGCTTTGTGTACTTGAAACTCTTTTGTTAGTTGCACTACTATATCTCCTCGTGTTTTTATTTATAAGGAAATTCTTATTAATAAATTTGATATTAATTAATGGATTTATTGATGTAAAATATTTTACTTTGAGTTCTAGTTTAACGTTAATAGTGCCTCATCTACCTTCCTTCTTTCTTTCTTCTTCCTTTCTTTTTTTCACCTGACATATATTTTAAAATTTTATTCTAGGTGTATTCTTTGTAAATAGCATTATTCTAAATAAGAGTAAGATTCAGACTTTTTTAAAAACAAATTTGTGCTATTTACAGTTATTGTGATTGCTGATGTTTTCTTTGTCCCCAGCTTTCTTATTGCTTTTTTCTCCTTCTTCCCATCTTATTACTTTCTTTCTTCTCCTTTCCCCATTTCCTCCCTCCAGATGTTTGCTAGCACTTTCTGTCCTGCCAGCAGGGAGAGCCTTTGGCAGAAGACCTCTATTCTTTTCCCATTGCTTTTGATGCCCTTTATAGGATAAGTAAAGCAGTGCTACCCAGCCAGAGCAGCAACTTCTTCCCATGGAAGCCTCAAATCTTATTTCTGAATTGATGATTGTATTAGATTCAGTTCAGAAATGAGATGACTAATGTTACAAAAGTACCTGTAGCCATTGTTTCTGTATCTGCACTCTTAGTAGGTGTGAGGTCCTCATCATGACTCCTCTGCATACTGAGAGGTGTGAGACCTGTGTATGGGCTCAGTAAATATGAAATTTACATTTCAGTTGGTCTCCTCTGTACCTTTTCCCCTCCATCATGTGGACCATGTGTGTCATGCATTACTAGAGGGACACCTGACAACTTTAAACAGCAGCAAGTCAATTGAGAGGAAGTTACTCCCTGCTTTTATTCTTTCAGTTCTTTTGGGTTCTCACGGAGAAAGTCTCTGATTCTTTACCTCTCTCAAACTTGTGCTAATGCCCCCATTTGTAAGCAATGAGCTGGGCCCAAGCTCACTTCTTTGATGAGCACAAGTATTTAGAATTCAGTAATATTCTATTATTTTCTTTTTAATTGGTTTTTGGGTTACCTTGCATCTTTTCAGAGTAATTTCTGATTTTCTACTCAAGTTAGTGGTTAAATTTCACCTAAATTTTTGTTTTAAAAAACAATTAATTTTAAAGAAAAAATTTAAGTACCCATAGGATGAAGGGGTTTGACAAAATTGGAGTGACACTTGAGAGTTACTTCTCTGGCATTTCTCAGGCATCCTGATTATTTCTGCTCTATCTGCAGTACTAACTTGCTGTTTAGCAGGTGTTTCCTGAGCATGTGCTTTGTGCAGAAAACCATGTGAGAATACGAAGAGAATTTGGTATGCTGCACCATGCAGTCCAGGCAGGGAAGAGGATGTGTGTTTGTCCAACAGCTGTCATGAGTGTGCTGTGGTAACTGCTGTCAGAGCGGCCAGGGCTTCCTGCTGACAAGCAAGCCCCAAGTGGAGGTCACCTCTGGCTGGGGGCTTGAGGCCTGGGCTCACACTAGTGTTTTCACCAGGTTCCTTTCTTTCCTTCCATTTGGATATCTTCTTCTAAATCCACATGAGTTTCGGGGAGAGAAGGGGCTTTTGTTTGTAGGCATTACTCTTAGAAGCACAGTGTCCCAAAGGAAAAGTGTCACCTTGGCCCTGGTTCTGACGTCCCATGTTTAACCAGACAACTACCTAATTGTTTTGAAGCCCAGTTTCTTCATCTTTGCTGGTATTGATGAGACCCGGTGTCCTTTTGCTTTAAATTTAGAATGGGGACATTTGGGGTGTGCATTTGTACATCAATGTTATTTTCACCCTACTGTTTGTACTTGAAATACTGACGGTTAATGATTTTGAGAGTATTTTAGGAGTTTAATTCTTTTTTTCTCTGTTTTTTTCCTAGGTCTCGATGCAGAACTTTATTATGTGAGAAACGACCTTATTAGTCACTACGCTCTGTCCTTTAACCTGTTAGTACCCAGTGAGACAAATTTCCTGCACTTCACTTGGCATGCCAAGTCCAAGGTAAGAGAATAGTCAGCCAGAGATGCCAGGTCAGGGCCACCCAGGCCCAGCAGCTGAGGCAAGGGCTGTATATGAAGGGTGGGCTGCCCTCTGCACAAAAGGGTCAGTGGATGGAGGGCTATAGCAGTACCGGGTCTTTTCAGATTTATATTTTATGTCCTTAACCTATTCCTCTAGACATTCTCACATCTTTTAAAGTGAAGGTAGCCTGGACACTTACATCCTTCCCGGCTTTTCAAACAGGGATGAAGGTCTAGCTTGAAGAAGGGACACTTGGACCTGCTAGTGACAGTGCTGTCATGGAGACGTGATATGAAGGGGGCGGGGGTGTTGGTGAGATAGGTGTTGTAGAGATGTTTGATATAATGGATGGAGTTCTCCCACTTGTGGAGAAACAGTGAAAGTAAGGTACAGCTGACCCAGGTACCCCTGTGTGTTGTGGCTAAGAACCTTTAACCGTAAGGAACCTTTTGCCTGGTTTACTTGTTTCTGAATGCCTCACTTTCCTCTGACTGCCTGGGCTCCTTGGACACAAGTTTTTGCATGGGTCCAAGAGTGGGAGGCTGAGTGTAGAGCCCACTTCCTCCAGTCAGCTTTATATATAGGCTTCTGAGTAGAATTTTATTTGGGAAATAAAAGTAATTTTGCTACTAAAAACAAATAAGAACACCTATTGTAGAGTGGGTTTTTTAAAGTATTGTAAAGTGGTGTCTGTCCTGTATTTGTGCAAGTTGGTTATATTTGACCACTTTAATACAGATTTTTATTTCTGCTTATATAGCAGTAATGGTTATTGGGAGAATTCAAATAATATAGAATTGTTTTAAGAACTTTTAAGACTTTGTACATCTATATCCAGAACTAATAATTGTTTATAGTTTGGTATACTTCAAGGCTCACTTTTCTTCTTTTTAAACAAAAAGGGGATTTTATGACACACGTGTTAAACAGCATTTTCCCCCTACCTAATACTGTGTTTTGGCATCTTTCCATTTCTCCAGTTATAGGTTTAACTCATTCTCTTTAGTGCCTTTGTAATCTGAGAGTGTATGGATGTATGATGTATGACACATGGATTTTTAATAGCATTTTATTATTTCAAACAGTGCTTTCTTTTCACTCCTTCAAGTAGTTTCCTTCACTTCATTCATTTGGTAGACAGAATCCATGGTAACAGGATGATGAAAACAATTGGTAGTTCATCTTTCATTGCTGTTATTGATAAATATAGAAACTTGGAAAAATGTGTGTGTGAATGTGTACATGTGTATGTGTACATATGTGTATGTGTATATATGTATGTTTATACTTTAAGGGCATCTTTGTTCAGAAACTTTTGTGTACTTGTGGCATTATTTCTGAATAATAAATTATCACAAGAAGTGAAGTGATTGGGTGAAAGAATGTGTATGTTTAAAGTTTGGATTGACAGTGCCAAAGTGTTTTTCCCTTCCCTCTCCCAAGATGGTACCAATAAACCAACATTCCTTACAAAGTGAGTAAAGGTGCATGTTTCTTTTATTCACTCCCTAACACTAAATATTAAAACTAAAATGCACATATTCATATTATTATAAGTGCACTCGTGCGTACTTTATAGAAACATTACGCACACACAGATAACAAGTATTAAAACAAAGCTGCAGGGATGTTGTGGTTAAAGTTGAGTTAGGTTGGATTCTGGGTACAGCACATGTGCCTTGCCATCTGGAGCACCCCAAGCTGTCCAACATTGTTGCCTTGGGGTATTCTAATATTGGGGGGGTCTTTTAGGAGTGGACAGATATCCTTAGGATGAAAAAATGCAAAAACAGAGATCAAGAGAGAAAAATTTATGTGAAACAATTAAGGACACTTACTCCATGGTAAACCTGGGTATACTGAAGAGGCAAAATTCCCGATAATTCAGAAAAGCTTCATTCACCTGAGACATTTAATCTGAGATATGCTTGTTTCAATGAGTGTGCACCTGAACTCTTCATGAAAACTGGACTAATACATTTTTCCATATTCTTGCATAACATTGTGTGACATTATTTGGAGGGGGCTGGTAAACTTAATTTTAATATAATAAGACAAAGAATTTTCACATATCCTTTACCCAGATTCACCAGTTGTTACTGGTTTGTTCCATTTGCTTACTTTATCATTAATTCTGTCTTTCCTTCTCCCCATCCTCACACGAACACACTTTTTTCCCTTGAACTATGTGAAAGTGAATTGCAAGCATCTCATCTCTACCCCTAAATACATTTTTATATAACCAAAGTGCAATGAGTAAAGGAAACTTAACATTGATACAATATTATTATTGTACCACAGTACTCACATTTTGTTATTTATACCAATCTTTATGGTTCCTTTTTTCCCCCACCTAATTTAGGATCATGCATGCAATTTGTCTCCTTTTATTATGGGACCTGTCCATGGCCATTGTTTGTGTTTCTTGACCTTGACATTTTGAAAATATAAAGGCCAGTTATTTTTTAGAAAGTCTCTCAATTTGAGTTGTTTAAGGTTTCCTCTTGATTAGATTCAGGAGTGTCTCTGGCTGTCACACCACAGAGGCTCTGTCCTTCACAGTGCCCTGTGATGTCAGCTTGTTGCATTGCGGGCGGTGTTGATTCTGATCACCTAGGTCACCGGGTCTCTCCCCTGTAAAGTTTTCTTCCTTGTGATGGATAAGGAACTGTGGAGAGATAATTTGAAGTTGTATTTAAAAATCTCACTCCTCATCACACTTTCAACCACTCGTTTTTGCATCTGTGCTAAGAATAGGTTTCACCTTTCCACCAGTGCTGTCATGAGGAGTACGTTCCTCCTCTCACTGGAAGAGGTCAGATCTGCACGAGGCAACCTTTTGGTGGGAGTGTTGTAGAGCGACTTCAAACATCTGTGGAGTGGCTGGTCTTGAATTTTAAATTCCTCTGCAACTCTGATATCCAGTTTCTGTGAACAGCTTTCAGGCAGAGTAGATTCTTTTATTCTCCAGAAAATGATAAGTAATCTTTTGTTACCTTTCCTACCTTTAGTGTGATGAATATGAAAACAAATAACAGATGTATTTTAAAACAGAGAAATCACATGAAATAGTAGAGATTCTATTCCAGTTACCCCCCTGACCTTGAGCATGGTGTGATTCTTTCTGGGCTCACTTAGGAGAAGAGAATGCTGATATGTCATGAGGACATTTTCTGGGCGAGTGAATGGGTAGGGACCTGTGACTAAAAAGACAATGTGGGATGTAGCATTTACTGTTGAACTGAACTGAACCTTTTGTTCATTCCCTTAAAAAAACACATGTATTGATAATTTTATTTGGAATGAGTTTCAAGGAGCTGACATGACTGTAGAAGGTGCTTGAGGAGTTTTTGGAGCCTGTCCCAGGAGGAAGTTGGAGTGGAAGAGAGTAGACAGAAGAAGGGGCTCAGATGAACACGTGTGTTTGAGTGGGAAGCACTGGTGGCCTGGGTTCATGTTGTGTGGCTCTGTGTGGCTCCATATTCTTCACTCGATCTTTTACAGCATAATCTAAACTACAGTGCTTCTGTGGCAGGATTTAAACACTGTTGTTAGTGCACACTTGGGCTGCTGTTGCTGGTATGACACTCCCCGTGCAGTAGACGTTTGCTGACTTGTTGGAGGGTGTCAGCACTAGTCACATGGCAAGGCCAGAAGCCGAGAAGGGATCCTAGACTCCTCTCACACCTTCCTCTCTTATATAATTATACCTTGAATTCATCTCCTGCCTCTCTCAGGACCTAATGCCTCATCCTTAGTTTGGACCTCCATTATTTCTTACCTAGATATGAAAACCTAGGTTCTTAGGTTTTCATAGGAGGAGGCCATACCTAGGTTCTTAGACCTTTAGGTTCTGGCCTTTAGGTGCACCTGGTACAAATTTGCTCTAGGCTTTATTCTCAGTTGCCACCAGAATAAAGTTCTGATTTCTTAGGAAGCCTTCATGTTCTTGTCCTTTCCTTTCTTTCCTGTGTCCTCTCCAGCTAATTGTTTTGTGTCATTTTTTCCCTCTGGCAATTTCTTGAATGCCCTGAGCCACTGTTTGCTCTGCTAGAAATGTACTTTTCCTCATTGTTTATTTCATAAAGTCAGACCCAGTGTTACTTCTCCTTGGCTGTGTCAGTGTCCTTTTCTGTACCCACAGTGCCTTTCTCTCCTCCCTCATAGCCCTCATCATGCTCTTAAGAATATCATAGCAGTGATTTTCTTTTCCGTGTCCCTCCTAGGCGCTAAGTGCCTCAAGGGTAGGAACCCCTTTTGTCTTTCTCTGTGTCCCCTGTGCCTGGTACAGCACATGGTTCTTAGTTACAGGTGCTCCTTCACTGACTGCAGAAGAGGTGCAGGTGGGGCGCAGCTCATCAGGCAGGGAACTTCTGAACAGTAAAGCTTCTCAGAGTTGCAGCGTGCTACTTGAGGAGGTGTGAATTTCCTATTTCTAGAAGCGTGAAAACATAGGCTGGGTGCATTTGACACCAGTTGCACACATGGCCTTCAGGTATTTTATTCTGGATGAAGTTGTAAATCTGGAAAAATGAATGGAATTCATAGATTGACTATATAGCTAAACTAATTTGACAAATTCATCTGTAACAGGTGTAAGAATTTAGAGGAAAGCAATCATCTTGTATCTTAAAACACCTTATAGTAAAAAATAAGGAATATGTGTGTGTTAATCTAGGGTCAGGCTTTGGCCACCATTACAGCTCATAATTCCAGTTTCAGGTCATAATCATTGGTGATTTTAGCACAGTCGATTAAGGTTTTTTTTAATTTGAAAATTAATCTTTTGAATATTCAGTGTATGCACATGGTGCAAAATCCAAAAGGCAAAAGGGGTATACAGTGAAAAATCAGCCCCTTACACCTTCCTGGGACCACCTTGGAGCCACCCAGCCACCTGCTCCCCTTCCCTGAGGCACCACTGTCACTTGCTTCTAGCCTCCCTCCTGGAGGTGGGTTTTGGTGGAGAAGCGTCTGTGCGTTTGTGTGTGTGTGTGTGTGTGTGTTTGGACAAGTAATGTGCTGCATATTTTTCAGTGTGTCCTGGTAAAGTTTCTCATTGCTTATAGAGTTAAACTTTTTTCCCTTCAGGTGACTGTATCAGATATTATTACATGGTTGTACTTGAGTTTATTGATCAGTTGTTATAAGAGGAAACTAAGACCCATATTTGGCAGGATGCGGAGAATAGAGCTGACCTGAAATGGGAAGGTCATGCTAGGGGGCAGGAGAGACTTGGAGAAGGGCTCTTCACCGGATCATGTGGGCTCTGGGATGTGGTCGTGAACTTTCAGAAGGAGGGCTATGGCTCCCAAGCTCTAACACTTTATCAGAAACTCTCACTTCTTGCTTTTTAAGATTTTGCCAGATGAAATATTTGCTTCCAAAGGTCTCCATGCTTGGTATGTCAGTTCACATTGTAGATATTTTAACGTTAGTTTTCACACATCAAAGCTTCTGCTAATAGTGTTGTTCTCGAGTGTTTACACAACTCTGTTTTGTCTTGCCAGACAGATTGTGGTCTCCTCAGAGGTTGGAGCTGTGTCTTATTTTTGCTATGTGTGTCACATTGCCGTAGTGAGTGGCGGATAAATAACACTGGGTAATTGCATTTCCAGATGGGACAGGAACTCTGATAATGCTACTCTTTCACAAGGCTACACACTTTTTAAAAAGCAAAAACTACTGAGTCTTTTTAACAGATAATTAGTTTTTTCTGTATTCCAAAACATTCTCCAATATCCAGAAAAACACTGCATTTGTTAAGTGTCAATATACATATTTTAGATAGCTGAAAGGCAAAAATATATCAAAGGGTGGCAGAATACTTCCCGAACACACCCCCACCCCAAAGCTGTTCTCTGGTTTTGGAATTTTTCATCGTTGTCAGGAGGGTCTGGAGGGGACGTGCCCAGAGTTCCTCCTGCAGCCCCTGGGAATAGCCTGCTGCATCCCCTGCAGAGTGGGGTTTCTATGGGGAAGGCAGCACTTCGGATAATTTCAGAGAAACTAAGAGACTGTTTGGCTGGAGGCAAGTGTATTCACTTTAAATCCGTACTGTGTTTCAAAGGGAAATGGCTTTACTCATCAGTTGCCTATTTGCAGTGCCATTTGTTACCAAGTAAGGGAAGATTATCAAAAATGTTTATTTTTTAGCTTATTCAAATATTTATATTTTCACCAGTTTCTTTTCTGAAGTATTTTGGCTCATTCTTTTTTTCTGACAAACAACTGCTGTTCAAATTTCCTTTGTCCCAGTAGATTATAAACGTTAGTTGTAGAACAGATCCGTTTCTTCAAAGGATTATCGGCCAGTGAGATTCCATATAGATCGACAGATGCCAAAGCACAGAAAATGGGAATTTAATAGTGGTCAGTTTCTTCTCTGGCCCCAGAAACTGCAGTTTTAAAATTTGTATCTTAAAGATTCCAGAGAGAGAAGAGAACTGCTTTGCGCGTGCCTCACATGTTTTGACAGTCCCTCACAAAGGCGGCCAGCAAAGAGCAGACTTCCATGCTTTCCAACTTACTCCTCCAGGCTGCTGTTCTGGCCACAGTGTTGTCCTTCTCTACATCTTACTGAGCACCTTTGCCACCTCTGCTCCTGCCCCTTACTCTACCCAGCTCACTCATAAGCTCACTTCCCTCTGCCTTGCCCATGTCTCTCCACTTGCCACACTGAGCTGCTCTGGTGTGAGTCTTGTTCCCTGTCCTCAGCACTGAGTTAGGCCCCTGACCCCGTGTGCTGTTCTCTGCTTTCCCAGGGGTTCTGGTCCCTGACTGTCTGAGCTTCTGCTTATCATGACTGAGTCCTACAGTCAAGGAGATAGTTAAGTGTGGGGAAACATAAGTTTGGTTTTCAATCTGTTAAATTCAAGGGCTATAAGATTATTACGTAGATATGTCTAGTGTAATTGGGCATATGGGGGAGATTAAAGATATAGGAGAGTGAGAAAGACCATTTGATAATATGAGATCCTATCATGGTGAAATGGGCTAGAACCTAGTGTACTTGAGAGAAGGACTTATCATTTGGAGAGGAGAACAGAACTTTCCTTGGATGGGTGTAAAGTATAGGTGTTCTATCAGATCTCCCTCATGCCGAAAAGAAAGGCAGAAAGGGGGCTCCTGTGTGCTAACTGAGGGGGACAAGAACATTGCTGAGTGGGGAAGTGGGCAGAGCAGCAGGTGGTGAGCAGTTGAGGTCCTTTGAGATTTGGAATGGGGACACCAGGGAGAGAGGGTTGGTGAGGAAAGGACAGCTGAGCAGTATTACAGGGATGCCCTGAGCCTGGGGTCAGCATTGTGTAAGGGCACCCCCCTGGGATGGGACCTCCTCTGGCAGTGCTGGGCAGCAGGAGTAGGATGAGGGGCAGTCAGGCGCTGGGGCTGCCCTGTCAGGGTGGAGGGAGTGAACTAGTTGAGGGGATGTTGATATGACTGTCAATAACACTATCTTCTTTGGTGCAGGGACTATGGGAAAATAAAACCAGGTCACTGGCTGGGCCGGAGAGGAGGGAAGTAGTTAATTGGCTGTTAGCATTTCAGCTGTGAGCACAGAGCTTATAAATGTGCTTCATAAATGTTGGCCAAATTAGAGTGGTGGGGACAAAGAACTAGTTTTATAGGAATCAGAGGTAGTGATGGGATCTTGGATAGAGTGGGATTTTTGCATTGGTTTTGGGTATGGAGCAGGTTCTTTAGTATGTAGGAAAATTGAATGGTGAAGCCCCCAGGAACATGGCAGTAGAAAAGTGAGCCAAGGGCCAAGGCCTCTGCAAAGTCCTGGGTCTGTTGTTTATGTTGATTGCATGATAGATGGCTATCATGAGGAGAACGTGTGAGCTTCAGAGTGTAGGTGATTTTGTGTGGGGAAGGGATGTCTAGAAAGGACCTAATGATCCTAAAAGAATGACAACCCTACTGCCTAGTCCCTGAGGGTCAGGTGTTGTAGGAACTGAATGATAAGCAAGGGAGGACATGACTCTGAGGAAAGCCAGGTTTGGGAACAGGTGGGGAAGACATCGTGAAGAGGCTGAGAGTGTGGGAGGCTGTAGAATAGTGGGGTTCTCAAGGTTGAGGGGTACAAAACAGAAGGGCTGCAGCAGTGTTCTTGGTAGAGCACAGGAAAGCTGTGTCAGAGTCTCTAGGGTCAGGAGTAGACTGGTGTCAGTGGGAAGTGCAGCGGGGCAATAGGGTAGCTAATCTGGAATGACTTCAGAATCCACTGGAATCTGCATTCGTCAGAGGTGACTAGTGCCAGGTGACAGTTAGATGTGTTGCATTAATTATCCTATTTGATCCTCATAACAGGTTCTATTCCCTTCCTTTTACAACAACTGGAACTTGGAAAAATTAATAATTTACTGAAGGATCACATAGTCTCTAATGCTTCCAAATCCAGTTCTTACTGACTGCCGATTTCTTCTGTGCACTAGCTCCCCATGTATGGTCCCGTTCAGAGATGGCATGGATATAGGGATACAGGCCATGCATTCTCTTACTGTTTAGTTAATGAGAATTGCTGAGAAGCCTGCTATTGCTTGGCCCAGACTTTCTGGGTCCTAGCTCTCTAGCACCCCCTGGTGGCAGGGACAGTATTGTGGTGTGCTAAGATGAGAAGGGACACTTCCTAGCCAAGGTGCCACTAAGTCACTGATGTGCAGCAACAAGAGCATTTCCTTTGTTGTGAACATTACATTTAACAAATACAGCCACTAACAATAGTTTGTATACCTATAATAACTGCAAAATAATAGTTTCTCTTACAGTTTGGGATGATACTCTTTCTCAGTTTCCTTCTTTATGGTGTCCCATTTCCTTGGCTTTTTACATTAGCATATAAACACATTTGAATATTTCCTATTGATAAAAGAAGAAAGAAAAGCTTTGGAAACTGTTCCCCCCTCCCCAACTACTGCCTGGCTCTGTTCTTCCTAGTTAAGTTTCTTAAAGAAGATTTACAAATTGCCAGTTATAAGGCACAGCATAGGGAATGTAGTCATTAATATTGTAACAACTATGTATGATGTCAGGCGGGTACTAGACTTATTGGGGTGATCACTTTGTGAGTTATATAAATGTCTAATCACAGGCTGTGCACCCGAAACTAATATAATATTGTATGTCAACTGTAATTGAAAATAAAAAAAAATTTAAGTAATGGCTTCTTGAACCTCTTTCCTGCCGCTCTTCTCCAACCCACTGCCCCTTGGCTTCTGCCATCCCTAGCCCTGCACCAAAGCCGCCTTCGTGACCACTGAATGGGAGTGGAGTACTATTCTTATCAAAACCCAATGGGCAGCACAAAGAATAATGTGAAATATAAGGCCTCATTGAAGGTCTTAATTGGCAGCCATTCTGAATTTCAGCTGTGGCATTGCAGTTTGAGCTGTTTCTCCCATGAACATCTTTCTGAGCAGCAAGACTATATTTATTAATTGATGCTGCTTGGTTTTTTTTAAGCCATGTAGGCCAGGTATTGACAGATAATACCGGTGTTCCAGGAACATCTTCTTAGTCACCTCTTTTCCCTTCCAGATTCTGAATTACTTGAGAAACAGATCCAGAGTTTAAATGGGCACCTAACCATGAACTTGCTTAGTGGTGAAAGTTGGACTAGAGAATGTGGCTTAGATGTTCTATAAGAAATTCTTGCCTTGGAATCTGCTCATGGGAGTGGGTCTCTCAGCCACATGGAGCCTATCAGAGCTTGGCTTTTATCAGCCAGAGAAGGCATTGCTGGCTTAGTCTTGGTGTGTAAATTACACACCTCAGCGGCTCTTCTGGGGTTTCTTTGTCAGTGGCTGTGTAGTTCTCAGCAGGACTTCTGAAATCTGGATCTCGATTTTACAGGAGAGCGGTGGTACTATTCTGGACATGAAGTAGAGGGTGGCTTGCTGGGTTGAGTTTTTATCCACTTGAAAATTCCTAGGACTATTTCTAACAATTGCATTTTTAATAGCTAGATCATTTGTACATATGAAAGGCTCATGTATTCATTAGTTAATGAGCTAATCAGTGAAGACAAGTTGTTAGTGTCCTTTCTGTTATCACAGATCCAGTTTGTTTATTTCTCCACATCACAGGTTGAATATAAGCTGGGATTCCAAGTAGACAACTTTGTGGCAATGGATATGCCCCAGGTCAACATTTCTGCTCAGGGGGAAGTTCCACGCACTTTATCAGGTAAGTTTCAAAGACGGAGTTAACATATTGTTTATAATTGTGTCGCCTGTGTCCTCCCTAAAACAGTTTATATACTATACTGATGTGTAGTACATCTTATTTCATAGGCATAAGATATATAACAACTTTGCAAAGTAGTTTTTATAAACATTGATTATCTGTACTGTGTTTTAAGCCATTCCCTTTTCCATCGTCTCTAGAACTGTCTGTGCTCAACTCTTTCTCATCTCCTTTTCTGCATTGCTGGTCCTGGCCCCTGGGTCCTTGTATCTGATCTTGGTCCTCCTGGAGTAATTCCCACACAGTGGCCCGAATGATCTGACAGTGTGACACCATGTCCATCAGTGCCCCGACCTCTGTCAACTGAATACATCCCAGACTCTGCAGCCAGTGTGCTGGATGTTCACCATCTGTCTCTGCCTGTCTGTCTGCCCTTGTTTCTGTACTTGCTCCAGCGTTCCAGCAGTCCACACTTCATGCGGTTATGATATCCAGTCCCTTGCATGTGCTGGTCTCTGTATTTGGAAACATCTTCTCCTCTTTTGTGCTTATAAATGCCTATTCATACCGAATACTCTGCAAGTCTCAAAATCTGCACTGTCCTTTTTCTGCCTCTTCCTCTATCTCATAATTCTTTGTCTTTGCCTCTCCCTGCTAGCCTGTGGCCACTGTGAGGGCAGGCACTTTTTCAACTGTCTACTCTGGGCATCTGACATAACATCTGGCACGGGATAGGCACTCAGGTCATGTCATAGTAAATGACTTAAATGTGATATTTACACCAGTTTAACTACTTTTGCACCAGCCTTTTGAGAAAGGCTCCTGAAGATGTGAGTTTTTAAGAAAATGGAAATTTTTAAAATTTGGAAGTTTGAGCTACAGCGGTACTGTGGAAGTCTTTCTGGAAGTCCAGTTCACTGTTAATAGTGAACATACATTTATCTAAGCTTTAAGACAGCATAGGAGGGCTGATTAATTTTTGTGGGTCAGTAAAGCTATTTAGAAATGCCCATGTCTCTAATGTGCTCATACGGATAGTAGAATGATATATTCTAAATTTGTAGAAAAAGAATCTTAAATTGAAAGATTGAAAAAAAATTGATGTGCACCAAAGTCTATTATCCCATTGCTATAGTAATTAACTAAAGACACTTTCTGTTTAGAAAGGTATTTTCTATTTTTTCATAGTTGAGAATTTATCAGATTTGTTTACAAGATATATGTAATCTCTTCATTAAGAGCAATACTTACTGCATTTTTGTGGTGAATTGTCTCACCCCTTTATCAAATAATGTTTATTGTTATTTTTGTTGATGTGCATGGTAAGATAGCAGGGTTTGCCTTATGATGCTGTAGCTTTACTACATTATAATAAGAGGAAAAGTGATATCAAAATTCATGAGCAAAAGTTGAAAATAATTATCTCTTCATTTATTTCTTGGTTTGTTCTTTAACAAATACTTGATGTCTGAAGTTGTGTAGTCTGAAGATAAGTTCTCTGAAAGTTTCTGCTTAGTATCTTATATAAATGTATTTTTAGTTTCACTGCAACAAAAATAAAGTGATTTAAAGATATGTAATGAGCATTTAATGTTGGTTTTTAGAAAAATAAAATAATTTTTCTTATTTTTTTTTAAACAGTGTTTCGGGTCGAGCTTTCCTGTACTGGCAAAGTAGATTCTGAGGTTATGATACTAATGCAGCTCAACTTGACAGTAAATTCTTCAAAAAACTTTACAGTCTTAAATTTTAAACGAAGGAAAATGTGCTACAAAAGTAAGGAATTTATTTACCAAAGTATGTGTTTTATCTATAGATGTGGCAGGTTCAAAAACAGATTTTCTAGTCTTTTTTTACAGATTTGTAACCAAATCTTGATTATAGTTGCAAATGAGAAAAAGAGTACTAACAGATGAAATTCCAAAGTAATTCCAGATGACCTTACAGCCAGGAACCTCATTCAGGCCTCACTCAGTCCCTGCTTCCTCAAAATCTTTTATTAGAATTGTTAGGGAATTTTATACTAGGAATGTGAACTAGCACTACAGCAGCTGAAGACTTAAGGAAATCAGGTAATTCTGATAGGGGCCCCTGAGTAGGGATTAAGTGTATTTTCCCTTATGAAGTTACCATTACGCAGAAGTGTTGCCCGGAGCTGATAGACCTGGGTTCGAATTATGGCTCTGCTTTTGGCAAGAGATTGGGACACGTGACTTAACCTAAGTCTTTGGTTCTCTAATCTGTAAAATGGACATACTAACCTGTTTTAGAGGGTTGTTTTTTTTTTAAAGATTAATCGAATCTAACCTAAAGCTTAGAATACCATTTGTGGGTATTTAACAAATGTTAGTAGCTTTTGCTTTTGAATAATCTGTTACTTGTGAAATTACAGTGTATGAGGACGAAAAAAATCCCTCCAAAATTACTAAGTACTTACTGTGTCCAAGTGCTTTACATGCATGAAACTCATTTAATCCTTCCAACAACACTAGGCAGTAGGTTTTCTCATTTACCTCCGTTTTCTGAAGAGGAAGCTGTGGCTCAGGAAATCTCACCAACTGCCAGGGTCACACAGCTAAGTGGTACAGCTGGAGTACAAACCCAGCTAGTGGTTTGTGCTTAGCCTAGGTGTCACACTGCCTCTTCACACACTTCCTAACTGGAGTTAGTGCTGAGGATTCTGAAAATGCCTCAGACCAGCAGGTGAGTTGTAATGGCTAATGTCCAGGCACCCGTCAACACAAAAGTTATATTGCATTAGAATGGACATTTTAAAGATGAAGATAGTTAGCTTTGGTGTTTTGATGCATTCTTCTGTTCTAGTGTATTCACTACATACCTACTTTTATATATTTTAAAACTGGACTTGAAAGACTATCTAGTTCCACTAGTCTCTGTGTAATAAATATGAGGAGCCCAGTGGGTGAGGAATGTAAAACACTTGCTTCTCGATTCCTGGAGGAGGCGAGTGATGACTATCCATGCGCTTCACCTTTTGTGCTTGAAGAATGCCGGCAACACGTGATGTGGTCTGTGGAGCCCACCAGTGCAGTATATTCCCTGAGGTGATACTCAGAACGACCTCTTTAATATGTACATGAAAATTAACCTCAAAATTAACGGTGTAATTTCCAGTTCTGTTACAGGCTTAAGTTTAATACAGCACCACCCTTTTTACTTGGTGGTCATACTAGTGACCACCCCAATCATGATTCTTAGTTTAATATGTGATCCTAATATGGTTTGTTTATCTGGTTTTCCATCCCATGACATTTAAAACTGCACAGAAAATGTATTTGTACTACACTGTTAATGGGCGTTACTGGCAAGAAAAGCTTCTTTTACCATATGAGGGTGGAAACTGCTGGATCAGACTAATGTGTTACTCTAGAACTCCTTAGAGCAGGGGTGTCAAACTCATTTTCACCGAGGGCCACATCAACCTCACGGTTGCCTTTGAAGGGCCGAATGTAATTTTAAGACTGTATAATGTAACTACTCCTTAACTAGGGGCAAGGAGCTCAGCACTGCCACCAGGTACAAACAAGGTGCCGGGCTGGAGAAAACAAGGTAGAGGGCTGGATTCACTCCGCAGGCCATGTGTTTGCTACCTGTGCTGTAGAGCCTTTACATCCCGCTAGTGTGCACTGTGAGCCTTCACAGAGGTTACAGCCTGTGGCTTTCTTTAAACTTCTTGACCACAGAAACCCTTTTTTCATTGAGTATCTATATGGAACACCCTTTGGTTAATGATGATTATAGTGATGATTATCAGAATAATAATCTATCATTTACTATCTTGCAACAAATACCTTGTTACTTAGTTCAGGCAGTGTTCTGATATAATATAAAACTATGTGAGGGAAAATTTTGAAAATGTAATTACAGTATTTAAGGATTTTCATGGAAAATAATTTCTAAAGCATCTTCTATCTCCTTTTTAATTCAGAACTTGAAGAAGTAAAAACTTCAGCCTTGGACAAAAACACTAGCAGAACTATTTGTAAGTGTTACTGTATTCTTCTTCTCCATCATTAGGGATGAAAAATGGTTGATTGCAAATGAACATGACTGCATGAAGTTCAGAGGCCTTGTGGTTTCTAGTAGGTCAAAAGAGAAATGATGCCACGCTATTTAATTTGCTGATGTTCTATAGATTGGTGTACAGTCAGTTGAAACTATTAGAATGTTAAAAACTCTTCTGAGGTAAAATTCATACATGTTTTATAACAAAAGATCCTAAGAAACTTTTATAAGCAAGAATCCATATCACATCATTTCAAATGGTCATAATTAAAGTGTGAACATGAAATATGTGTCAGATCTTTGTTTAGCAGAAGGTTAGAAACTGACTTGTGACCTGGACCTAACCCTCAGCCAGTTTCATTCAGGTGAAAACGTAAGCTTAAAGACGGATACTGTGCTATTTAAACCTACAGAGCAGAAAGTCAGAGTCGATTTTTATTTTTATGGTAATGATTCTGTTAGATAGTAACTTAGACTTCTGTTTTCCTTTTCTGACATGGAAATGACATTGAGACTTACTGTTTCTGAGATAGTTTTAATAGCATGTCTGAAAGGTTACTAGATTCTTCTATGGAAGTAATTGTTTAAAGATGGAGGTGAATTGCAAGTATGCACGAGCTGAGGTGAGTGTCCATGTGGCCATCTGCTGCTTCATGTTGTTCCATTGAGTCTCTCCTCCTGTTTTGGATGGGTAGGTGGGTGGGAGCAGGTAGAGTATTTTAAATTATATACCAAGCATCCTGTCATTTCACCCATAAATATTTCAGTGTGGCTGTCTTTTTAAGACGGTCATTAAGCAACCCACAATCATCCAACACCTGTTCACTTGTGTTTGATTTATTACATATGGCAGAATTAACAGTAATTCCTTAATATCTCCTAAAAGCTAGTCCATATTCAAACCCGCCCGTCTCAGGAATGTCTTTTTTGTTCCTCCCCTGAATCAGGATGCAAGTGAAGTCAATACAGACTGTATTTGGTCCACATGTATTTTATATTAACCAGAAATCACTCTCTCTCCTAATATCATGTATTTGTCGAAGAAATCAATTTATTTGTCCTGTAGAATTTTCCATATGTGCATCCTCGTGGTATCATTTAACATGTTTCTCTCTCTTCTTTAAACTGGTAGTTAGAGTCTGTACTTGGTTAGATCTGGGGCCCGCTCTTTTGGCAAGAACAGTGTGTAGTTGGTAGCATGTGCTTCCTGTTTCCTCGTCTTCATTACCTCAGAAGGCAGAAATTGTCTGGATGTCCCACAGTAGACGTTTTTTGAAGGTAAATTAATATGAGATACTGTCGGCTTTTTTAGAATGTTTCATTTAGATTTATCTCTGAGAAGAAAAAGAAAAACTTAAAAAAATCACTGCCCCCTAAGTTTACTTTTAAAAATCTGGCGATCTTACCTATTTCTTTTATGCTAGTAGGATGTTATTTCTCACAAAGAAAGTAGACTATTGCATATTCTTGGTCTCCATCTATTTCTTTCTTCCTCCTTTCCTCTCTTTCTGTCTATCCATCCATCCATCCATCCATTCGGCATTTATTGAGATTCTCTGGTGTGCTGGATGGTATCACTGAGACACAGGATCAAACTCTGAGCAAAACAGACCTTGCCCTGCTTGACCATGACGGAGGAGATAGACAGGCAGTGGGCAGTGATGACAACACAGTGCAGCGAGCTGTGATAAGGCACGGGGCTTTGGGAACCCCTGGGAAGGGCGTGTGATCTCCCCTGAAGGAGTGAGAGACAGCTCTCTGAGGACAGTGGCATCTCATCAGAGACTTGAAGGGTGGCAGTGAAATATACATGTGAGGAGTGGGCACAGTGCATACATAAGCCTGGAATTTGGGGGTAATCAGGCAGGGTGCTTTGGGGGATTTGACCGGCAGAGGGGTCCTCATCCATGCCCTGGAGTGTGCTTGGATAGGCACGCCAACAGCAGCCTGTGGGACATTCCTTGGCGCCCCTCCCAAGACTGAGCATCCTGTGGCAGGCTGGTGAAAAGTCACACCTTCATTCAGGCTGCACTCTAGGCTGGATGCCCTAGAAGCCATTTGATCTCTTTGCATTAATCTGTTCTGACTTACTGTTTGTGATTCAGAGTGTTAGAAAGCAATCTTATTTAAAGGTTTTTGAAAGCCGTAACTTTTACCTTTTGTCCTAACTTATCCTCAGAACTCCAAACTTGTGTTTCTGTCAACTTGATGTCTCCATAGATGTGTACTGCATATTCTTGGACACAACAAAACTCTTGATTCTCCTGCCCTAACCTGCTTTTTGTTTGTTTTTGTAAAGGTGCCAGCCTTCACCTGATTCTGTAAGCCAGAGCTTTGATTCCTCTTTCTTTCTACATCAATGTAATCCATTAGCAAGGTCTGCTGACTTAGCTTCCCCATCCATTAACTTCTTGTCTTCAACTCGAACACTTGCTGAAGCCACCACTGTCGCTTTTGTGGACCTCTCACATGTCCCCTGCTTTGGCTCTCACTGCCCTGCACAGGAGGCAGGCAGGCAGGCAGTCATCTTTGCTTTTTTCTTCAGGTGTGCTGTTCCTTTGCTTAGAGCCTTGCAGTGATCTCCCATCTCATTTAGGATAAAACCCACATTCATTTCTCAGGTTTCAATCAGTAGAATTATGATGTAAGTCCTCATCAAAACTTACTTAAATCCCCAGTCACACCCGTTCTATTTCTCTGTCTTGCATTCTGCTTGCTCATTGTTCTCTGTGCCTTTGTCTCCATGTGTCTCTTTCTCAGTGTGCTTGTCTGCGTATCTGTGTCTTTGAGTCATTTTCTTGACTGCTGAGGTGACTTCTCTTTTTTGAATAACATAAAGCATTTTATTTCATGAATAGAGTCTTGTTTTTCTGCTTTTATCTTTAAACACATATAAGCAAAATAATTTCTGTTACTTTCAAAAGAGAAAAAGATTTAACTTTTTTAAAAATGTATGGTTGGTGGTATTGTATGTCCTTCTCCTGTGAGTCATTGGTGGTGGGCAGCAGTGATGTCCAGTCTCTCTACTTCAGGCGTCACTGTTGAGGAAACATGCTGTCCAATATGGTAACTGCTGGCCACATGTGGTTATTTAACTTAAATCATAGTGAAATAAAAGTAACTCTTCAGTTCCTGAGTTGCACTAGCAATGTTTCAAGTGCTCCTGTGCTGGCCAGCACACCGTAGGACATTTCTGTCACTGCAGCATGCTCTGTAGGCAGCACTGCTTGTGACTTCTGTACTCATCAACCAAAAGTTCTATGTAAAATTCTGTTTTTAAAAATTGCAACAAAACATTTCTAAAATTCTGTGAACTTGCATCAACACACTACTGGTAACTGATCTTACCGAAGAATGGACACATAAAATGATAGTCTTTTTTATACAAAGAACAAGATACGCATTGTATATATTAGGTCACAAAGCTATTGATGAATTTGTTTAGAAAGCTTAATGTGCTTTTCATTTTTATTTCAGATGATCCTGTACACGCAGCTCCAACCACTTCTACACGTGTGTTCTATATCAGTGTAGGGGTTTGCTGTGCAGTAATATTTCTTGTAGCAATAATCTTAGCTGTTTTGCACCTTCATAGTATGAAAAGGATTGAACTGGATGACAGGTATTGTACATGTTTTGGGAAAGGAAGAAAATAAAAGCAGTTACCTGCATTGCCTGGGAGCCCACACACTGGTGCACAGGGGTGCGGGGGAAGGAGGGAGGATGATTAAGTCCTAGCCAAAGGAAAAATTACTATTTCTGTGATTGCCTTCATTATGTTTCTCTAATTTTATTTTTTAAAATTTGTGAAGTCAAAAATTATAGTTTATTAGTTGGTGGAGAGGCTGAGATCAAAAATTTTTCCTCATCCCCTTTGATATGACCAGACTCCTAGTACCTTTTTAAAATAGTCTTGTTTCTTCCTCCTAGTTTGTCTCTTCATCATTATCCATCCATCCACCCACCCATCTATCCAGTAAACATTTATTTAGAACCTGCCATGATTTACTGGTAAACCATTGGTTCTCAAATTGGTCGCTTGTTAGAATCATGGGTAAGCTTTTAAAACATACCAGTACGTGGGTCCTACCTTCCAGAGGTCTGATATAATTGGCCTGGGGTGGTGTTTGGGCATCGTTATTTTTCTTAAAGCTTCCTGGATGATTCTAATGTGTAGGCTTTGAGATACACTGGGTTAGATACGCTAAGTGCTGGGAATTAAAAAATTAATGATATACCTCATGGCTTCAGGTATTTAATCTTTGATATTAACCCATAATTACAAAAGTTTGTAAAGTGGATGATTATGGTGTGTGTATTGTAGTGTGGGGTATAAAAGGTGCTTGTCCCATCCTGAGTGAATCAGATGACAAGGAGGACGTTACAGCCAGGACAGGGTGGGAAGTAAAGATGGAATGATAGACAGTCTGCATTATGAGATTCTTCTTTCCTCTTCAGTCAGTCCCAGTTGCTGACTGAAGATGTTCCCAGCTTCGTGCCTTGGCTCCCAGAGACCTCCTCTACGTGGAGATGTATCTCTCATCTTCTGTGACCCTTTCTCTCTTTCCATGTCCTTCCTTAGTGCTCCAGTCAACTGATCACTTGTCCCTCACTTTTGCCCTGCCCTCTGCCCTTCAGCACTTTGGTTCATGCTTTCCTGCTGTCCCCAAGGCTCCCTGCATTTTCCAGCAGCCCAAACTCTGTCTGTTCTTCACATTTCAACTTTATTGCCATCTCTTTTGTGAAGTGTTTTCTAGACCTCCCAGCCACCCATTTCTCTCTCCTCTCTTTGTCCCCCTCTCCATCTCTTTCTTTTGGGTAACAATTATTATACCTTTTCCTCCTGAAATCACTTTTTTGTATACTTTTCTCTCCAACTAGAATGTAAGCATTTTCTAATTAAAGAGCAGTGTGTGTTACTTACTGCTGAGTCCCCCGTCCTAACACAGGGTCATCCATGCAGTGGGTGAGCACATTTGTGACCTAAACGAAAACCCAAGGGGACAGGGAGCCTGATTGAATTCAGTATCTGCCTCTAAGTGTTCTCTGTTCTTATTGTTCTATTTTCCTTATCTGAGTAGAGGGAAAAAAAGAAAGGAGATGAGAATGAAAAGAGAAATGCATGGGTGATGTGTTTCATAATATGTTGTGTGTATGTGGTGGTGCTAAAGTTAGACTTATGTTTTAAAGAGGAAGAAATGGTCTTTGGAAGCACTGAGGGAGAGACAAGGCAACAGGAACTTTCTGATCAGACTCAGGATACAGGTGGAGCCAGAGGGGTCACTGAAGAACATGCCATTTAGAAGCCATCTTGATGCACTCACTGTCCTTGAGTGTTTGCGTGTTTGCCAGGGCTGTGAGCCCACGTGGGCCAGAGTTGTGTGGGGACTTTGGGATTCCATGGGGCATATACCTCTGCCTGCTGAAATAGTCTGTTAGCACCCATGAACTGGTTCCAGTTCTCTGTGGTTTTCAGGTGAAGATTTCCAGACATTGCTGGAATAAAAGCAACTTAAATTGTCATTTGTTTTCAGAGCATAGCTTGGTGGTTGGTAGCTTAGACTCAAGCCAGACAGAGCATCTCTGAACTGTGGTTGCTCTGCTTAATAGTTTTATGGCCTCAACATGTTATGTGGCATCTTTATGTCTCGGTTTTTCTCATCTGTAAAGCAGAGATAGTAATGACACATACTTCCTAAGGATGTTGTGAACTTTCAATGAAATAATACCATAAGCTCTGAGAACACAAACCACACATAGTAAATGCCATTGTTACAACTGATGTTTTCAGAAAGGTGCAGTGTGCTAGGAGTGATGGACTGATTGCTTCTGCTATTTTCTATTCTATTAGCCATTATTGACTACATGCCAGGCAGGCTAACAGTGGTGGCCGGAAAGTTCCCATCCAGTAGTCTAATGGCACTGGACTTGATAGTTGCTGGGGCGAGACAGACAGTAGGGAAGAAATCTCTGCTGGACTGCAGGTTTCTTGAGGGCAGGGGTCTTCATATATTCTGTTCACCGCTGGGTTCCCAGCACCCAGAACAGTACCTGGCGTGTAGTACACACTAAGTATTTTTTAATGAATAAATAAAGTCACACATAAATAGAGAAATTAATAAGTGCTGTGAAGGAAAGTTATCTTTGCCCTAACTTCTAACTGCAACTCTAAAGCAGAGTTAATACCTCTATAATTAACCTCACTTGCTTATGAAAATCAAATTAGATAATTTATTTATACTGGTTTTAAACTATTAAGTGCTAGAAAATATACATTTTAATTTCATTTTCCACCTCATATGTTGTAGCTATGTAGATAGTGGTTTTAATAGTTATCGGGTAGATTCCTGACTGCTGCCTGCTTCTCTTTTAATAGTAAATCTGGGGTTCCAAAAAAAGGTTTGTTTTGACCACTTAGCATAGTGCTTTGCTCATTGTAGGAACCCACTAAATATCTGTTGAACAAAGGAAAAATGGACATGGATATACTCATAACATCTTTGCATGCCCAGTCTTTTCAGGAACTCTGAGTTGGTACAAGAGTGCCACCTACTGGAGAGAAACAGTAGTAAATGATTTGGGATCTGGGCATTCTACCATCACAGTGCAAGTTGGTTGCAGGGAATATCTAAGTAGTGTTTCTGCATGTATTATACAGCTTGAGCCTTGCAAAAAATCCTGGGAGGTAGGTTTCTCTTAATCCCATTTTATGGGAAGTAAATTGAAGTTCTTTGTTTTCCCCCTATTTAGGGATGGTAATTCTTCCTTTCCCTCCCCATTATTTAATCCTGTACTGTTTAACAACTTTGATTTCCATTGTGATCTTTGAGTAGGACTCAGAACTCCAAAAATGAGTGCCTTGTACTTCCTTGTCATTCTGAGGATTGGGGATGCATAATATTAGTAGTAACAAAAATAGTAAATGCTTCATTATTCCCTCATCTGTATGCCATTTGATTTTGGACCATCGTTAAAAGAGACCTATCTTTCTGTTCCTTTTCTTAAAAGCAGTCTAATTGAACGGCATGTGCTCCTCTAGTAAGAGGTGACTCATCGTTCCCCTAGTGTACTGTCATATGACTGCTTTCTATGGTGTCTGAGGACTAACTAGTACCTATATTTCTGAATGACTTAGTGATTGTGGAGGAGATACAGAGGTAGATTAAAAATTTCAGTATGGGGCATTTGTGATGGAGGTCCATGCATTTCTGTGATCTCCATCAGGACTTCAAGCTAGTTATAATGTCTGCATGCACTTCATATGCATGAAGAAAGGAAAGTTTTCTTTGAAGCTAACTTGCCATATATTTCTTTTGTTTGCAGCATCAGTGCCAGCAGCAGTTCCCAAGGGCTGTCTCAGCCCTCTACCCAGACGACTCAGTATCTGAGAGCCGACACACCTAACAATGCAACCCCTATTACCAGTAAGAGTTAATGTAATCCTGAAGATGATTTACAAAGTTTTCTGTGGTCTGTCAGTGGTCCTGTGTGGTTAGTTACTTATGGGACATGTGTACCACACTTTGTACATAGTATCTAACAAGTGCAGACTTAGGCTTGATCTTCAGCTTTTCCTTTCTAGACCATTAAAAGAAACTTTCTAAAATTGGAGTATGAAAAATAAAATTTTAAGTTTAATTGCTAGATTTGGTTTCTCAAAGATTTCTGTAGATCAAATATATTAAAGTAGCTACAAAATCACTTCTGTGGGGGTATAGCTCAGGGGTAGAGCATTTGACTGCAAAACCACTTCTGTAGAAATTCAGAAGGAAGGTTTTCAGGTATTTAGGTAGAGTAACCTATTGAGCTGCGTGGAGACAGAGACCTGTTTGATGGTGTTAGGGGCTCTGGTAAGGACTATATGTTTTCTCTTCAGGGTAGGACACTAGCTTCTATTGGAACTGAGAGCAGGAGATCTGACTTCCTTAACAGGATTTTGATCAAAGTTTTTATGCTGTAACATGTGCTTGTTTAGGGGGAAGTTATCATTCTTAAAGTATAATTTAGACATAAAGAGCAATCAGGTACCATACAAATAAGGAACAGTGTAATCATAGGGATAGATGGTGGGTCACAATTCAGGGCCTCACTCAGTGGTGCCATTGGTTAGTTAAATTAGGTTCTTGTAGGTAGTTGACTGTCAGCCTTCCTTGGGCTAGCATTTTTCTTTAGTAAACTAGTATTAAGAATATCTGTTCTTCACCCAGTACCCTGCCGTGATGTTTCCCAATAAAGAGAACCAGAATTCTTTGGGGAAATGAGTGGTTTCAGGACTGGGTCAGAGGCATACAAGATAAACCTGGGACATGTTGCTGAGCCCCAAATCAAGGAAGCTGTGAAACACTTGAAGAGCTCGCACAAATGGGTCTATTTGAGCATCTAACATAAAATATGTAAAAATCCATGAGTCATAATGGTACCTTTTTAGAACATCATTATGGAGTAACTAAGACACCAGTAATACATACCTTACTCTGACAACTGGCTACATGAACTGTACTTCAGAGTAACCACATAGTGCTGGTTCATGAGGCATAATATCTTGACAGACTAATCTCAGCTAATCAACATGGAAGGAATGATAGGATTAGAAATTATATTTGTAATCCCAATAAACTGACTCAGGAAAAGATCATTAATGTTTAAAATCCTGTGAACAAAGGGAAATGGAAACTTTACCATTCGAGGAATCAGACTGTCACCATCTGAATCCACTAATGAAACTTAGCGTCACTAAAGTAGACAAGCGTCACAAGTATTAACTGACAGTTTGTGTTCCCAGGCGTGATGCACCACCCCTGGGGTTTTCTTGTTTCCTCCCCCACCTTCAGGAGTTAACCTGGATCTAATCAGGCTGTAGAACTGATTTATAATTTACAAGTAATAGAGAAGTTAAATGATACTCAAAAAAGTAGGTGCCACATATTCTCTGTGATAACTGACTGAGTTTCTTTAATCACAGTGGCAAGAAAAAGAAAAGGGGAAGAGAGGGCACTCTAGACTAAAAGAAATGTAAAGGAAGTCATAACAGCAGTTGCCATCACTACCAACAAAAGAAAGAAATACGTGCTCTCCAGGAAATAGGATGATAAATGGGAAAGTAGTCCAGACTACGCAGCATGAACACACCGCTTGTGGTGTTCGGCTGTCAGTCTTTGCTCTTTAGAGTCAATTTGTCATTGTGGATATAACCGTAAAGAGGCAGATAATTCAATTATCATATATGCTGAGAGTAAAATACTGTTAAAATATCAGTGGGAATACATTTACTTATTAAAATACTTTTTTAGTTACCATCAAATAAAATGTCCTCATTTTTGTGGACATAACATTAAGGAGAAGTCATTTATTATATGTGGTAAAATAAGTAGTTTTAAAAAACTCAGTAGAAATACATTTGTTTATAAATTTTTAAAAAAGGAACAGAGAAACTATTTGAAGAGATGATGGCCAAGAATTTTCCAAAATAGCAGAACACAACAGACCTCAGGTCCAGGAAATTCCGAGAACTTCAGACAGTAACAAACAGATACAGTACTCACATTGTACTCACACACCCAGGCGTGTCATGGTCAGACTGCTGTCCAGTGTGATTAGGTGGGACAGCGTTACCACTCGTTACACAGTTCCCCACAGCTGTTCCTGTCGTTCTTCAAGCAGCCGTGGACGATCACTGTCTAGGTCCACCAACTCTTCTGGGATTTTTCTCCCCATTGTCTCCAAAGCAAATCAGCAGAGATACCATTCTCATTTCCCCTTGCTAACAATGGGCCTTCCTTTTATTCTAACTTTTTTGTTTGGAGTGAAAATTTTAATTTATGGCTAGAAATTTTGTTTTTGCTGTTATCATATATGGTTAAGGGAACTGAAAAACAAATATGAATCTCACAATGGGATGAGTAGGCTATATGAATGTCAGAATGATTAAATTGACAATATATTTTAAAAGGAAAGATGTTTTTACAAACATTTCTTCATGTGAAAAGCTCTTCTGGTAGGAGAATATGTTAGAAAATCTTATGGGAGGCAAACTGTCTATAAGACAGATTAAATTGAATTCCATGAATCAAAACTTGTTTCCTTAGGCTGAAAGGCAGTTGGAGTGGTGGTAATGGTAATATTATTTTAGTGTTTCTTATGTTAATTCTGCATTTTAAGATTTTGGGGTAGGTGTAAAAATGTGTTGTTGTTTTTAAATGGAGCATGGCCTTTGTAAGTCATTCCCCCTGAGCACGTGTGTGCCTTTTTCCTTTTATGGTTGTTACGTTCATTCATGCCTGTGCCTTGAGTCCTGAGGTTCTGACTGAACCAGTTGACGCTGATGCCATAGTAAGGGTATTTATATTTCTTGGTTTGGCTTTGTTGGCTCCTCAGGTTATCCTACCTTGCGGATAGAGAAGAACGACCTAAGAAGTGTCACTCTTTTGGAAGCCAAAGCTAAGGTGAAGGATATAGCAATATCCAGGGAGAGGATAACTCTAAAAGATGTACTCCAAGAAGGTATTTATTGTCTCAAAATCAGGTTTTTAGGGAAGATTTAATGTAAGCGCTAAACATTTTTTTGTTTCAAATTTTAGGAACTTTGTATCTAATGATAGAAAGCAGTGCATAATTTATAAAACTGATTTTCATTTTCCCCTCCTTTAGATCTTTAATTTGCCTCTATTTATTTTTAGAGAGGGGGAGGGAGTGAGAAAGAGAGGGAGAGAATCAGTGTGTGGTTGCCTCTCAAGTGCCCCCTACTGGGGACCTGGCCCGCAACCCAAGCATGTGCTGGACTGGGAACGGAATCAGCAACCCTTTGGTTTGCAGGCCCATGCTCAATCCCCTGAGCCACACCAGCCAGGGCTGTTTAGTTTTTGTTTAAAGATGATCACTACCTAGCAGGCCTCTTTGAAATAGTCTTAAGTAATTTTTTCCTGTGACAGATGGCATGGGGTTCTAGCAGAAGGAGCATGCATGGGCTTTGGAGTTACACCCAACTTCCAGTTCCATTCTCATGGTATATTACCAGTGTGACCTTGGAAAATCAATACCTTCTATGTCCAGTTTCCTATTCTGTAAATTTGGACTATGTTCTTTACTGGTAGTCTAGTTATGAAGATTAGATGAAATAATGCACATTAAATGAACTAACACATGATAGGTGCTTGATAGGTATTAGTACCCTTTCCCTCTCCACTTGTTGGTCCTTGCTTTTTCTGTTTTTGAGTTTAGGGTATCGATTGGAGAGATGCTGAAAGAAGGGTACAGAAATTAATAACAAAATATTTCATGGAGTTCTTCAAGGTGTTAAATACAGAATCCCACTTCCCCCCTCTTGTAATTCAGGTTGAAATGTTTTGGATACATATGAGTCATTTGAATTTATCTGTTGGTTGGGATACTTATAAGTGAGTCACAGCTAAGCGAGGGTCTTAAACTGTCCCCAGTGGCAAATAGTAATTAACAGAAGCAGGTTTTTTGTTGTTGTCTTTGAATGTGTGAGAATAGTCTATTTCTCTCCTTTGTCATTGTTCTGAGGCTAAGCCTAGAAACTCATAAATGCCTCTGTGGATACCACACTACTGAGTTTCAGTGCTCCTGGCTATATCATTAGTTTATTTAGGATAATTCAGGAAGAATTCTCGTATACTTATGCGATTTCTAAAAGCAAATTATTTCATAGTTACAAAGAACTTCTGACAGGCATTAAAAAACAAAGATTTGGGTCTTGTTACTCTAGGGCTATAGGAATGTTGTTGATCCTACATACATGCCCTTGTTATGTTTAAGTTATATTGTGCCAGCAAGTTTTGTACTTAGAGTTTTATGAAGGTTATTTTATGATCTTGTTAATTATTTTTTTCTTTTAGGTACTTTTGGGCGTATTTTCCATGGGATTTTAATAGATGAAAAAGATCCAAATAAAGAAAAACAAGCATTTGTAAAAACAGTGAAAGGTAGGATTTTTTCCCATACTTTCTCCATATGCTTTCCTGTCTAAGGGGCTCATGCCAGCTAAATTCTGCCTCCAATTCTCAGTGTGTGCCAGACCTTTATAAACCAGTCCATGTTGATTTAGCTCATATGAGACTATTAAGGAGATGTGTGGGTTGTTCTCATTAAGGTATAGAAAATAGAAGTCTAATAAATTAAGACATTAAACATTTATTAGATATTACTCAGGCTTCTAGTTAAACTGCATCCGCTTGACTTCATTGTTGCTATATCTAATATTGTAGTTTTCCTAGGTTAAAATTCTTTGTTTTTTCCCTTTTAAAAATCATTGTTAAGGGGGGCAGTTAAAAGAGGGTAAACAGGGAACATACGGGGAGGGAAGGAGACTTGACTTGGGGTGATGAACATATAATGCAATATACAGACGATGTATGATAGAACTGTACAACTGAAACCTATATAATTTTATTAACCAATGCCACCCCAATAAATTCAATTAAAAAATGTTGCTAATAGTTTTCCCTCCTCTCTCTCCATCTGTCTAGTACTGAACATTATAAAGAAAAAAGATAACCCACTGTACCTTATATGAATTACCTCCCTCCTGCCCCCTCCCCGCTATTATACATAATGCTACAGAAAGTACCTTTATCCGTGTGTCCATGTGTGGGCATTTCTTGGTACAGTTTTGCATGGATAGTGATAGATGGACTTGGCTGCCCCAAGGGGTATTACATTTAAAATTTTGAAAGATATTGCCAGATTACTTTCTAAAAGGTAACACTAGTTACCTTTTCATGAACATATTAATTAACTATTTGGGGGGATGTAATACCTGCTTTTTCAATTATTGTTTTATATAAGTTTTTAAATTAGAGATTCTCTATCAAAATACATTGCAATATTATTTCTATATGGCTTATTCCCTAGTATTAGTAAGTTAAATACTAGTAAGACTTTAAAACATTAGAATTTTAATTATTTATAATTGATGTTTCTAAGAGCTTAAATAATTCTTAGTTAAGCCTATTTACCCTTTTTCAGAGAAAGAAAATATGGTAGTTTATTTACAAGGTACTTACTGTCTGACAATGTCTGATCTGATACAGATTGAGATGACAAGATATTAATTTTAGGAAAAGCAGATTTAGCATTTTGAATGCAGAAACTGAGGGCAAAATTAAATTTAGTTTTATGAGTAGGAGGTGATGATTTTATGAAGTTTACAAAGTTAATTTATGAGAATTTGTTTCTGAATTTACTTACAGGAATTTGTGTAAAGTATGAGGGTTTATTTTTATTATTTCTAAAAAGTTGGGCTGTGATAACCTAACAGAAATTCTTTGGTGTTTGATTTCTTTGAATTTAGCAAAATTGCTGTTTAAGGATGGTACAGATCACACACACACACACACACCTTTTTATCTTTTCTAAGTAAATGGTTTAACTCGCTGTATTATTTAGTATTTTATTCACCCGCCTTTCCTAGCCCCAAAACAATTTTAAAGGCTAATATTGAAATTAGGTCCCACTAGATTTTCTGACTTGTTTTTAAGGATAGTGTACAAATTTACTCTTCGTAAATATAAAAATTGGATTGAGCACGGGCTGGGAACCAAAGTGTCCCAGGTTCGATTCCCAGCCAGGGTACATGCCTGGGTTGCAGGCCATTAACCCCCAGCAACTGATACTGATGTTTCTCTCTCTCTCTCTCTCTCTCTCTCTCTCTCAAAATAAATAAATAAAATCTTTAAAAAATATAAAAAAATTGAACCTAAGTTTAATAATGACTGCCCTTGGGTATACTTTCTCCATTTTTAAAGGAAACATTTCCTTTTAACTCTAATATTTCTTCTGAGGTTTGTAAATATATTGTGGACAGTTTAGAACTGGGCTATTATTAATTTGTTCTGGATGATTCTTAACAAAAGAGGTTTCCGTACAGAATTGGGTTGATTTAGCATTGGAGAGGGACAAAGAAGGAAATAATAGTGATAAGAAAACACAATGTGGATACTGGGACTGTTTCACAAGATAAGATTTCTCTTTCCGTATACACTTGAATTGTAGTCACTTGCTTGTTTCTCTGTCTTAACACTGTATTTAATGTTCTCTTTGAGACAGACAAAAACAAGAGACAGCACAATGAGTCCTTAGCCAAGATCGATGGTCATGGTTTGCTTGGGAAACTGAGAGAAAGTGCATTGACCACCGTCCCTGCCTCCAAATAGTTGGATAACTCCATGATGATCTCTGAGATTTGTTCTTAGACAGTGTTATTATTTTTTAATTGAACCTACATAGAACTGACACAGTTCTTTCACAAATCTGCATGCATCATTACATGCTGCACAATTAGAAGTGCAACTTAAAATGCCAAAAACACATATTGAAATGATCATTGACCTTTACCTTTGGACATGAGCCAGAAATTTGGAGGTTGGCTTCTTAAAAAAGTCATAGTTGTGCATAGACACTTAATAAACATTTAAATATAAAGTTACAGAGATTAAAGTTATGAATCTGGGCCCTGGCTGGTGTGGCTCAGTGGACTGAGCACAGGCCTGCAAACCAAAGGGTCACCAGTTTGATTCCTAGTCAGGGCACATCTCTGGGTTGCAGGCTAGCTCTACCCCAGTTGGGGGCACACGAGAGGCAACCACACATTGATGTTTCTCTCCTTCTTTTTTTCCCTCCTCTCTTTAGAAATAAATAAATTAAATCTTTTTGTTAAGTTAAAAAAAAAATAAAGTTAGGAATTTGAATTTCACACCTCATTGTAAAATTGAATTTCATAAAAATAAATGAATTAATTTGAGGTTATTGGTGTTGTTTTCTCTAATAGCTAATTTTTTGTAACTTGTGAGTATAATTTTTATCATTTTGTTCCTTATAGCTTTTCGAACATTAATTATTTCATAGTATTCTTTTCAAATGTATACATCTTGAAGATAGCTCTCTCAGTATTTAAAATTAAAAGACTAGGGCTAGACTGGGAAAGGAATCCAGGAAAATGATTTTTTCTTACTAAGTGGATAAAATTATTTTTTCTACAATTCAGAATTTTCTTAGATCATCATCCAGTTCAGGTATCTCTTGCTTAATAGAACATGTTTATCAAAGTTAAGAACTTGAAAAGTATTATGCAAAAAATGACATGTCCTGAAATTACCTTCTGTTTTACTTGTGTCTCTGTACCAGTTGATGGGAAGGTAAAAATAAACTCTTACCAACTGAATGTGGACCTCCAACTATCACTGGTTTTCAATCCAAAAAAATCCTGCCAGCCTCCCAATAGTCCTGGCTATAATTTCATTAAAAATTATTTAGATTACATAAAGAGGAACGAGGCACATCCTGCCATTTACTAAATGATCCTAAATGTTAAGCAGTTTTTAGACAACCAGAGTTTATTTCATAAACAGTGGTGTGGATCACCTTTTCCAAACAAGTGCCCAGTGTTTCACGTTCTTGGCTTTTTGTCCACTTATTTGACATTCTTATGAAACTAAGTGAACCTGTCTGGAAAGGGGACACTAATAACAAGTGGTGGGAGAGGGAGTGATTCCATCAGGTAGAGCTGGAAGTCAGTGAAACTTGCAGTCACTCAGCTTTGACAGCCCCGCTTCTAAGGACTGAATGTGACATGTAATCACAGTGCCTGAGTTCAGGGTCTGGACTTTACTGTTGGTTCAGCATTTTACTAGGTGGGGCTGGGATGTGGAGCTTGAGTTTGCCAGTCGTTATATCTTTTTCTCCCTCTTATTGCATTGATCAAAAGCTTTATAAATTATTATTACTGTTTTTACCGTTGACTACAAAATAGTTATTGGTTTCTTTGAAAGTTTTTAAGAATACTCTTAATTTTGATTTTGGTATTGAAAGCCATTTTTTAAAAATTGACACTCATTTTTAATTTTATAATGAAAATATACTGTTGACTTAATGGAAATGTTCTTTTCAAACAGTGGGAAATGTCTTCTTCAATTTTTTTCTTACTGATTTGTGTGAACTTTTTAAAGAAGAGGGACAGAAAGGAAAATAGCCCATTATACGCCTTATGTGTTGCAGATATTCTTCCAGTCTGTTATGAAGTTTCTCTACTTTGTTTATGGAACCTTAATTTCTAATTTTTATGTAGTCAGATTTATCTTTAATGGCTTCTTTTAATGTTGACCTATTCAATGAGACATACCTACTACAATAGAATTTTAAGCTAGACCTATTTAAATTTACTTGTGATTTATAAGGAAACTTTTTAACTTACAGTCTCAAAGGTACAATCCACATTATTTGCTAATAGCAGAAAATATTAATGTCATATATACTATTATCACTGAAGACAGTGTCTTTTTCTTTATGCAGATCAAGCTTCTGAGATTCAGGTGACAATGATGCTCACTGAGAGTTGTAAGCTGCGAGGTCTTCATCACAGGTGAGAGAGCACCACCAGCGTTTGTTGAGCATGGTGACATTGTCTGTTACATTTTTATTTTAAGAGCAGTCATGTGTTCTGAATTGAAAGTTTTTGGAATAATTTAATTTTTTTTCTGAATATAAAAGTGAAATGCATGCTTGCAGCACAAAATTTAAGAACAGTAAAGTATAAAGAAGAGTATGTGAGCCCACATCTGGATAATCATAGCTAAGCATTTGAAAGTTTATACATATGTATGTGCATATTTCCCTTTTAAAAATAGGATAATGATATACATGTGTTAAAAAACTATAATGAAATTTTTGAACATAAAGAATGCTAAAAATAAGAATAGTAAAAACAAAAAGACGACCTCCTAAATTCATTGTTAGTTAACATTTTGCCATTTTTGCTTTGTGTGTGTATATACATGTGTAGGTATATCATCTATCTAGATACATGATAGATATTTGTGATTGTGGAAGTGTTTTAAAATAAACTGGACATCTCAACACTTTCAGTGAATTTCCAGCACACATTTAAAAATATTTTTTCTATATAATCAGTACTATTGTTATTCTTCACACATTAAACATGCTTTACTATAACAAAACAATATATCTTAACTTTTCATGTCAGTAACTATAAATTCATGTCCACATTTAAAAAGGCTACATAGTATTTCATTAAATGGATGTATCACCACATTTGATTTAGCCAACCTCTTGTTAGGTCATAGTATGATTTTTAAAAACCTGCTTGGCCCTGGCAAGTGTGGCTCAGTTGTTTGGGTTTCATTCCTCAAGGCGAAAGGTTGCCAGTTCGATTCCCAGTCAGGACACATGCCTACATTGAGGATTCGGTCCCCCTTACAGGGTGCATAGGAGAGGCAACCGATCAGTTTTCTCTCACATCAATGTTTCTCTGTCTTTCTCCCTCCATCCCCCTCTCTCTAAAAATGAATAAAATTTTTGAAGACATTCGTATTTCTATAGGAAGAGGTTTTTTAAAAAGCTCGATATACCTGGCTGGTGTGGCTCAGTGGATTGAACACAGGCCTGCGAACCAAAAGGTGGCCGTTCAGTCCCCAGTCAGGGCACATGCCTGGGTTGCAGGCCAGGTCCCCAGTGGGCAGTGTGCAAGAGGCAACCACACATTGATGTTTCTCTCCCTCTCTTTCTCCTTCCCTTCCCCTCTCTGTAAAAATAAATAAATCTCTCTTTTTTTTTAAAAAAAAGCTTGATATTAGTCCTCTTCATAGAGCTATAATAAAAGCTTTTACCTTCTGAGACAAAAGGGGCTTAAATGTAGATCACAGTGTGCAGCAGTATCAATATTGAGGCAACTTCTTTTTTAAGACCCTAGACAGAGTCAGGTTATTTTGCAGCTTACTGAAAATTTAGTCACACGTGTTTAAAACAATGGGACAGTGACCATCCCTTTTGGAAGATATTCATGAGTTTATGGGGAAAAAAGAAAATGAGGCATGCATAAAGCATCCTGCATTTACTTTCTCTATATTTTGAGGAGTTACGTGAGTCCTGCTAAAAAATAAGATGACTATGCTTAGTTTTATTCTTTAACTTTGTTTATACTTTGGTTCATATTTAAAAGAATTGGAGCACCTAAAAAAAGAAGGCAGCTATAGTAAGATTAGTAAAATGGTAATGAAAATGAAACTCAGTTTTTTCGCACTGTGATGGTGGAAAAGAAAACAGATAAGCCTAATAATGAGACAAATACTTTTGCTGTGATTGAACATAAAACAGCTCTTAGCTTCTGGGCAACATTACAGTTGATAAATCTCAGTGTTAGAAGGGGGAAGAAACATAGATGTTCTTGAGGGAGCAAAAAGTTTTTCTAGTTTCAAATTCTGAGGCAAATATCTCAGGTTCATCATATACTTGGATGTTGATTAATTAACAGATGCACTTTTTAGTTTCATTCAAAATAAAAAAGCCAGGGACCTTTGAAGAAATGGAACACACTGTATTGAAGGACTGAGGATGTCCCTTTGAAAGCTCAAAGTGACATGGTTTAAGAATGCTACCTTCGATCAGCCTGATTAAGTCTGAGAACAGAGCTCATTCATTGAGGAATGGATGGATAGCTTCTCCTTAGACTCTTTTTTGGGGGGAAACCCACATTTTGTTTCATCCCACAGGAAAAAATAAGAACTGGTTATGATCAGTGTGGGAAATGTCCTTTTTGACACTGCTGGGAGTGCTTGATGTTCTGTTATGCTAACTCTAGGGAAAGGAGCCAAAGTGTTTAATACTGGAATGGAATGTTTATCCAGTACTTAGGTACCTAGGCAGTATTCTTTCTTTAATCCTCACCCTAGGATGTATATATTGACTTTAAAGAGAGAGAGGAAGGTGGAGAGAGAAAGAAACATTGAGGTGAGAAACATGGATCAGTTGTCTCCCTTATACATCCGAACCAGGGATCAAACCCACAACCTTTTGGTGTACAGAACGATGCTCCAGCCATCTGAGCCAGCCCACCAGGGCCCTAGCTTGTGTTCTTACCTGATGAAAGGGCCTGTAGCACTGTAGCATAGAAGTGGGCAGCAAGGATAAATGCAGACAAAGACAGGATGTATAACCAATAAGTAGTTTATAGCTATTATATCCTAAAGATGCTTTTGCTAAAAATGTTTAGAGCAAGCATGTACAGCACTTTCACATGCTGCTTTAAGCTCTGGGGTTTTCCACTACCCTACCAGGATGAATTAGCAGCCCCATTACACCCTGAGAGGATGGAGTAGGATGACATACTCAGTGGGGGTCATTTTGATACTGGACATTCAGTGACTGGGAGAAGTCTTCTAAAAGTAACTTATCATTCGATCAGGTTCTTTGTGTTTCCTGGCTATAAAGCGGTACCAGGACTCCTAGTTTTTAATGAGCAAAACACATTGTCAGTGTGTGGAAAGTGTATTATTCTTTCCACTCACTGTTGCAGTTCATTTTTAAGGGAACTGGGGCCTCACACATTTTTCTTGACCTCTGATGTCTAGACTGTTCACGCTTTGTGTACACGTTTGTTTATTCTTTCATCTAATTCATTAAGTACCCATTTCATACTTGGAACTCTGCTAGGCATGGGGAATAAAAATGAAATAATGATCCTCAGTGGTCATATCAGAATTTATCAAGTAGACTAAATACACTAAGAATGACACTTGGTTTTAAATTTTACCTTTTTAAAAACTAATTATGTAATTCTATACATAAAACATGTTTAATTCATGTTTTAACATTCCGTGAGTTGTAAAGTGGTGAAATATTTTAAACTTCTTTAAATGCCTTATTTTCATTCTTTGTTCCTCTGGAATTTGTGAGAATAATTTTTATTCTAAGTTAAAATAAGCTGTATAATTAAAGGTGGCTATCAACCTATCTTAATTACATCGGAAGTGCTTCATACCAAAGAACTCTTAAGCTATTTTTACTTATAGCTTAATTCTCCGTTGGCCCAAGGGTGCCTGATGGCGGCACCTCTTACACTGAATGCCCTCCAGCTCTGACTGCACAAGGACACTTGCAGGACTGAGAGAGGGTCGCAGCTCTTGTCCAAGTTCCCGAAGAATCTGCCCTTCCTGTGCCATGTTCTTCTCTCTCATCCACTCCTAGACCCCAGACGTTCTCTTTATCCTCCCGATCTTTATAAAATGCACAGAATGAAGAACAGTCCTTTGTACTTTGAAACATTTTCATACTGCTTGTTACCTTTCCCAGAGGGGATTTTAACCCTTTGCTGATAGAATAAATGATTTGATCTCATCTAGCAAACTTACTGTGCCTGGAGAAAATGCCTTCAACTCTGCTCAGTGAAATTTAGTCATGAGGGAAATCATTTTTGGCAGGGGTGGGGAGAGATTGGGCAACTCTGTACACTACCCCTGAAATGCTCATTCAATCCTGAGTGCAAACTGGCTGTTGTCATTCTAGTGTGCATGGGACTTGGTGTGAAAAGAGACTCTGTCATCTCCCTGGTACTCCCTTTTGTTCTTCTGGGAGGAAGTGTCCTGGGGAAAGTCTAAGGCTTTTGGAATCAGATAAGATTTGATTTTGTATTCTTTATGTACTTGCTGTTTGACCTTGACAGGTTATCTAACCTCTCTCTTCACATGCGTTTCCTACTTGTAAAGTGGGACTAACCAGCGCTGCCACTCTCAGGCTGTCCTGCAGTCAGAAGCCTTACAGGGAGGTTACCTCCTACAAGTTCACTCCTGTGAGTGGTCATTTTCCCAGCTCCTTGGGGTCAGTGCCCTCCCTGTTAGTAGCTCCTGCACAGCACAGGGCAGCCCAGAGCTTTCACTTGTGCACTGTTGCTCAGGCCAGAATTGTGTGAAGGTGCCTTTAAAAGAGATACATACTCAATTGAGACAGTTGAGGAAATACAGAAAAGCAAGTTAGAAATGATCCAGAGTCCTACAACTCAATCCAACAACTCTTAAATCTTGGCATATTTCTGTGCAGTTTTATTTTTTCTCCATAACTGTAATAATACTGCAAACACGTGAATTTTGTGTTTTGCTTTTCTGTGAGATCAGCTTTTACTCACATTTTCTTAACAGCTCTTTGTGACCATTTACTTGGTACCTACTATTCAATTATTGGATGTACTCTCCTTTACTTACTTATGGACATTCGAGTTGCTTGCAGCTTTTTGCTACTAATATTGCATTAACTGCCCTTGTTCACGTAGCTTTCTTTTTCCTTATTCAACATCTTGAGAAGCAGAATGTGCTAAGTTAAGGAACACTGATGTTTTTTAAAGCTGTGTTATTTCTGTGTTATTAAATATTTATTAAATGCTTGTTTTTTAAGGTATAGAATATGAGGCATTGGATGTAAAAATAAGAGTCCCTGTTAGTTTTTGCCTTCTAGGAATTTTCAGTTTAGTAGGGAATATGAGGTAATTATATAAAAACTTATGTAACCATGGGGGAAATTAATAGTTATTTCCAGATACCAGTAGAAAAGGTGTCATTAGGCAATAGGATGAAATGTATGTATTGTGCCATAGAAATTAAAAAAGGAATAAGATTGTTTAGCACATGCTTATGTAACTTTGCCCATTATAGCAACATTTTATGGGTTGTGGGATTCCTGTGTTAGAGGTATGGAAGGTAAGGCCAAAGGAGATGGCCACACAAACAGTTGATTGCAAATTATGGATTTGGAAATCGGGTTCCAAGTACTCTGTGACCAGTTAAGACTCTCTTGGCTTTTGTGACAATTTCAGCCTCTTAGAGTCCTCTTGATTATTATATTCTTGTTCCGCAGTCTGCATTGGGGCTTTTTTTTAGGTGCAGTGATGGACAAAGTGGTATATTGTCATAATATGCTCACAGTCAAACATTTGTCTCTAATTGTCCTTTAGAGTGAAATAAAGATTTAGTGTGGCTAGAATGTGTCTTCAGAGAATCCAGTCCACAGGAAACAACTTTGAGTTTATAACTTTTCCCTAGTGCACATATGGGAAATGTTAAAGTCTAGTTTAAAAGAGCATTTATAATTTTACATTTTAATGGTAATCATATTTTTAAATATGTTAGAGATTTTCTTGTTTTAAGTTATCTTTATTTTGTTGCTTTTTATTACAAATGAGCCCCTGAAGTTTTAGATTTCACTTGTCTTCTGATTTCTGATTATTTTATAGAAATCTTCTTCCTATTACCCATGTGTGTATAGAAGAAGGAGAAAAGCCCATGGTGATATTGCCTTACATGAATTGGGGGAATCTAAAATTGTTTTTACGGCAGTGCAAATTAGTAGAGGCCAATAATCCTCAGGTGAGAAAAATTTGCCAAATACAAGTTATTTACCAGTAGCTTCTGATATAATCTTTGAAGTAGATGTTTACATTTCAAATATAAACTGTGTAAAGGCCTGCAAAAAGAAACTCAAAATCAGATGATGTTATAACCTGTTGGACTGGAGGAAGGTTGGCTTATGACTCCTGCCTAAAGGTGTACGCTGCGCTGATGCTGAAGTTTTTTCTCGCATCCCCATTGTGTGCTCATTCAGAGTCACCTCAGTCCCTCTGTGACACCCTCCCAGTCATTTTTCTGATAACTCTTGAAGGTGATTGTACTAGATCTTCCTTCTAGGAGTAAAAACAGGCCCATTTGATCTATGTTGAGAGCCATTTGGTCCATATTGCACCAAAAGTTTGTGATGACAGAGGGCATATTTTTAATATACTTAGCCATAAGGTGTTAGTCATCTAAGAGTTTCTTTCTTGTCACTGCTTGTCCACATAGCTGTGAAGCATTTGGGTAGATTCCAGACACATTATGATGGCAGTAATAGTAAAGCATAGTATGTGTTTTGCTGCCACTGTATTTTGTAGCCCTATTAAGTTTATTTCAAGATTTATAATAATGTACTTATTAAAGTTGTCAGGAGAAAATAGATTCAACGGTTGCATTGAGTATTTGGTTTAATATGTTTGATAAGCTTTGTATATTGACAGAATTATAGCCAGGTTCCTAATGTGGGTTGGAGGCTGAAGCCCACCTACATCACGTGGGGAAGAGTTTCATTCTGCAGCCCGCAGTATTGGCTCCAGGGGAGTACATCATTGCAGAGAGCTATAGGCTTGTATTAGTTTGAAAATGGTCCTTAGGGGATAACTTCCTAATAAAAACTATTTTAGACTTCCAGTCAAGATGGCGGTGTAGACAGATGTGGCTCACCTCTTCGCACAACCACATCAAAATTACAACTAAAATATAAAACAACCATTACTCAGAACATCAGAAATTGAGTTGAATGGAGGTCTGACAACTACAGAATTAAAGAAACCACATCCATCCAGACTGGTCGGAGGGGCACAGAGGTGGAATGGTCTGTTCCTTCACCCATGTTTGGTGAATAAGAATTAGGACAGGATATCTTGGGAGCAAGGAGTCCCAGCCCCACACCAGCCCTGTAGCCTAGGGTTCCAGTTCCAGGAAGATAAGTCCTCACAACTTCTGGCTGCAAAAACCAGCAGGGATTGAGTTGTTGGAAGAAACTGCTAGAGCCCCAAGCAGTTCCTCTTAAAGAACCCACACACGGACTCACCTACTCAGATTCACTCACTCTGAGCTCCCACACTGGGCTAGCAGCCTGAAAGGCACCAGTGGCATACTGGGAGAAACTGAAGTGTCATGGCATCAGGCAAGCAGAGGCCATTGTCCCTTTTCTAAACCCTCCCCCCACAAAGCTGGCAAGCTGATGTCCTATCTGAAACTCCCATCAACCTGGCTAACACTGTTTGACCCTCCTTAGAGATCCCCAGAGACTCTGCCCCACCCAATTTACGGGCCCACCCAAGCTGCTTTTCCATATCAATGGCTGGTCTTGGCTTATGCTTCACGACTTCCTAAATGCTCTCAAACAAGCAACAGCTGGCCTCAGTAATCCCCAGGCCTGGCACTAGCAGCAGCTAGCCTAGATTCACAGCTTGGTTTTGTCTGAGAACCCCCAAACCCAGCACAGGTAGCAGCCATCTCAGATTGCTGTATAGCTCAGGCAAAGTGGCCCCAGGCAAAAACAGGTGGGGGCTGACCTTGGCCTGCACCACCTGGGAAACCCCAGGGCCAGCACACCCAACAGACAGCTACAGACCACATCAGAGCACCACCAGCCTGCTGCTGCACAACTGATCCTCCACATAGGATGGGGGTTTGTGGCCAATGGTCAGAGCCAATCCCTGTAGCTGACTGGCCTGGGTAAAATCCCTTGTGTTGATGTGCTAACTGCAACCAAGGCTCAACTACAAGAGGAGGGTGTACTCAGCCCACACAAAGGGCACACCTTGAGTACCCACCTTGGGTGATAGGGGAGGCTGTGCCACTGGACCCTACAGGTCACCTACTACATTAGGCTGTGCTACCAAGACACAGAGTCACAACAGCTCTACCTGATACATAGAAACAAGCACAGGGTGGCTCCCAAAACAAGGAGACGTGGCCCAAATGAAAGAACAGATCAAAACTCCAGAAAGAGAGCTAAATGAAATGGAGATAAGCAATCTATCAGATGCAGAGTTCAAAACACTGGTTATAAAGATGCTCGAGGAACTTTGTGAGGACCTGAGCAGCATTAAAAAGATCACGTCAGAAAGGAAGAATACACTAATTGAAATAATGAACAATTTATAGGGAAACAACAGTAGAGTGAATGAAGCTGATAATCAAATAAATGATTGGAACATAAGGAAGCAAAAACAACCAATCAGAACAATAAGAAGAAAGAATCTCCTCCCCCCAAAAAATGAAGATAGCATAAGTAGACTCTGGGACAACTTCAGAGGTCCAACAGTTGCATCATAGGGGTGCCAGAAGGAGAAGGAGAAGAATAAGAGATTGGAAATCTATTGGAAAAAAATAATAATGAAAGAAAACTTACCTAATTTGGCAAAGGAAATAGACATGCAAGTCCAGGAAACACAAAGGGTCCCAAACAAGATGGATGCAAAGAGGTTCACTCTAAGACACATCATAATTAAAACACTAGAGGTTAAAGATAAAGAGATAATCTTAAAAGCAGCAATAGAAAAGCAGTTAGATACCTACAGGGGAATTCCCATAAGACTGGCAGCTGATTTCTCAAAAGAAACTTAGCAGGCTAGAAGGGATCAGCTAGAAATATTCCAAGTCATGAAAAGCAGGGACCTATAGCCAAGATTGCTCTACCCAGCAGAGCTATCATTTAGAATGGAAGGGCAGATAAAGAGCTTCCCAGACAAGAAAAATCTAAAGGAGTTCATCATCACCAAACTATTTTTATATGAATTGTTAAAGGGGCTTTAAGAAAATGAAAAAGATCAAAACTGGGAGCATTAAAATGACCAAAAAAGTACATATCTATCAACAACTGAATCTGAAAAGCAAACAAGCACAGGGACAGAATCATGGATACAGAGAGCATTTTGATGGTTGCCAGATGGTAGGGGCTGTAGGGGAATGGGTGAGGAAGTGAGGGGATTAAGAAATACAAATAGGTGGTTACAGAATAGCCATGGGGATGTAAAGTACAGTATAGGAAAGGGAGTAGCCAAAGAACTTATATGCATGACCCATGGACATGAACAATGGTGGGGTATTAACTGAGGCAGTGCGAGGGGGGGGTGTTGGTTGGGGGGGCCAGGAGGGAAAATCAGGACAACTGTATTAGCATAATCAATAAAATATAATTAAATAAGAATAAATAACTATTTTAAAAGGACTAGTTATTAAGTAATAAGCATTTGAAATAATACCTTGTTAAGTCAGCATTGAACAGACACTTATGAGCAGCTACTGTATGTGCTGGGTATTGGGGAGATAGATATACCTAACAGATGAGAGAAGTAAATGTTAAACTACTTTACAGAACGATAAAGACAATAGTGAATATGACTACAAGGGATATATTCTTGGTCAAAAAGTAGCTTTTTTAAAAGTGTGTAGGTATTAAAAGTATTTTGGGATGGAGTGGAATTATGTAATAAAATAAGCAGCTGCCATCACAGTTTCTGTGCTGACGGCAAACACTGTCGTTTTCTGTTCCCACAGGCGATTTCTCAACAAGACCTGGTCCACATGGCTATTCAGATTGCCTGTGGGATGAGCTATCTGGCCCGAAGGGAGGTCATCCACAAAGACCTGGCTGCCAGGAACTGTGTGTAGGTGCCATGGGCTTCTCACTGTCATTTGATGTGTCATGTTCCTTAGATTTGGGGTTCTTTCCAGAAGTCACAGTGGAAATTATGTTGCATTTGAGAGTGATCATGACCCAAATTTTTTAAATACTCTGATTGCATTTGATATTCATGTCTTTACTTTTCAGCATTGATGATACTCTTCAAGTTAAGATCACAGACAACGCCCTCTCCAGAGACTTGTTCCCCATGGACTATCACTGTCTGGGGGACAATGAAAACAGGCCGGTCCGGTGGATGGCTCTGGAAAGTCTGGTGAATAATGAGTTCTCCAGCGCTAGTGATGTGGTGAGTGCTCGAACCCCTGGATGTCAGCAAAATGTAAATGAGGCTTTTGGTTTAAAATATTTCCTTTTTTCGTTTACATCTAGTAAGTTTTCCCTGAAATTTTTCATTGAGAAAGCAAATATAGTTAGCTCCCAGTCAGCCAGTTGATGGCGAGAAGCTGTGAGCCAAACCATGGCCCGTCACTGTGTGCACCATGAGGCAGGTAGATACCGGCACCCTAGTATTGATGGTAGCAATATTGAGGCTCTAGGGTTTGAATATTTTTCTTTTCTTATTGTAGTCTCAGATGACCAAGTGGTTCCCAGATCATAAAGATTTATTGTTTTCTTTTTTAAAATGATCTCTTCGAAGTATTATGGCCTGTGTAGCTTGTAATTCCTCAGATGTCACTGTCTTCCCCTTTGTCAGTTTCTGGGTGGCTCTGCCCATTTCAGCAGATCAAATAGTGACATTCTTTATACTAAGTGATGTATAGTTTCTTAAGTCACAGATACTTGTGAGTGTTTTGCAGACATTTTTTATTGTTTTTAAATTCTGTCACTTTGTGGTCTGACTTGAAAGATTAATTTATTTTCCTGTCTCTTGCTTGCTGCACTTTGTTATTGTAGTTAACATTCAGAGATTAGGTTAAACTGCTGATAAGGTAGATATAAGGGCAAGGAGCCATGGGAACATATTCTTGGTCAAAAAGTAGCTTTTTATAACACGCACTGTATAGGTATAAAGGAGTATTTTGGGATGGAGTGGGATTGTGGGGTAAAATAAGCAGCTGCCGTCATAATTTTTGTGCTAACTACAAGCACTGAATGATCACCACTCAGTGATATATGTTAGTGTTACATGTAAAATCTTAATAGAATAATTTGCTTCAAAGTTAGAACTGTAAAAAATTGCTTATTATATCATTATATATTTTGTCTTGAAATATTTATAGTATTGAGTAATCCTTTTACTTCTAAGTGTGTGTGCTTTAAGGATTACCCTTTAATATACTCTTTCCCTCAGGACATTAGTGTCCTGTGGCTGCTGTAACAAATTGCACAGTCTTGGTTTACAGCAGCAGAGATTTATTTTCTCAGAGCTGAGTTCAAGAAGCCAAATATTTGAAGTTAAGATGCAGGCAGGGCTATGCTTCCTCCAGAGGCTGTAAGAGGCAAACCTTCCTCACCTCTTTCAGCTTCTGGAGGCCGTTGGCGTTTCCTGGCTTGTGGCTGCCCCTCTCCCTGCTCCATATGCACTTCACCTTCTCCTCCTTGTGTGTCTCTCAAAACTCCCTCTGCCTCTCTTATAATGATACATGTGATTGTATTCAGGACCTACCTTCATAATCCAATGTAAGCTTCTATCCTCAAGGCCCTTAACTTAATCTCTTCTTTAACCATACAAGGTAATCCTTACTAGTTTCAGGGATTCAGATGTTGACATATCTTTGGGGCCAACATTCAACTTACTATACTCAGTAATTGAACTTAAGATTTCCATAATCATTATGGAAAGCTTATATTTTTGTTTAAAATCCTTGAAATGAGAATGATTTGGTAAGGAAGAAACCTTCTATTATTAATTAAAATCTAGTTACATTTTTTTCTTTTTCAGAAGCTAGGTTCGCTATTTGATACATATTGTGCCTTTATTACATACCAAGTGTCCTGATAAAATGTGTTCACTTGATGTGGGTGAACAATTTATTTGCATTATTTTTTTCCATTAAGGTCTTTTATTGTCCATGTCTTCAAAATACTTAGTTTTAACTTAATTTAAAATCAACCATTCTCTGAAAAAAACCCTCATCTGACAACTTGTCGGATGGGCAGAGTAAATATGAGTGATGGAGAAGGGATGCTTTGCTTCATGTGCAGCTGCAGGAGTCAACAGGGTAGAAACTTGCTTCACGTTGCCGTGGCCTTTCCCAGTCAGAGGCAAGGGGTGTGTGTGAGGATAGCTGGGGAAACACACCCAGACTCGTGGATCCTGAACCCTGAGGGCTCAGCTTGTATAGCAGTGGGGAGCCAGGCCTAGTCTGTTTTTTCAGAGTTTTCATAATAGAATAAAATTTTTCTAACGGTAATGTCAGGAAGTTAAAATTTCAAGTAAGACAGTACAAATATGCAAAGCAACACACAGTTTTAATGGTTACCTAAAGAAAACCTGGAATTTTCTTTGTGGGGGGGGGGTGCTTTTTTGTTTTTTATTTTTCTCATAATATAAAAAGGGAAAGCAGAGTTTGGTTTTAGGCCAGCACACAGCTGCTGTATTGAATGTTAGTAAGAACGAATTGTGCTGTTTGATAAGGTGCTTGTGTTTTAAGGTTGCCAGATCTTTATTCTGAAGTTATGAATTGTAGCTGGAATTCTTCACCTGTTTCTATATTAAGCAAAGCTGTTTTTATGGGGGAGGAAGTAGATTTAACTTTGGTTTTAGAACAGTTTTAAAAAACAGTATCAGTTGAGTTAGAGCTATATGGTTTTCAAATTTACCCCTTTAGTAGAAAAGCCTACTTCTAAACATTTTTTTCAGCTCAGAACTGATTACAAAATATTACTATTATTGATTGAATTTATTGGGATGATATTTGTTCACAAAACCATACAGGTTTCAAATGTACAACTCAATAAAATACTTCTGAACATTTTTGAACATAGAGAAGTAAAAAATTTTCCTTAGTGTTTTTTTAAAAATCTCATTCCACAGTTGATTTAAAAGATTAATTCACTCATCTCTTTGGGATGTTAATAAATTTTTTCAGTGGTTGATTTAAAGTATTTATGATTTTGTTCCTCATTGAAATACAGTATAGTTGCCTTAGTAGATGTTAGTTGGCAGTTGAGTTAAACCCAAAACTAGTCTAATGGGCAGGAACTGGAAGATATTTCTTAGATGACAGTGTTTAAGTATGTCATATAACCACAAGAGTCTGGGGTTGTTTACTGTTCTCTTATACAAAAGAGTATTGATAGCTAATATTTCAGAGGGCTGTGCATGATGGCCAGTAGCACTGTTTGCTTGCACAGTGGAAGCCCTCAAAATATTTGTTGCTTCATTTAATACACTTCTTCCTTTTTTAAAAAATATTTTATTTATTTATTTTTAGAGCGGGGTGGGGGGGGAGGGAGGGAGACAGAGAGAGACATCAATGTGTGGTTGCCTCTCACATGCCCCCTACTGGGAACCTGGCCTGCAACCTAGGCATGTTTTTTATATATTTAGGTTTAGATTTAGATCAAATATTTGAAAGGAATCCAGAATGAAAGTTAAATGAGATGATACACTTTGAATCAATGAGACTATACTTAATGACACATCTCTAAGCAACGAGACCTATATCTCTTCAGCTAGGTACTCTGCCTATGTTAGCTGGTAAAGTCCATGTTGAGGATACATGATTTAGTTAAGTAAATATTTCAAAGTTATATTTAAAGTGGTTATTTTCTCATTATTATATTTTATACATTTGTAACAGTTCACAAACTTTACATAAGAATCTGCCTTCTGTCAGAATGTAGTCATACCAAATACCTTGTTGCTCCGTCATCATTTGACAGCTTTATTTTAAAAAATCATGAACTTAATGGTAAGCAAATTAACAGGCAAATTACTTTAAAATCATACTTATTTTTAGCATGTTTTGGCCTAAACTTACTTGAAATATCTGTGTGACCCAGATTCTTCGGAGTGTGATGGTGAGACTACCCATTGATTGACATTTGTCAGAGTTTAACTCCTGAAATGTTTGGGTTTTTCTCCTGTAGATTCTCATCAGTTCATTTCCTTTAAAACTGTGTGTGTGTGTGTGTGTGTGTGTGTGTGTGTGTGTGTGTATCCCCTCTCAAATATGTTTTGCCTTGTGTAATTGATATTTAAGGGAATAGGAATACTGTTCTGTTTCCTTGTGACGGTGGGGTGGTTTTTAGTGTAAAAATCCTGCTTTTCATTTTTGATGGGATTGAATATTTTTTTAATTCCTGTATTAAAGTACAAATGTTAAAGATTGCTTTTTTTACATTTGTATTGAAAATGTGAAACAACAACAACAAAAAGAAACAGAAACAAACTCACAGAGAACAAAACTGATGGTTCCCAGAAGGGAAGGGATGGGGGTGGAAAAGGTTAAGGGAATTAAGAAGTACAGACTTCCAGTTATAAATGTTTTGGGAGATATAATGTACAGGAGAGGGAATATAATCAATAATACTATAATAACTATGGTGACAGATGGTTACTAGACTTACTGTGGTGATCACTTCATAAGGTATATAAATGTTGCATCACTATGTTGTACATCTGAAACTAATATAACTGTAGTGCATTAATTATAATTAAAATATACTTTAAAATAATTCAGAAAAGAAAAATGTGCATGCATAATCATTACCCTCTGTTCCCACTTTTTTTTATGGATAGAGTTAGGAGTTGAGAAGCTACACTTAATATCCACTTTTGGGCTGAAAAAACTTCATGCAGAATCACATGCAAAACAATTAATATAACCTCATTCCCACCAGTCTCCACACATGTAAAATATATATTTTACGTGTAAATGTAACAGCTAACCAATTATATTACTTCCTTGGAGGAGACATTTTCTTTGTCCTTTAAAAGACCCTTAACATTTTTGTATTTGTTTATAGTTACAAGTTTTACATGATTTGTCTGGAAATATATTGTTTTCCATCTTAAAAATAATACATCATATCTCTGGGTTGTGTTTTCACAATTTTTAATGGAAAGTTTCAATATTTCAATATGTCAAGATTCTTACAATGTTAATATCAGCTTTTAACTGTTCAGCTTAGGAAATATGCACAACTAGGTTTGACTACTTATAAATCTCTTTCTAATATTTTAAGGTATGACGTCATCATGGACATTCTTAAGAATTTCTGGATATTGTTTTTATTCTGTTTTTATCAGATGTGAATACCACCATAGATTTCTTTGTGACTTTCTTTTCCTTTATTTGAAAGTAATTTTTTGATTTATATCTTCTTTGAATTATTTAGCTAATTATAGTATCTAACATAATTCTGTTAAGAGACTGCCTTATATTAAGAGGCTAAATTATCAAGAATACAAAAGTAAGAGTTTCTTTCTTGTTGGTTTTCTTGTCTTTATGTTATTATATTGTGTTTAAAAAGCATTTTCTTGAGAAAAACAAGTTGAGGAAATTATTTTAATGCTAATCTTATCAGTGTGGTTTATGGCCACGAAGAGATCCTTTAAAGTATTTGAACAGTTTTTACGGTGCTGAACAAATTAAAATGTGTTTTTGTACCTTTATGTGATTTTTTTGGTAAACATTAGACCTTACCTAGAGGCAGGGAAATCTGTAAAGTTATCCAGATGGTATATATATACAGCAGAGTGCTTCTCATTACTTGTGGTTGCCCAGTCCCATGGAAAGTCATTGCCACATCCTGAGCTGAGAAACTTGCATTCATAACATACCCATGAAGAGTGGTTTTCTGAACTACTCCAGTATCAAAGACAAAACTATAGTTTTCGGAGAATGCTTATTATTTTTAAAAGTATAGGAAACTTTATATTATTTCTTCATTATTATTTTTAGAATAACACTTAGAAGCCCAATATTTATTTATTTGTTTCCATTATGGTCGCACATTTTACACATTGACAATCTTAAGACTTACTATTTAAATATTAAATTTGCGTTAGGAGGAATTGCTATAAAGACATTAAGAAGCCCTGGCTGGCGTAGCTCAGTAGATTGAGCACGGGCTGCGAACCAAAGTGTCGCAGGTTTGATTCCCAGTCAGGGTACATGCCTGGGTTGCAGGCCATGGCCCCCAGCAACCGCACATTGATGTTTCTCTCTCTTTCTATGAGAAACTGATGTTTCTCCCTCCCTTCCCTTTCTAAAAATAAATAAATAAATAAAATCTTAAAAAAAAAAGACGTTAAGAAAAAGCTAAAGAGGTGACAGCATCATTCAGGCACTAGGAAATAAAGATTTAAAGTTTAATATTAATAATATATTGTTTGGCTTTATTTAATAATATTATTTTAATACTCCTAATATTTTCTGAGAATGAGGAATAAATGGGTTTAGTTCAGGAACAGTTCATACATTTTCAGAGGTTGCTATTTTCTTTGACTGAGTAGTTGCCCTTGATGTATTTCCTGTGTTTGCCTCTCCCTAAATAGATATTTTCCTTAAGAGATCTTGTTAAATAACATTCCTGCCCTGCCCTTTATATTAATGTTCTCTTCAAATAGGCCCAGTGTTCTGGTAGATCAATGTCTGAGCATCTTGTACAGTGAAGGAAGGTGTCATAAATAGCAGAAATGTATGATGGCCTTCAGGCATTCAATATTGGCTCTTCTGTCTTCTTAATCACAGATCCTAGGACAAATTTATAGTATAAGTAGTCTCTTTTCAGTCATATGTGACACTGTATGCCTAAAGATAGCTGATTTTTGATGTGAAGTTAGTAACACGTGCAAAATTTGATGCCTGATGCAATCAATACATTTCATATACAGTCAGTGTACATCTGGGTACATTTGTTCAGCTGGAATAAAAAAAAATATGTACCACAGTAACAAATCTGAAGGAATATTAAGATTTTTAGGTAACAGTTAACAATGAAGAATTATTAAAAAGGACCTGACCCCTTTAAGGAGGGTTACTTGTATAAATTTACTAGATCTTAAAATTTAAGTAATAAAACATTTTTAAAGTAACATTATCCTATAGATGTATATTTCAGTTATAGTTATTGAAAAAGCCTAGAAAATATGTGTCTGAAAAATTTAAATTCACAGAATAAAATCTTTAAAAATTTTGGATATTTAGGGAGGGGAATATGTTAATACAGCCTGCACCTTGTACACAGTGGAGTGTCAGTTTTAAACACTTGTGAATATTTATTAATGTTGGTAAGTTGAGTAAACTTAATCTTCCACTGCTAAGAATGTTTCTTCATGATATTTTGATCTTTAAAGGAGCTCTTAAAGTGAGTTAGGAAAGAAGGAGCCAACCTTGTTCCCTTGTTTTTCGGAGCCTCTGTTCCTTACTTCATTGTCCTGTTTTTAGCTTCATATTTTCCACCGTACATTTCCTTAGATTCTGCATTTCAGTCAACCTGGAGTTCCTGCTGGGTCCAAATGTACTAGGTACCTTTATGACCTTTGATTCTGTCTTAGGATTCCCCAGAGAATTTTGTACCTGCCCAATACCATCTATCATATGCTGTCTTATATATTTATGGACAAGTCATTCTTCCCAGGTGGGCAATGGGAACTCTGCCTTACTTATTTTCCCTTAGCAGATGTTCCATAGTTACAGAATTGCAGTTGACGTACATATGTATGCCTTTTGCATCATTTATTTTAAGAACATTCACAGCCCGGAGTGCTGATCTTATCCTTGGAGAGCTATGTACTTGACTGTGTAAAAGAACCCTAAGTGGCCTCACACTGTCCTCGTATTTCCACACTGGATCCTCACATTTCTTGTCTCACTCCCACAGACCTCACATCAGAGATCCCATCTGTTTTCATGACCGCAGGTGTTATTTGAATAGATGACTTACTTCACCTTTGTGGTCTAAGGTCCTCCCCCCTTTAACTATTAGATATATTGCATAGATGTCTACTCTGCCTTTTAACCTATGTCCCATATTTCTGAAAACTTTAATCTTTGATTTGTACTTTTATTTGTTCTGCTTTTGCAGTAAACCCCAAGTCACTGTGAAGATGCAACATGATTGAGGACAGCAGGTAGACTATCTGGTTTGGGGAAAGCATGATTAATTTGACATGGGGCATTGAGGTCAAGATACTGATGTGTAGAATGAGGCCCCGGATTCTGGAAAGGCATACAAGCAGGATATTAGAAAATGGACATCAACTTCCTAAAAGTGGTGATTGAATGAACAAGAGCATTTGATCTCAGAGTATAGAGAGAAGGAAGCCAAAGGGGTAGGATATGTTTCTTTCTTTCTTTTTTTTTTTTAGATTTTTATTTATTTCTTTTCAGAGAGGGAAAGGGAGGGCTAAAGAGGGAGAGAAACATCAGTTGGTTGCCTCTTGCATGCCCTCAGCCAGGGATCCAGCCTGCAGCCCAGGCATGTGCCCTGATAGGGAATTGAACCAGTGGCCTTTAGATTCATAGGCCTGCATTTAATCCACTGAGCCACACCAATCAGAGCAAAAATATTTTTTAGTGAGAAAAGAAATAAAATGGAAAGATTCAAAGAGAATCCAAAGAATGCTGTGTCATAGAAACCAAGGAAGAAAATAGTTTTGAGGAGAATCTAGTCTATGAACATATGTACAGCCCCAACTGATGTAGCTCAGTGGATTGAGTGCTAGCCTGCAAACCAAAGGCTCGCTGGTTCAATTCCCAGTCAGAGCACATGCCTGGGTTGCCGGCCAGGTCCCCAGTAGTGGGTGTGTGAGAGGTAACCACACACTGATATTTCTCTCCCTGTCTTTCACCTTGCCTTCCCCTCTCTCTAAAAATAAATAAATAAAAATATTTTTTAAAAAATATGTGCATTGGTCAGAAAGAATAGGAAATCATTGGGGGAGGTGGGGGAACAAGCAGGTTTAGGAAGTCATTATAGATAGGTGTGATTGTTGTGGAAGGTGAGAGAGTGGTGGCAATAAAGTACACTTTGAAGTTCAGTTATGAAGAGAAATGAAAGGATCACAGCTTGATGGGATGGCAGGGTCAAAAGAGGCTCTATTTTGTTATTTTGTAATTTTAGTATATTGTTTGTTTGTTTTTTTAGGCCAGGGAAGCAATGGGGAGAAAGAGATTGGGTGTGTGGTTATTGGAGGGGAGGTCCAAGAGATGACAGGCGTATGTGCCCTTGAGTCCAGATAAAGGTTTATACTCTTAGCACAGGAGGTGTACCTCTCTCCCAAGATGGGAGTAAAGCAAGAGATAGGAGAGAGAAGATACAGGAAATTCTTGAAGAAGGATCTCTCACTGAGCTGTCAGAGAGCTTCAGTTTGCTGAATATATGTGTAATTGGGGTCCCCAAAGACATGGAATGGAGGACAGGGGGTGGACAGAAAGAACAGTGAAGAAATAGCTACTGAAGTGTTTCCAAATTTGGTAAAAACTGTAAACGCACATATCTAAGAACTCAACAAACCTCAAACACAGAAATCCTGAAGAAACTAACCCATAGCCACATTATAATCAAATTACTCAAAAGTAGTGTAAAGAGAAAAATCTTAGTCCTGGCTGGCGTAGCTCAGTGGATGGAGTGCGGGCTGGGAACCAAAGTGTCCCAGGTTCGATTCCCAGCCAGGGTACATGCCTGGGTTGCAGGCCATAACCCCCAGCAACCGCACATTGATGTTTCTCTCTCTCTCTATCTCTCTCCCTTCCCTCTCTAAAAATAAATAAATAAAATCTTTAAAAAAAGAGAGAAAATCTTAAAAGCAGCCTGAAAAAAAATAAAACAAAACATGTTAATGTATTTAACAGAGGAACCAAGGAAAGAATGGCAGCAGATTTCTCTTTTCTCTTCTCTTACATATTAAAAGCAACATCTTTTAATATGTAAGAGGCCCCGGCCAGGTAGCTCAGTTGGTTGCGGGTTCCACCTCCAGTCAAGTCACATACAAGAAACAACTCATGAATGTATAAATAAGTACAACAAATTGATGTTTCTCTCTTTCTCTCTCCCCTTTTCTCTCTCTCTAGTAATAAATAAAGCAAGCCCTGGTTCGTGTGGCTCAGTGGATTGAGTGCCAGCCTGTGAACCAAAGGGTCGCTGGTTTAATTCCCTGTCAGGGCATGTGCCTGAGTTGTGGGCCAGGTCCCCAGTAGGGAGTGCATGAGAGGCAACTGCACATCGATGTTTCTCTTCCTCTCTTTCTCCTACCCTTACCCCTCTAAAAAATAAATAAATAAGTAAGTAAATAAATAAATAAAATCCTTTCAAAAATAAATTAATTTTAAAAAGTAATAATAAGGTACCATAAGGAAAAAAAAAAAACTATGGATATAGAATTCTATGCCCAGGAAAAATGTCTTTCAAAAATGAAAGAGAAATAGTGACTTTGTCAGAAATACAGTAGCTACAAGAATTCATCACCAGCAGTCCCACACTACAAGAACTGTTAGAGGAAACCCTTTGGGAACCAATGATACCACACAGAAACATGGATCTTCACAAAGGGACAAAGGGCACCAGAAATGTTAACTGTAAGGGCAGTACATAAGATTTTTTTTCCTTATTATTTAATTCTCTTTAAAAGATAATTGAGAACATTTCAATGCCCCTCTCGCAGTAACTGATCAAACAGAAAATCAGCAAGTTGAATGACAGCATCAACCCACCTCATGTAATTAACAATTACAGAACACCCCATCCCAACAACAGCAGAATCCATATTCTTTTCAAGTGTGCATGGGATGTTTACTAAGCTAGACCACATTCTGGGCCATAAAACAAGTCAATACATTTAGAAGGATTTAATTCATACAAAATAGGGTTTTGTGAACGTAATGTAATTAATTTAAAAATTGAAAATAAAAATCTAGAAAATCCCAAATATTTAGAAACTAGACACTTCCAGATAATGAAATGCAGGTGTCAAAGAAGAAAGCCAAAGGGAAATTATGAAGTATTTAGAATTGAAGTAAATACATTTCAAAAATTTTGGGATGCTGCTGCTTAAAGGGGGACATAGATATTATTATATATCAATATTAGAAAAGGGGAAGAGTCTCAAATTAGTGACCTTAGTTTTCATCTTAAGAAATGATAAAAAGAGTAAATTAAACCCCAAGTGAGTAGATGAAGGGAAATAATACAGAGTAGAAGTCAGTGAAGTGTGAAATAGAAAAACAATAGAGAAGATCAGTGAAACCTATGCTTAACTCTTTGAGTATATCACTAATGATAAACCTCTTGCCAGACTAATCACACAAAAAAATAAGTTGCAAAACTAACAATATAATGAATGGGAGGTAATATCATTTACAGATTCTCGTGGGTATTAAGTAGCAAAATATTATGAACAACTGTTTCTCTGTGAATTTGGACATTTAGCTGAAATGGACAGAATCTTTGGAAGATAAGCTCACTCAAGGAGTAGATGATCAGAATAGCTATATATAGATATCTATCTATCTATCTATCTATATATATATAAAATTGAACTTTTAAAAGCTAAAAGCCTGTCCTAAAAGAAAACTCTAGGTCCATAGTGAATTCTAGGGCACTGCTGAGTACCTCCAAACATTTCAGGAAGAAATAATACAAACTCGACACAATTTTCAGAAAATTGAGGAAAGAATACTTTTGAATTCATTTTATAAGGTCAACATTACCTGAAACAACATCAGAGAAGGATCAGCTCATTAGTCCTCATGATCATAGATTCAAAAATTTAACCTAAAGTTTAGCAAGTGGAATTCAAAAATATATTTAAAAAATAATTATATGACCACATAAGCTTTATCCCAAGGATACAAGTTTTACCACTTGCAAGGCAAACAAGGCAATTTACTGTGTTATCATACTAAAAAAGAAACAAACAGCCCTGGCTGGTGTGGCTCAGTGGATTGAGTGCCAGCCCGTGAACCAAAGGGTCTCTAGTTTGATTCCTGGTCAGGGCATATGATTAAGTTGCAGGCCAGGTCCCCAGTAGGGGGCATGCGAGAGGCAACCACACATTGGTGTCTCTCTCCCTCTCTTTCTCCCTCCCATCGCTTCTCTCTAAAAATAAGTAAATAAAATCTTAAAAAAACAAAACGAAACATATCGTCTTAATAGATACAGAAAAGTATTGGAAGAAAACTAAAAATTCATTACTAATAAAAGTTCCTAGCAGTCTAGGAATGGAAGACAACTTCCTCATCTGATAAAGGGCATCTGCTAAACCCAAAACCTACAGCTAACATCATACTTAATGCTGAAAGACAGGCCTCTCTTTACCTAGTACTTCCTGGTGGAAACCTAATATGGTACATTCACTTTGGAAAATAGTTTGGCAATTTTTTTTAATCTTTATGGGTGCTTTATTCATCAAGTTTCTGAATGAAGATCTGAGAAGATGGCAGGTTTGTTTCCTAACAGACCATCTTAAATTCCATTTTAAGCCGACCCTTTTTATAAGGAGGAGAAGAAAAGTGTAGGTGAGAGGTTTGGAATTCAGGGGAAAAGTTAATCAGATAAAAGCTGCAGCATTCTCTCATCTCTGTTCTGGGCATCTCACCCTGGAGTACAATGCCTGATTCCATCTTGATGGCTTGCAGTCCTCCTGAGGCACAAAGGTGGAACTGCCTATGGTCTCCTGGAATTCTATGTGGGTTATACCTTTTGTTCCTAAAACAATAGCTTTTTACATACATTGATTACTAAGCTTATTAGCTAATACCTGAAACTAAAATTGTTCCAACATTTGAGTCCCTTATTACTCCCCCACTGTTTAAATCATCTTATTTCTGTGAGATCAGTTTCATATCAAAATACTTGTTTTGCTGTTGAGTATGTATCTTAGCATTAGACCCTCTGGTAGGGGGCTTAGTTGCATTCATTTAGTTGCAGATCCACATAAGGGGGCACATTGCATGCAACAACAAGCTGTGATAAAGCACAAGATGGTTTTTAGCACAGTTGACAAAAGTTGCACACTCTCCAGCTGAGGCTATGTTAGTGACTTCCCTGTCCTTCAGAGTTACCATAGGTCCCCAATTATAAACATCAGAGTAGGTTATTTTCTTGTTTGCTTCAAGTATAATTCTGAAGGCTTTCCAGGGAGGTACAAATGTCTATAAGACATGTACTGAACATATGTTCAACATAAATTTCACCTGCAAGACAAAATTCAGAGATGTTAGAACATTTTTGCCAAATATACCCAAATATTTTCATCTCATTTGAAAGGAACAAGTTCTTTATAACATGGGATTAAACAAAAAGTAATTAAAGACTGTAAGTCATTGTTTTTGAAAGATGACTTTCAGGTCTTGAGGTTTGGCAGTCCATTGTTCTTCTGGTTCTTTCCTTCTTTTCTTTTTCTTTCTTTCTTTCTTTCTTTCTTTCTTTCTTTCTTTCTTTCTTTCTTTCTTTCTTTCTTTCTTTCTTTCTCTCTCTCTCTCCCTTTCTTTCTTTCTTCTTTCTTTCTTTCTTTCTTTCTTTCTTTCTTTCTTTCTTTCTTTCTTTCTTTCTTTCTGTATATCTTATTGATGATGCTATTACAGTTGTCTCATTTTTTTCTCCCCTTTATCCCCCTCTACCTGGTACCCCCATTCCCTCCAGCACTCCCCTCCCCTTAGTTCATGTCCATGGGTAGTCCATGTAAGTTCTTTGGCTTCTCCATTTCCTATACTATTCTTAACTTCCCCCTGTCTGTTTTGTGCCTGCCAATTATGCTTCTTCTTTCCTGTACCTTTTCTCCCATTCTCCCCTCTCCCCCTCCCTTTTTCACTTTGATAGCCTTCACTTCTTCCTTTATTTTACAGCATACGCAATCAGTTCTGCGAGCATCCTGATTACCAGTGTTTTGAACTCTGCATCTGATAGACTGGCTATCTCCTATTCACTTAGTTCTTCTTCTGGAGTTTTGGTCTGTCCTTTCATTTGGGTCAGATTTCTTTGACTTGGCATACCTGTTACATTGTAAGGGGCAAAGCCTTAGGCATACACCAGGGCAGGGCAACCCACTTTGCTGTGTTGTGGTGCTGTATATGGGGGAGGGGTCAGAGAGGGAACAATGCCACTTGCTTGGCTCTTGCCCCACTTTCACTCACTTTCCCTGCTTCCCACAAGCAAGTTGCACCCTTCCAGGTGCTGCCCTGGTGCTGATTCCCAGGTAGGTGGGCTTGTGTATATTCCAGGACCCTGTGGGCCCCTCCAGTGGACTCTCCTGTCAAACTGGCAGTTTGTCCCACCACTGCAACCCCCACAGGTGTTTATAGCCAGAGGTTTTGAGGCTTTAGTTTCCCCATACTGGAACCCCGGATTGCTCTGTCTGTCTTGCTTCCCACTTGTTCCTCCTGGTTTATCCGAAGGTGAATGTGGGACTGCCTACTCCGCCAGCTGCCTGGCTGTGCATCTCCGCTCCTCCTCCCGGTCTGGATGAATTTGGCTTCCTTAACTCCTTGGTTGTTGGATTCCCACACATATGTTTGATTTTCTGGCAGTTCTGGTTGCTTTTTGTGTTTAAAATGGTTGTTATCGCCTTCTGGTTGTGAGAAGAAGGAAGTGAAGCTGATCTACGTACTCCTCCATCTTGACCAGAAGCAGTTTGGCAATTTTTTAAAAAGTTAAACATATACACTCATCTTACTGGTAGGTAAATGAAAACATACGTCCTTACCAATACTTGTAGCAAATATTCATAGCAGCTTTATTTTAAGTAGCTGAACCTAGAAATACTCAGATGTCCGTCAGCAGGTAAATGGGGAAACAAATTGCTGTATTCATACAACGGACAGGGAAGAGCTGTTGAAACATTATACGTATACCATGGATAAATTTCAGAATTGTTATTCTGAGTGAAAGAAGCTAGGCAAAAAAAAATAGCATACAGTTTAAATGATTCCATTTATATATAATTCTAGAAGGTACAAACTGATCTGTAATGACAGAAAGCAGGCAGTTACTCGGAGTGGTAGGGGTGGAAGGAAAGGATTAGAGCAGGAAGAATTTTTTGGAGGTGATGGGGATGTTTATTGATTTTGACAGTGGTTTCAGGGTGTATACATATCAGAACTTACCACATCAAGCACTTCATGTGCAGGTCATTGTGTGCCAGCCATACTACAATACAAATAAAAACTGTCTTTGCTTTCTGACCACCTCTGCTAACGTATCTAAGACCAGTTCCTTGCTGAATCTTAAGACACAGCTAGGACTCTTGTTAAAAATACTGTCTTCCAGGCTTCGGAACTTTTAGGATAGGACTGGGGAGGGAATCTGTACTTTAAACAAACACCCCAGATGATTCCTCTCATCAATCAAGCTCAGAACGCACTTGGCCAGATTGAATTATTTGCACTTTGGTGATCTGAACCCATTTCCATGAGAAAGGGATGTTAGGTATTTAATATTAGCAGTAATTATGCTTTTACTGTGGATAGATGAAATAATTGAAAATTGGACAAAAATTTCTTCTCATCCTGTATAGTATACTAAGGTCAGCCTTGCATTATAAGTTCTGAAGTAACAGAGTGGAAATCTCTTAATACTCCCAACATTAGTTAATATTACATTATAGAATAAAAAAGAATTTTATTTACACAGTTTTTGACAAGACACACCAGAATATATTAGTGAAAAAGTGCCTTATATAGTATATATTAAGAAGCTATAAAATAACACAAGTTGGGAGAAGAAGAATAAGATGATAAAGTTTGTTATTCTTTAAATGTTCTTTAGGTAGACAGTCTTACTCAACTCAAGGGGTTCCTGGTTTTTGCAAGGTAGTTTTATTTACTTGCAGCAAGTAAAGAAGATGGGATTCATATCCAAGACTATGCCTCTCTGCAGGGAGGCTTAGCCATTGCTTATATACACTATGTGGTCAATTACGTGTTGATTTATCCTTTGTAATTGGCTATTCTTATCTGGTTGAGTTTCTGTCAGCTCATCCTGTTTATAGCTCCATCTGCTGCATTTTAATATTTAGGAAGAATAGCACTTAGTAAGAATGACCCAGACCTTGAGACCCTTCTATTTAATAGTAGCAGCAGCCTTTTATAAAACTCTGGAAAAAACAACTTGACCTTCTTATCACTCCCTTTCCAATGACGTCAAACAAAAGGAAATCATAGAATAAGTCCGTCTAAATGGTTCAGTTATCAGAAGACTTGAGAGAGCAAGTTCTCCACAAATCATCCGTGTGAAATTGGTCTTGATTTTTTTTTAAAGGGTTGGTGAGCCAACATGTAATTAATCACTTGTTGGCTTTTAAGGAAATGAAACTGCAATGTGCTCTGTGGTTTTATTTGGTGTTTATTAGCACTGCAGTCTTTAATGGAGAACCTTAGGTGAATGGTTAGCGACAATAATGTGGACAGAACAATGTGAAGGAAGTCGTTTTTTAAAGTCAGCTTATGCTCATTGTACTGTTACATGGGGTACCTTTGTACACTTCAGCCCTCAGAAACCACCTGCATGCCTGTAAAAGCCCCTTCCAGTCCTAAGTTGTTGGAATGTCCCTCCCTTGTGAGTGGATGGAGTTCTTCCCCTTACAAAGTGGCAGTGTCCATTTGTTACCACTTCCCAGCATTTCTTCCTCCACAGGCTGGTTTGGATGGATTACTCCTTTCCCACAGCTGCTGCCACAATCAGTGAGTACAAACAGACCCATCTCATTTCCTGAAGAAGGGATGGGAACCTCCTTCCAGCCAGTTGCACTTCTTGGGGCTCTGTTCTGTGTAGTGTACTACCTTCCCTAAGGAAACCGGACACTATTCAAAGAATTAAGCATTACATGTACTGTTCACTGTCAGTACTGAAAGTTCATGGAAAGTAAGGTATTCAGGTAGACAAATACCTGTATGTAAGCACACAGCATCCTTTAACTTTTATTAATTGGCATCACTTTTCCATTTTTAAGTGGAATAGAAGGTTCCCCTTAAAACAGTAAGTTTAAGGGAAATTCCAGTGGCTCTGAGCCTGTGGAGATTTAAAATCTACACATCCATCTCCATCTGTTCCCTTCAGCCCCCTCCTCCCCTCCACCAAAAGCTTTGTTCCTCCCTAATAGTTACTGTTAATGAAAAAGATACTAAGTTCCAAAAGGCTGAACTCTTTGGTTTTGGTATTTAGGGTAATGCTGGCTTCAGAATGGGTTGTGAAGTGTTCCCACCTTCCCAAACAGTTCCTGGAGGGTCATGTTGTGGATTGAATTATATGCTCCACCTCCACAAACTCCACAAAATAGTTTGAAGTCCTAACCCTCAGAATCTCAGAATGTGATCTTATTTGGAAATAGGGTCATTGCCGATAAAATGTTAAAATGAAGTCATATTCATCTAGGGTGGACTTTAATCCAGTATGACTAGTGTTCTTATAAGAGACATGGACATGACATTTGAGGGGAGAGTGTCATGTGGAAACAGAGGCAGAGACTGACATGTTGCAGCTACAAAACAAGTAACGTCAAGGATCACCAGCAAGCCACTGGCAGCTAGGAATGGGCAAGGAAGGGCACTCCCACAAGCATCAGAGGGGGCATAGCCCTGCAGACCCCTCGATCTTGGACTTCTAGCCTGAAGAACTGTGAGAAAGTAAACTCTGTTGGTTAAGGCACCCAGTTTGTGGTAGCTTGTTGTGGCAGCCCTAGGAAACTAATACAGATTGGTATTATTTTTTCCTTTCAAGTTTGATAGAATTCACCCAGTGAGACTGTTTGGATGCAGAGTTTTTTATGGAAAGATTATTAAATTATGAACTCAATTTCTTTAATAGATGTAGGGCTATAAAGATTTTGTTTGTTCTTGTGTTTGTTTTGGTAATTTGTGCATTTCAGGGAATTGGTTATTAAATTTATTAACATAAAGCTGAGTTGTTCATAATATTTTTTGATGTCTGTAGGATTTGTAATGACATTTTCTCTTTCATTCCTGATCATTGGAAATTTGCATCTTAATTTTTTTGATCAGTCTACCTTAATGGTTCTCAACTGGGAGCAATTTACCCCTCACCTCAAACCACCCCTCCCTTGCCCAGGGACATTTGACAATATCTGGAGGCATTTTCAGTTATCACAAGTTGGGGCATCTAGTGGGTAGAGACCAGGGACGCTGCTGAACAGGCTGCAATGCACAAAGCCCCTCCCAACAAAGGATTATCTGTCTCGCAATATCACTGTGGCTGAGGTTAGGAAGTGTGCTCTAGGGTTTCCAATATAGACCTTCTACTTTCAAATAATGTTATGCCCCTTCATATTTAATATAAGCAGCTTACAATATAATATTTCCACATACCCCCTTTCATTCTTAGTGCTATTGTGGGCATACATTGTGCTTCTCCCTGTATTAGAAACCCCACAATACATTGTTGCTGTTTTTGCTTTAAATGATCTAGGACATTTTTACATGAGGAAAAAATACCTAGTTGTTACTCATACATTTTCAGAACTCTTCATTCTTTGTGTAGGTCCAAATTTCCACCTGGTGCCTTTTCTTCCCATGTGAGGAATTGCTCTCTTGTGTCTTGCAGTATAGGTCTGCTAGCAACGTTCTCTCAGCTTTGGTTTGTCTGAAAACTGTATTTTGCTTTCATTGAAGTATTTTTTGGTTTGGTATAGTATTCTCCATTAGCAGTTTTTAAAATATTCTATAAGATATCATTCCATTTTCTTTGTTTATATAGGTTATAAAAAATAAAACTATCGTTCATTAATATAAGACTTTTTAAAAAATCTGTATATTTTAGGGAGTATTTCAGGATTATGTTGTTATTGAAAAATAGTAACAAAAGTTAATATACCCTGCTTAGATTTTATAAACAGACTTGTTTTTGCCTTGGGTTTTTTTCTATTTCTTTTTTTCTATTTTTTTCTCCTTACTCCCTCAAAAATTTGGCGGGGCAAGTTACTTCTCTGAACTGCAGTTTCCTCACCTGTCAAATCAGGCAGTCAGTGATTCAGCTTTGTTGTGAAAGTGAAGTGAGACAGAGGATGCAGAATGCCTAGACCTTGAAAGGACCATAAACGTGTGGTGCACGGGCAGCCTCCTTTCTGACCTCAGGCTTCACATGTGGCAGCAGCCCTGTGTCGACACGTGGCCTGCCCTCCACACACTCTCCGGGATCCGGGGTAGCCAGGGAGGACCAGGCATGAGCACTGTTGCTCATGGTTTCTGTTCCTGCCAAGAGTTCACATGTTGTTTTTAAATAAATCCAATCTTTTACTCAAGCAAGGTTGGAAGATATTTTCTGAGGATACTTCAGCTGTTAAATTATTTGAATATGGTAAAATTCCATGATATCTTACATTTTACATAATTTACATACTTCACTTGTTCAGGATGCTCTTCGTTCCAATTAGGGTAAAATTATATTCATTTTCCATTTCTCTACTGTGCATATGAGCTACAGTATTTAAGTAACAAACTTTCATATTAGGAAAATCAATAATAGTGGGGGCCCAAAGTCAACAGTAAAAACAGTAATAATCAACAGTAAAAACAGTTCTTTCCAATGGATCTAATTATCTTAGAATACACATTAATAGTATTCTCATTAAAAGATGCATTCATTAAAATGCTTTCTTCTCGTTCTGGCTAGGTGGCTCAGTTGGTTGGAGCATCATCCCCATACACCAAAAGGTCACAGGTTCAGTTCTTAGTCAGGACACATACCTAGGTTGCAGGTTCAATCCCCAGCTGCAGAGTGTATGGGAGGCAACCAATTGATGTTTCTCTCTCCCTCTTTTCCTCTCTCTCTAAAATCAATGAACATATCCTCAGGTGAGGAGTAAATAATAATAATAATAATAAAGTAAAATGCTTTGTCTCTCCCAGCAAGATAAACTAACTGGGGATTGTTGACTTTTCGTAGATAATATTTTGTGTTCCCTAAGATTGGTTGATCTGCTATTTTTGGTCCATACCTGGTCATGGGCACCCACACTCTGACATTTGTTTTAAATATGCCTTCCTGTGTTGCTGCTTTCCTCCTCAGTGGGCCTTCGGCGTGACGCTGTGGGAGCTCATGACGCTGGGCCAGACGCCCTATGTGGACATCGACCCCTTTGAGATGGCCGCGTACCTGAAAGATGGTTATCGAATAGCCCAGCCTATCAACTGTCCTGATGAGCTGTAAGTTTTTCCAAACTTGAAGACCTGGTTTGCATCCTTTACCAATGTTGGGATAAAAAGAAAAGAGCAGGTGTCCAGAGACTTCCCTTTTGAAACTAATGATTTTTTTGGACTTGAATTAAACTCTCCTAGAGAACCACAAAGTCAGTCAGACTCGTTCACTCTTTACTGCATTTGGCATGAGGACTTTTTGTATCTCAGATTTATAGTGCTTAATCCACAGGTGTCAAACACAAGGCCTGAGGGCCAAATCCAGCCCTCCACCTTTTTTTACCCGGCCGGGCACCTTGTTTCTACCCGGCAGCAGCACCAAGCTCTCTCTTAACTGTTAAGGAGTAGTTACATTTATACAGTCTTAAAATTACATCCAGCCTTTTGAAGGCAACTGCAAGGCTGATGTGGCCCCCGATGAAAATGAGTTTGATACCCCTGGTAATCTAACCCAAGAGACTAATGTATAGTGAGAATGTTGTAGATGAATGTTATGTGGGTTATTCTGTGTACAGTGAGGGCTGACTTTTATTTATAGAGCCTTAAGAACATACTTAGTTATATAAAGCCTTTCTCGTGTCATCTTGCCATGCCAGTTGGTGTCAGTTGATACACAAGGAAGATGTTTTGGGCTAGCACGTGAGATAGTTCCTGTTCCCTGCTTTCACGACACAGCCAGTCTTCCCACCTAATGGGATTGAGGTGGGCAGGACGCTGGTCAGGGCGACTGAGTGCACGGGTGAGTGTGGCCTCAGTTCTGGAATCCCTGAAGGTCCGTACACCGTAAAAAGGTGACAGCTTTTCTTCTGCACTGATTTTACTGTGGATCCAAGGTTCTTAGAGCTTAGACAAAGCTTTTTCTTCCTCCAAGTTCCTTCTCCGAGAACTTAAATACAGGATAACAGAAGTATTTACATGAAATCTCTGTATTTGCTGATATATATATTTTTTTCTCTCTTTTTTGTTGCTGTTTAAGTGCAGTTGTCACTGTTTTCCTCCCCACAACTCCCCCCTCAGCTGTCCCCACCTCCCACCTTTGATTGTACCCCCCTTTGGCTTTGTCCATTTCCCCCCTGTATTTGCTGATATATTTTGATGTGCTCTCATGAAGAATCGAAATCCACGTGTAAAATCCAGATAACTCATTTTAGCTCTTTTCATTTTAGATCTGGCAGCAGATAGTGATATTGATTGATTTTTAATATGGCATCCTCTTCCACACCCACATGTAGACAGAAAACATAACTGGTGTCAAATTGACTAAAGTCAATTTGTTCAGAGTACTATAAAAAGTTCAGAGTACTATATTGTTACTAGCCAAATGTCCTGTTCTTGTCACTCTGCAGATTTGCTGTGATGGCTTGCTGCTGGGCCTTAGATCCAGAGGAGAGGCCCAAGTTCCAGCAGCTGGTCCAGTGTCTCACCGAGTTCCACGCGGCCCTGGGGGCCTATGTTTGACTCTCCTCTCGCAGTCCCACAGCGTCCAGGCGGAAGGTGCCTGTCAGGGCTCACTGGGAGCCGGTCTTGGATGCTTCATCCGCCACGCCACACCATGCCATGCCACGCCAGCAAAAGCACATTTGTCTTCCAGAACACCGTGCCTTAGGAATGCTTTAGAATCTGAACTTTTTAAGACAGACTTAATAATGTGGAATATTTTCTAGATATCACTTTTATTAGGTTGAACTGAAAAGGTTTTTGTAAATTTTTTGGCCAAAAAATTTTAAAACATAGTAACTTTGGACTAGGGGTACATTCTTACAAAATAAATAAACAGTTTTTAAAATTGTTTAAACACTTGGAATAGCTATCTTAGTGCCGATTGCTTTTTATTTTTTGTCTTCATCAAGGTAATGTAGGTTATTCACCTTTAACGTTTTTAAAATATTTATCACTAGTGTTGGGAATGGTCGTCGGTCTTTGAGATGCCATCCTTTTTCTTAAGAAAAGAAAAACAGCATAAAAAGTTGTCCGGTTTGCATTCTACAGGAAAAGGCAATATTGGAGAAAGAAAACCTAAAAGCTAGAATGGAAAAAAAGAAATTAAAAAATACTTAATAGAAACAAATGACCCTTTTGTGGAATATTGTTTATTTTTTAATTTTTTAATGAAAAGTTCTGCTTTTTCATTTTTGAGGAAGTAGGAGTTGAGTTCATTGAAACATCTTGAATTTGGCAGAAATTAGCTTTTCCATGAATCAGAAGTGGGCTTGGGTGCAGGTCAGTAGTAAAGAATGGTGATTTATTTATTTTTATTCTCTGGGAAAGGTGATGATACAACCTCAGAAAGTGCAGTCATGTTTCTAAGGTTAAGTATCCCTTTTAACGCACCTACATAGTGCTGTGCGCAGAGGGGGGGCTTGAGCTGCTGTGGGTTAAAAAATGTGAACTGGCAAGTTTTGTGCTTATCTTCAAGGCTGGCTTAAGTATAAGATTGTCTTTTAAAACACTTGAACAATTAAAGGATTTGTTTTATATTACGGCAGCATTGAAAAGATCGTTCCTGATCAGTGATTGGTTGTGTCTGGTGAGTCTTTGAATGTGCAACAGATAGATACCATGTTTGGTTTCACAGGTGTTTCACTCAGGCCCGCAGTCCTTAATGCAGTCATAGCCAACTCTGCTCAGCCTCCAGGTTCTAATAAACAGTTGGATTATGATTACAAAGAAGTATCACAGCACTGAAACTTTTCTCCAGAACCATTGAATTAGGGGTGTGTGTGTGTAGCGGTGCTTGGCTGTATTGACAGTGGGCCTAAGGCAAAGTCGAATGGGCCTCCTCGATAGCTAGGCCTGAGGGCGCCTCGCTCTGCTCCCATCCTCATAAATGTATAAGGGAGAGTGCGTAGCAGCTGGAGGCGTTTGCTGTTAAAGCAGCTTTATGAATTAGCACATCTGGAGAAACAGCTCACACAATGCGTGCTCTGCCAGGAGCAGGCCAAGAGCATGGTTTTTCTATGGGCTATTTATTCACACTGGTTCTTTGATTTTTATGAAGTACTCAGCTTCCCGATGGCTGGTTTTTAAAAAGCTCCTTGAGCTGTTTGTAAGTTACAGATGTTTTCATTCATAACCTGCAACCTTAGAAGGCATTCGGTCAACCAGTATTGTTTAGCACTATGGATTCTGCACAACTCGAGCATCCCTTCCAACATTCAGTGCATTCTTTTTCTGTGTTCAGGTTAGAATATTGTTTAGAGGTCACAGTTGTATGTACAAGGTCAGTTCAAAAGGAAAAAACACTGACATTGGACTTCTATCCCAAATTAGCAAGTAATAAGAGGTGTTCTCTATTGTCTGGCATGTGTGGTGCTCTGACCTCATCATTTTGTGTTTGTGAGCTGTTTTATGTATGTATATTTGCTTTATAGTAGGTGTTTTAAGAGTTTAAAGAGTTTAAGAGTTACAGATTTTTCTTGCTGAGCTACTTGGAGCCATTGACGCAGGGAGAAAAGAGCAGTCATAAGATTTTCATGGCTGGTCTTTGTCGAGTTTTGTCGTTGTTTTGTGAATGTTACTGACCACACTTTGCAGAAAATGTTATTCCTATAGGAAGGAAGCAATTTGACAAAGCAGTGATGTGATATTATAGGCTGGCTTAGTCACCCAGAGCTGTATTGTATTCTATCCTTTCCTCTAACACCCCTATTATACGAATATTTTATCTGTAGAAGCAAGAAGGATTGGGTTGTTTATTCAGTATATATGTATTGAGTGCCCACTGTGTATTTGGCTCTCAAGATATTCAGGGAACAAGGCAGATGAGGTTCTTCCCTTTCTGGGTCTTTATATTCTTGTTAGAAGAAGCAGATAATCAACATAAGATTTTGGTAAGTGCTCTGGAAAAAATATACAACAGTGTCGTAGAAAATAACTTTAGATGTACTATTTAGTCAGGCTTCTTGAAGCAGGTGGCATTTGAGCAGAGATCTGAATGACAAGAAGGCAGCTATGAGAAGGGTATTGGCAGAGGCCTCAAAGCAGGAACAAGCTGGCCTCCAGGCTAGGCCCTTCCTGTTTACCCTCCAACTGCTGCTGCTGGCTGAAAAGAACAGAGGTCAGGTTGGCTACAGTGCGGTTAGGGAAGGGAGGGCTCCCTGTGAGGGCTGGGGAACACAGGGACAGACAGCAGAGCCTTGTAAGCCATGGGACACATTTATATTTTTTTCTACATACAATGGAATTTCATTCAAGGATTTTTTTTTTCTGTAAGGGATTGGTTGACATGGTCTGATTTGTCATTTAAAAAAAAATTATGCCAAAGTGAAGATTGCATTGTCGGGAGACAAAGATGAAAGTAATGAGACTTCTAAGAAATTGTTGCGTAGTTTAGGAAAGGAAAGTTAGTGGTTTGGGAGATTGGAAGGGACAGATTGGAGATCAGTTTTGAATATAACAGGCAGGACCTGGATCCATGGGATGTTGGGGGTGCTGTGGAGAAGGAAAGAGAGGGATCAGGGCTGACTATTTTGTTTGGGGCTTGAGCGTCTGGTTGTGTGGCCAGACGACATAGTGAGATGGCAAAAAACTCAGGGAGGAACAGGATTTTATTATGGCAGAAGGATCAGTACTGTTTGTTGCCAATTGGTCAACTAAATGGCTATTTTGAGTAGATAAGAGTCTGTAGCTCAGGGAAGTGGTCTCATTGAACATGTCAATGTAGGAGTATAACCTATAGACCATATGGAAAGCCATGAACTTGCTTCAGGAGATGGTGTAGACAGAGAGGAGGTCCTAGGACAGAGCCCTGAGCACGCCATCATTTAATGGTCTAGTGTAGAAGAAGAGATACTAAAAAAGACTGAGAAGAAGCCACTGTAGTTGGAAAAAGCAACAACCAAAATAGGAAAGTGAGGTGGCATGGAAGCCCGGGGAAGAAAACGTTCTGAAGTGGAAAAAGAAGCCCATGTGGGACTTGGCCTCATGGCAGGTATTGACAAAACTAGCAGGGGTCAGAGCAAGTGGGGGTCAGAGCACAGGGTGGGAAGGCGGGGATCCTGCTGTAGTCAGCACTGTTGAGAGTTTCATTGTGAAGGGACATGGAGCGGTAGCTAGAGAAGATCAAAGAAGTTTGGGGGGGGCGGGGTTGGTGGGGAGTGGGGAAAGGGAGGAGAGCATGTTTGTTTTCCAGAAGAAGAAACAGGTCCCAGAAAATCTTTCACGGGCTAATGAGAATGATACCTATAATAGAGGGAGAAATACCCCTTTGCAGTGTAGGACATACTTCTTTCTTGCCCTTCGGTTCACAAGCACAAAGGCCTTTCCACTTGATGCCCCCTTTGGTCATGGCAAGCGTTGTGTGTTTAGTGGGGAAATAACGTGAGGGTGAGGTACACGAAACTTTAAACATTCCCACTGTATGCAAATCTGTTGCATTGACTAACCTGTAAACTTAGACTCATCACGGTCCTCTTGCTGGCTGCCATCTTTTGCCCCATTGCCTTCAGAGCTGCTTAATTGGCCTTGGCCCTTAACCCACCCATCCAGCCTCTGTTGGAGTAACGGTTCCCAAAACAGAGCTGCTGTGCCTGCTTGGACCTCCACAGCAGTCTCCCAAAACCTTTAGGGTGCAGGGAGAACTCCTAGGAGAAGTTTCTACTCATCTCTGCAGTTGCATCTCCTAACTTCTCCCCCAGCTCACTCCTTCTGCCTGAGCGTGTTGTGCTGTTTCATGGGTTCTTTCCTTTGCACGTGCTGCTTCTCCTAGAAGGCCACGCTTCACTTTAGGTGGCCCGGGCACCCAGGACACTCCTCTGACACCTGTGACACTTTAGCCTGCTCCTGCAGGAGCTTTTCAGCCTTGTTCCCTGGGTTTGCACTCTGATAAAGGTAAGACAGGGTGTAAATATATTTTGAGAATAAGAACTTGTGTTTCACTGAGGTCTGAATCAACATTGCTTAATTACCACTGGACATGTGGTAGGGTTGAATATTTTATGAATTGATGAGTAAAAATATCTAAATTTACTTAAGAGAGCAATAGAGAGATTTTAAGAAGCCTGCTAATTATTTTAAAGCATGATCTCATATTTAAAGTATTGTGTTCTATCACCAGTGTGATATCTGTGTTCAGATTTGAAGAGTTTTCAGTTTTATGTGCAGTAAACCAATAAGGCATGAAATAAAAGAGGCAGATTGGGAGGGAAGACCATAATCCCACCCCACTGCAGGCTTAAATACCCCCTCCCCCAATACCCTTTTTACTTCATTTTCCTGCTTTTCCTTTGGTCACAGGAATAGTCAGCCTGCTCACAAGCTGTGCTTCATGCTTCTCTACAAGGTCACCTTCATTTGGAGTTATATACAATGTAAATCATTAACTTTGGAAGACTATTTTCCAGGTGTTACTCTCTCATGCCCCTCACTCTTTAAACAGTTGCTTATTAATATTTTTTGTTTCTGCATTCATTTTTGCCTGTAGTATTTCACGCTATGTTTGAACACAGTTTTCTGAGACACGTGCACATGTAGCATAAGTGTGCTGAGCACAGTCATGCTCTGCTTAACCAAGGGGGTTACCTTCTGAGAAAAGTGTCGTTAGGGGACTTCATTGTTGTGCAAGCACCATAGAATGTACTTGCACAGACGTAGGTGGTACAGCCTACTGCTGTAATCCTGTGTGCTGTGCTTTTGTGTGCCTGACAGCTCAGCAGGTCCGTTTACCCCGGCATCACCACAAACATGCTAGTAATGCGTTGTGCTCCGTATACCACCTTAAGGCAGCCACAGTAGCACTAGGTGATAGGAAGTTTTCAGCACCATTGTAATCTTATGGAACCATGTTGTATATATGGTCTGGTGTTGACAGAACTGTTGTTATACCACAGATGACTGTACATACATTTTACATATAAGTAAACCGAATCTGTGGGCCTCTATTTTCCTTTGAGAGTGACATTCTTTAAGTAATGCAGGCTAACCAGGCCTAGAGGGCCTAATGGAAGATACTGGGTTGGCCAGAAAGTTCATTTTCCTGGAGTTTTTCTCCATATGATGGCTCTAGTAGTGCTTAGTTGTCTTCAACTTCATTTGAAACAATTTTATTAGATTGTATTGTGACAGCTAGCCTATCGGCATGCATTTAAAAAAATTATCAAAATTGGTGAATTTTGTGTAACCATTTTAATACTTAAGATGGAAGAAAATATGCAACATTTTTTGGTATATTATGCTTTATTATTTCAAAAAAGGTAAAAATGCAACTGAAATCCAAAAAAAAGATTTGTGCAGTGTATGGAGAAGGTGCTGTGACTGATTGATCATGTCAAAAGTGGTTTGTGAAGTTTCTTGGTACTGTTGACATCTAGGCCTTTGTTGTGGGGTGGTTTTATGCAATGGAAGGTGTTTAGCAGCACCCCTGGCCTATACCCACTAGAAGCCAATAGCAGGAGATAGCTGACATACTGAAAATATTCAAATCAATAAAGCTGTAGGTGAAAATGAAAAATATGTCTTTTATTTTATGGAAAAACCTAAACAGATTTTTGGCCAACCCAATATCTCCTAACCCTTCAAAGAGCAGATGTTAAAAACTTATTTTTAAAAAGAAAATGGGAATTAATGATATTTGAAACTATTTCTCTTTGAGAAAATAATAAATAATGTGCCATTTCCTCATACTTGGTTTATCAGTATTTCAAAACTACAGCATTTTTTTAAAAACTTTTATTTTATTGATTTGAGAAACATTGATTTGATCCTTGTCTGTGCCTTGACCAGGAATCAAACCCACAACCTTGGTCTATTGGGATGATACTCTAACCAACTTAACTCCTTGACTAGGGCCAAAACTGAAGTATTTTTTAATGATTTGTTTTTAGAGAGGGGTAAGCACTCCCTGATGATATATCAAAATTGGGGGAAAATAAAAAAGAACTTTATCCTTAAAATTCCTTAAGAAGGAAGAAGGAAGTTAAGGCTGACTCCTTGGTACCTTAATGTTACATTTGGAATCTTTTTTTTTGCATTTTTCTGAGTACTTCTTGCCTTCCGCCTTCTTGGATTTTGCCTTCCGCCTTCAAGATGAAGCATGGGCATGCATCATTAGGGATAGCATTTGGCTGCAAGTGATCGAAATCCAGTTCTGATCAAATTCTTAATCAAATTCAGGTTTATTTCTCTGCTACAACAGGTCCAGAGAGATGAACCACAGCTGGTGCTTGACTCCCAGGATATCATCCAATACCCGTCTTCTCCATTTTTGCTGCTTTGCCATGTTTAACATGTGTTTGTTCTTAGTCCTCCCTCCGCCCCCACTGGGGACCTAGACCTTTACTAGGTAGGAAAATGGGAAAAGAATGAAAAGGTAAAAGGTGTGAGTTGGCTGATTCCTTTTTATGAGGAGACTGCTAACTTCCTCCTTGTATACTTCCCTCAACATCTTACTGGCCAGACCTGCAGCACAGGGGCACCCCTTGCTGTTAGGCATCTCGGGAAATTAGGTTTTATTGTTTTTCCCCAGCAGTTTTATTGAGATATAATTTACGTATCACCCATTTAAAGTGTACAATACAATGATTCCCAGTATGTGCAGAGCTGCACAACATCACTACAATCTTATTTTTACCATGAGATTTCTTTTCCCCAAAAGAAACCCCACGTTCAGTAGCGGTTACTCCTAATTCCAGTCCTACCCCCAGCTTTCAGCAACTGCTCATCCACTTTCTATCTCTAGATTGACCTGTTCTGGACGTTTCATGTAGGTGGAATCATACAGTATGCGGCCATTTGTGTCTGTCTTCTTTCACTTTGCATAATGTTTTTGAGGTTCATTCATGTTGTATGGATAAATACTATTAATTTATCAGTTTACACACATTTCAGGAAATGCGTTTTATTTGAACACATTCTTACCCTGACTGTTGGTGGGCAACTAGCAGTATCTGCTTCTGTGCAGAAATGAGGTGATGGACAGGAATCAGCCCCCTTCCGGCAATGTATGTAATGCTTCAAAAGTTTTGTCAGTGTCCTGGCTGGGTAGCTCCCTTGATTAGAGCATCATACTGATATGCCAAAGTTGCAAATTCAATCCCCGGTCAAGGCACGCACAGGAGTCAATGCATAAATAAGGAAACAATAAATTGATGTTTCTCTCACTTTCTCCCTTCCTCTTTCTAAAAGTCAATAAATAAAAGTTTTTTTTAAAGTTCTGTCACATATGAGAGGAAGTGCAGCAATTGTGAAGGCTTAATGAATGTAGGGAGTGCCTAATCAGCTCATTTTAAGTTGGTGTGTATTGCCTTTATTTATTCATTTATTGCTAGAGCACATGAATTTATTGGACTACATTTTATGTACCTCTATTTTTTTAAAGATTGATTTTATTGATTTATTTTTAGAAAGGAGGGAAGGGAAGGAGAAAGAAAGAAACATCAATGTGTGGTTGCCTCTCACATGGCTCCCACTGGGGACCTGACCTGCAACCCAGGCATGTGCCCTGACTAGGAATCGAACTAGCAACCCTTTGGTTTGCAGCCTGAGCTCCATCCACTGAGCTACACCAGCCAGAGCTTATGTACTTCTATTTAGGCAACATTTGCCTTCATGTAAGGTTTGTTAGTTTTTGGATTGAAACTGTTTGGCCACAGCATTACTTAATACACATTCAAAGAACACCTTAGAATTTGTCTCCAAAACTCAGAGAGTAGGAGACTCTGGTAGATTTGAGGAGGAATTGGCCACGGGTCCTGGCTCCAGAGAAACACCAGGGTTATTTAATATTCTGAATAAAGTTCCTTTAACTCTGACTTTGCTCAGGCCAAATGGGTTTGACTTGACCTTAATCTCTTCCTCAGGAAGCACAATGTCTTGATAATCCTGTAGTTTAAGTTCTGTGTTGGAATCTCTAGGCAGTGTCCCACTGACCTTTGCTCCTTTTTTTTTTCCTTCTTCCCAAGAAAGACCCACAGATGACTTAGCAGAAAGAAGGGCAGCTTTATTTGACCTAACGGACATTCCTGATCAGCTAAGCAGATGCTTGTCTTGTGTTAAGTACTCCCCAGAGTCCTTCTTGCCCCTTCTGGGAAGGCAGGAAAAGGAAGAGACAGGAGGCTGCAGCCTGGCGCTCCGGGCTCTGTGGAAACCTGGTCCTGGCTCCACCTGATGGCCTTCCTCTGGCCACTTGGAACTCAGTCCTGTTCTTCAGCATCCCTTTGTCGCCAGCCTCACCGCCTGGCTCGTATATCCTATGTCCCTCTTAAAGGGATCTTATTCTCTTTCCACAGGATGTGATATTTCAAGTTCATTTAAATAATCCAATAAGACTTAAAAGTAGCTATTAAATTGTTTTCTTTTCCCCTCACAGCCACCTTAGAATGGCATTGCATTTTACAGCTAAAAGGAGGGTAACCTAACACTTTTATTTTACAAATAAGGAAACAATTCAGTTTCACTTCCTAGACACAAAATTAAAAATAGGCTCTTTCTTTTGTTGGTGATTTTTAAGGAGGTAGATGTTCTTTCCCAGAAAGGGGAATTAATTTATTGGAATAGTCATTAATGCTCCAAAAGTGGATATTTAACTTACAGCTGTCGAATTCATAAATGTTGATTTGATTTTATTTTTTAGACCTTTGGATGGTTTGGTGTTATTGGAGCATAGTGTTCAAGGCAGAGAGCAGCAAGAGAAAGATTCAAAGAGTAAATGGCAGATGGGTCACGAAGGGCCCAACACTGAGAAGTTTCAACTTTGCTGTGTAGGTGACCGAAGCTCAGGGGAGGGCTTTCATCAGGTAGTGGTGTGGCTGCCTTTGTTCCAGCAATGTTAGTGACGGGGGCATCGCTTACTGTATTACTTTATATGTGTTACCTCATTTAATCCTCACATACCTGTTAAGTATTGTCATCATCTTTATTTTAAAGTACAGGCAAGGGAGGCTGATACAGGTTGCACAGGTATACATAGGAGAGCTGTGAGTTTTAATCTGGGGAGTCTGGCCAGAGCACAGGGAAGACACCTTCACCGAGAGGGCTGCAGGAGGGATTGCGGAATGATGGGAGACCCTACTAGCGGTCTCAACATTTGTAGAGATGCAAGAGGTCGGATGGTCCTCTGATAAACAGCATGAGAGTTTGGCGCCTTTACTGGGGGCGCTTCTTGAGGGAGCTGAACTGATCAAACAGAAGTGGAACTGAGCTGAGGCTGGAGATGAGAAATCTGTGGTGGTATTGTCCTGATCGGCTCCAGCATTCTCCGCAGATTTGACCGTGGTAGAATCTGCTGGGCCCGGGGTGGATTACGTAGGATAAACATGCACTTCTCTCTCATACTACAGTCCAAAGGGGGGAGGCCAAGGCTGGTGGAGCGGCTGTTTCCAGAACCACTCGGTCCTGCGTCCCTTCTGTAGATTGCCATTCAGTAGACGGTGCTCGTAAGGCCCTGCCACACCAATGGCCTAGCTCCTGAAAGGGGGTAAGAGAAGTGGGAAGCAAATAATTTCCTTTTAGGTGAGAGAGAGAGAAAAGCTGTTGTACACATCAGTTTTGCTCATATTCCCTAGTGAAGGAAGTCTGGGAAATGGGTCTGGCTAGGCAGCCATGCCCCCAACTAAATCCCTGTTACTGTGATGAGGAGAGTAGATTTGGGGAACCAGCTAGCAGTCTGCTATGGAAGGTAAAGGTGACTGTGGGGTTGATGGAGAACTGGAGTTTTTCTGCACAGGTGTGAGGAAAGCAGTGCAAGAGGGTTGAGGGTGTTGATGAGTAAGGTGGTCCGCTAAGGACTCCAGCTGGGCAAGGCAGGGCAGGATGTTGAGGGCCCCAAAGCCTTGAGGCTAGGAGGTTACAGAGCAGAGGTGAGACTAAAGGAGAAAGAGGTGGGAATAGGAGTTAGTTCTTTATGGTTAGGACAAGGTCTGGAGTTGGATATAGAAGTGGCTTGGTTCTGGTGGAACTAAGGCCCATGGTGGAGCCATGGGTTTAGGAGGTTGACGTGGTGAGGTGAGGGGGCTCCCAGAGCTGAGGCTGTCACAGCGCACGTTCGGTGTGCCCTGCACCACACTCAGACTTCCTGTCGTGGCACTCGGTGCCCTTCACATCTGGCCCCTGGCTCTCCCACCTCTCTCTTCCCTTCCTCCCTACCTAGTACAGAACCAGTGTTCGTTTTCCACTTCCCTTCAATTTACTGTTTTTTTAAAATACTTAGGCATTTTCTGTTTTTTTTTTTTAAGATTTTATTTATTTTTAGAGAGGAGGGAACGGAGGGAGAACGAGGGAGAGAAACATCGGTGTGAGAGAGATACATCGATCGGTTGCCTCTCGTACACGCCCCAACCAGGGGCCAAACCCACAACCCAGGCATGTGCCCTGACCAGGAATTGGAACCAGCGACCTTTTGGTTTGTGGGACGACGCCCAACCCAGTGAGCCACACTGGTCAGGGCCACTTCCTGTCAATGGAGGTAACTCCCCCTCTCCTATAAAAACCACCGCACGCACACGTCATCTCTCCGGAAGGGCAGTCCTTGATCCCTAGCCTCTCCAAGTCTCTCTGTTTCTGTCTGGCTACCAGTTGCCTTCTTCCTCTGCTTATATATAGTCTATAACTTAACTTTATATGTATACACACTACATATCTGCTAACTGGTAGTTTCTTTGCTTATTTTCATACCAAATTTTTGAGGCAGACAATCTGATTAGCTTAACTCGTCTCGTCTTTCACACTGGACCAAAGCTAACCTGTATGTTCGCTACTGTCAGCTGATCAGTCACGTGCAGGAGAACAGGATGGGCAGCTCTGGACCCCAACCCAGCTGCTTTCCACTCTGGGTTCAGTGCCAAGGCTGCAACCCATGGGTGGGGAGCTGTGGGAGGGATACAACCCCATCATTGCTTGACCGTCCTGCCAGACCGTGAGTACAGTAGGGGTTCTGGGGAGATAAAGGTTGGCTGTTTCTCCTTACCACTCAGGAGCAGTAAGTTTATACTTTACCGGAAGGATTTGGTCATTGCTTTGTTCATTCAACTAGAACAACTGAGAAGCTCCGCTCAGGCCTGGACATGGAGAAGGCTAGGAGGTTGGCATGTCTTCACAGTCCAGTAGTGGAGAAGGGCGGAGGCGGACTCAGGGCCCATGACCAGCCAGCGGTGGTGAAATGTGTGTGGGAGGAAAGGCTCTGAAGCTGTGGACACCCCCAGGGTTCTGACCGCACAGAGCCTTCCTCAAGGGCCGAGTAAAACCTAAAAGCCTCAACATCTGGGGAGGGTGTCCCCAGCAGCGCCCCTGCTCTAAGGAGGAGCAGCTTGAGCCACTGCCTGTGAGTGGCCAACCCTTCTGTCCATGAGCTTGGTTTTCTAATTGGCCCCTGCAGTGCCATGAGAGACTGCATCTGTGAACCTCAAGGTCCCCTCCCCCAACTCTTGCCCCTCGAAACCCAGTGGCTCGGACCCCCCGGGCCCAGGGTGTGACTGCAGCTTTGCACGCTCCCTGGACTTGGGCCTCGTCCTGACAGTAAGGAAACCCCGTGTGGCATCAGCCGGAATCAGGCTGCCTTCCTTTATTTCCCCCTTCCGATTTTTATTAAAAGTTTTGTTTGTAAATCCAGTCTTTTCTATCCAAGAATGTGTTTTTTGGAAAACAAATACTCCATTTCCCAGAGTAAAAACCCCAAACACGCATCTTGCGGAAAGCTGCTTTCCACAAGAGTTGGGCGGGGGAGCGGGGCGGGGGGGGGGGGGGGGTGGATTTCTTCTCAGGATGGTGAGGGGAGTCTGGCCAGGCCTCCAGGCCCCAACTACCATGGTTGCCCCCAGGGCAGGACCTGAGAGCCACTGAGGGTCAGGCCTGTGCCGGTCTCAGCGGGCTGGATCTCTCACAGCCTCCCCAGAGCTGGCTCAGAGACCTTGGCCCCGAATCCTTGAGGGAAGTCCCTGCCGAGGCCGGGCGTGAGAAGCAGCCCCTCGCAGGCTCCCACCCAGTCGTCCAGAGGCCCTGCCCATCCTCTGCCCTCTCGGGGAGACAGACATTTGCTCTCTTCCCCAAGGTTTCCCAGGCAAGGAAAAAACCCTGGACTGTCACGGAGTCACCCACTACACTTATTTGGGAGTCTGCCATTCAGATGACACCATTCAGTACCACTCAGTATGAGAGACCAGCCGTGGCTCCTCTTTCTCTCGCCCCCACACTCCATCCACTCCTAAAGCGTGTCCGCGTCCCCACTTCACTCCATCACTGCTGCCTGGGCAACTGCAGCCCCTTCCGCTTCAGTGCCTTCTGCTCACAGCTGCCCCCGCCGTCCTGCGATGGGATGGTCCTGACCAAGGGCCTGGCTGGATCATCACAGGGGACAAGCATGGCTCCAGCTTGTTTCTCCGAAACAGCTGGAGCCGCCACAGTCCTGGGCAGGAGTCCCAGAAGGAATTGCATGGGAAGGATTGCCTCCCTGCCCTGGAAACGAGGTGAAGGGAGGAAGCCTCAGGAAACAAGGCAAGGCCATGGTGGTTACACCAGACAGAAGGACTTCCTGGGCTTTCAGTGAGCTTTCTCCTCTCTCCCCCTTGCCAACACAATTGTCCTCTCACACCCTAGATCCCCTGGGCTCTGCTCTATTTCTGGTCTTCATCCTCTATGGTTTTCCTGTCTTTGATGACTTCCTCCCATGTCCACGTGAACCAGGCCGTGACTTCCTTCCATTCTTAGTTTGGGGTTTCCCCTGCCTGGTGCCATCCTACTGCCTGGAAGAGTCAAGGGCTTGACCAGTCCTGTTGCATCTCATGGCTTCCTTCGGGTGTCATTGCCCCTGACCTAGGACCACTGGTCTGTGGGGGTGGGGGCAGGGCAGTGGCCTGCTCTGTCTGCATGTCCTTTGACTCCCAAGGCTGTCAGGTTCTGTGGCCTTTCTAAATCTTCATCTTCCTTACCCTACCACCCACATCACACTGCTTGGAACCCTCTCCTCCATTGACATTTCTCGGCTGGGCTTTTTCTTTCTCTTACCTCCTATCCAGGCTTCTGCCTCTCTCCTGGTCCCTCAAATTGTGGCAGATTCTTAGGGTTCTTATTCCAGTCTTCTCCATGTTGCTTCTCAGTGATTCCATCTAAGCTCAGATAACTACTCAGTGCCGAGCACCCCAAAACCTGGGTCTCTGGTCCAAGCCTTTTAAAATAGCACACAGCTACCTCAACTCCAACACAGACCACACAAAACAACCTTCCCTTCTTGGTGCTCCACCAGACCCTCCTTCACTCCTGTTGCTCTTACTGCATCCTCCAGAGGTGGAATTTTGGGGTCTCTGATGAACCCTTTCAGCTCTCCCACCCTCACAATGTCTCCAAGGTGGAAGGGGCCAAACCCTTTTATCATTTCTGCTTGCTTCCCCGTGATACCCTGGCTGCCAGAGTTATCTTTTTCCTGTTTTGAAACTCACTGAAACATTTTTTAAAACATTCTAAAAAATTGTTATGAGAAATGTTTTGTCCCTCAACTAGTATGGATCCATAGAATCATGTGAATGTCAAAGACATGTATTTATTTATTAATTTTCATTTAAAATTCCTTTTTATTTTTCAATTATATTTGAAGTACGTCATTAGTTTCACGTGTACTCCCCAGTGATTAGACATTATTACATAACTTACTCAGTGATCATTTGGATAAATCTTGTACACATCTGACACCATATGTAGTTACCAGAATATTATTGACTGTATTCCTTATGCTGTACTTTTCATCCCCGTGACTATTCTGTAAAATCCAGTTTGCACTTCTTAATTCCTTCATCTTTTTCATCCATCCCCTCTACCTCCTCCCATCTGACAACTGTCAAAATATTGTGTCTATGAGTCTATTTCTGTTCTGCTTGTTTGTTGTTTTTTATATTCAGTTGTTGATAGATATGTATTTACTGCCATTTTCTTGTTAATACTTTTAATCTTTTTTCCCTTTTTAAAGAAGACCCTTTAATATTTCATATAATACTAGTTTGGTAGTGATGAACTCTTTTAGCTTTTTCTTGTCTGGGAAAACTACCTGTCCTTTGATTCTAAATGATAGCTTTGCTGGGTAGAGCAATCTTGGTTGTAGATCCCTGCTTTTCATCTCTTTGAATATTTTATGCCAATCCTGTCTGGCCTGCAAAGTTTCTGTTGAGAAGATAGCTGATAGTCTTATGGGTGCCCCCTTGTAGATAACTGTTTTTCTCTTGCTGCTTTTAAGATTCTATCTTTGTCTTTAACCTTTGGCATTTTAATTATGATGTGTGCTGGTGTGGGCATCTTTGGGTTCATCTTGTTTGGGACTCTATGCTTCCTGGACTTGCATGTCTATTTCCTTCACCAAATTAGGGAAGTTTTCTGTCATTATTTTTTCAAATGGGGGTCCAATTTCTTACTGTCTATTTTCTCCTTCCAGTACCCCCTTGATGTGAATGTAGGTATGCTTGAAGTTGTCCCATTGGCTCCTTATGCTATCCTAATGTATTCTTTTTTCTTTTTGCTGTTCTGATTGGATGTTTTTTGCTTCATTATATTCCAAATCACTGATTTGTTTCTCAGATTCATTTACTCTGCTGTTGATTCCCTATAAGTTATTTTTCATTTCAGTTAGTATGTCCTTCATTTCTGACTGGTCCTTTTATATGATCTTGAAATTTTCAGTAAGTTTGCTGAGCATCCTTATAACAAGTGTTTGGAATTCTTTGTCTAATAGATTGCTTGTCTCCATTTTGTTTAGATCTTTTTCTGGAGTCTTGTTTTGGCCTTTCATTTGGGACATTTTTTTCTTTTTGCCTCCTTGTTCTGGTAGCCTCCCTGTGTTTGTTTCTATGTATTAGGTAAAGCTGATACATCCCAGGCTTGGTAGAATGGTCTAATATAGTAGAGTCCAGTGGCACAGCCTCCCGATCACCCAAGCTGGACACTCCAGGTGTGCCCTGTGTGGGCTGCGTACATCCTCCTGTTGTAGTTGAGCCTTGATTGCTGTTTCTCACCTCAAGTGGGAAGAATTTACCCACACGCTCATCAGCTGCTAGAATGGGCTGTGACCATCAACTGCCAGCCTCTGTCCACTGTGGAGGATCAGCTGTGCAGGGTCCCACCCCACAAAGCAGGACTTAATTCAGCAGGGCTCTGGTGTCCACTGAGTCTGTCCCTTGGGCAGACACTATTTAATGTGTCACTTGTGGAGGTAGTTGGGTTGTGATACGTCAACATGGTCTGAGCTGTCCACTGGGTGCGCTGCCAGGGCCTCCCTGGAGGTGCAGGCCAAGGTCAGTTGCCCCTGTGTTCTGCCTGGGGCTACCCAGCATAGTTACAAAGCAATCTGCAGATGGCTGCTACTTGCACTGGGCTTGGCAGTGCCTGGGCAAGGTCAAGCTGAGAACCAAGACCACTGCTGCTAGTGCCAGGGCTGGGGCCACTTAATGAGAGGTATGGGGCATGCTGAGGCCAGGTGCTGCTTATTTGAGAGATTTTAGGAAAATCTAAAGCATGAACCAAGACAGGCCATTCTAATGGAAAAGCCATTGGGAACAGCTTAGGTGGACATGAAAGTTGGGTGGGACAGGACCCCAGGGAATCACCAGAGTGGGGCAAACAGGGTGAGCCAGGTTGATGGAGTCCCAGATATGACACCTACCTGCCGGTTCTGTGAGGGGAGGGCTCACGAAAGGAACCATGGCCTCTGCCAACATTTCTGTCTGGGAGAAAACTGCCCCCTGAGCCCTTGCCCTGATGCTGGACAATTCATTTCCTCCCCACATGTCTCTAGTGCCTTTCAAGCTGCTGCCCCAGCACTGGAGCTCGGAAGGAGTGAGTCTGAGTAGCTCAATGCTTTAAGAGAAAATGCCTGGGACCTCTACAGCCGAAGATATCCCTCCCAATTTTTATCTGCCACACATGGGTGTGGGATTAGCCCATTCCATGTCTCTACTCCTCCTGCTAGTCTCGATGTGGCTTTTTCTTTAATTTCTAGTTGTTGAGCTTCCATTCAGCCAGATTCCAGGTGCTTCTGAATGATGGTCATTCTGTAGTTTAGTGTAATTTGGATGTGGTTGTGGGAGGAGGGAAGTATCATTTACCTACACCATCATCTTGCCCAGAAGTCTCAAAAACCCCTGGCTGGTGTGGCTCAGTGGATCAAGTGCCAGCCTGTGAACTAAAGGGTCGCTGGTTCAATTCTTGGTTGGGACTCATGCCTGAGTTGCAGGCCTGGTCCCCGGTTGGACATATGCAGGAGGCAACCACACATTGATGTTCCTCTCCTTTATCCCTCCCTTCCCCTCTCACTAGAAATAAAATAATAAAATCTTAAAAAGTCTCAAAAACATGTATTTTTTTCACCTTACATTGTAAGCTCCCCAAGCACAAAAGCCCACTCCACCCCCTCCTCTGCAACTTCTTCTAGTACTTAGGGTTTATTAAATATATGATATCTTGAAGAAAAGAGTACTTTTACTGATCAAATAACCTTTCCCCTTCCACTGAGCAATATACAGATATGGAATTCATTATTCTAAGAGTTCTCACTGGCAGGGAAAAAAACCTAAATGTATTTAAAAGTCTTAGAGAAAGGCACACCAGAGACTGTTTCTGAGACACATTCTTGAAAGAAACAGAGAAGAAGGGAGGAAGGGAAAGAGAGAGAATCATTAGTCTTGATCTACAGGGTGAGACGGCCATGTATAGGGAGTTTTTACATGAACCCACTGATGGGGTGGGCAACTTTCTTACAGCTCTGTTCCCATGATATTGAAGTGTCTGGCTCATCTGTTAATGCATTCACTCAACTTACATTTATGCATATACCCAAGCTAACTAGAGTCTCTGGAGTTGCTTCTCTAGTAAGGGTAGCAAATTTGGCCAATAACCCTGCCTTCTGGACCCAGACCTGAGACCATAGGCGCCTACTGGGGTTGGGCTGCTGCCTGTGGCCTTGAGCCACTAAGGAAATGACCAAGACATCACCAACTCCCTGCTCTAATTCACCAGCACAAACACCACCTAGAATGTCATTCTGAAGACCTAACACTCTTGGCTGACCTGCCATGAAAGGGAGGCACCGGCAACTGCCATGGTGACTTCATGACAAATGACCTTCCCTCCTTCCTGCTCCAGTAACTAGGTCCTTTGATTTAAAAAAAATTATGCAGTGAAATTAGAAAGTGCACAGTACTTTTGTTACAACTATGCTTTCTCATCTAGGTATAGATACCAGGAAGTGACTTTGAAATTGTTTATGAAAATCTAAGGAGAACATATTTTTTATAACACATGTACTTCTATGGTAAGCATTTTAACTCCTTGTTGTCTGAGAGAAAATGCCAAGCTGTGGTTATAGGACTAGAGTTTATTGTCAGGTTAATTAAACTCTAACAATAAGAGAGAAAATATTTTTGAAGGGGAATGTTGCCTCTTCCTGCTCTATCTTCTGTGTCTTTTAACTTCTCATTAGTTTTCCTCATTTTCACTTTCTGCACTGCATTCTAGGTAACATTTTGTAACCTGCCTTCTGGTTTATCAATAATGTTTTTCAGTTGTGGCTCTTCCACTTTTTAAGTGATTTGGGTTTTAAAGTTTAATGGCTTTGTTTTTCATTTTTAAAATCTTTCTTGTAAAATATATCTTTTTACCTACTTATGTTTTTTTCACTGCATCTTTTTAATCATTGTACATACGTCTTTTTAATAATATCAGTCTGTTAGTTTTATTTCTTGAAGTTCTTGGAAGTTGAAAGCTGCTTGTGCTCTTGCTGACTCTCAATTAGAACTAATAAAGCTATCAGAACTAATTTTTTTAAAGAGCAAAAACAAAGGAAAGAAGCCTAGTAAAGAAAAACTTACCAGAATCACTAGCCTTCCAGTAAACCCACAGTAGCTGTTACAGTCATTCCTTATACCCAGTACATCATGTCCATCTACCAAGAAAAAATTACAAGGTATACCAAAAGGCAAAACACTATTTGAAGAGACAGAGCAAGCGTCAGAACCACACATGGCGGGGATGTTGAGATTATCGGAACAGGAATTTAAAGCAATAATGTTCATGTGCTGAGACCTCTAATGGCAAAAGTAGAGAGCATATGAGAGCAGCTGGGCAATGTGAGCAGAGGGAGAAAATTAACGTCAAACACCAAACCACAGACCGAGGAAGCTGAGAGAACCTCAAGCAGAATAAATGCCTACTCCTCCACAAAAACTAGATGAAACATACCAACTTCAAACTATAGCAAATTAAAAATAGAGAAAAAATTCTGAAAGAAACCAGAGGGGGAAAAACAACCCTACCCTTAGAGGAACAAAGGTAAGAATTATATCTGACTTCTCAGAAAGCAGGCAAACAAGAAGAGAGTAGAGTGAAATTAAAGTGTGGAGAGAAAATGAAACTCACCAATCTAGAATTCTTTACCCTGCAAAGTTATTCTTCAAAAGTGAAAGAGACTTTCTCAGACAAAAATTGAGGGAATTTGTTGCCAGTAGACCTCCTTTGCAAGAAATGTTCAAAGAACTTCTTTAGAGATGAGTATAATAATACAGGTTGCGAAGTCAGGTCTTCATAAAGGAATAATAAGTGAATGTAAAGTAAAAGGAACTTAGCAAGTTTAATCTAAAAATTGGAAGAGAAAATGTGCAACAATATTTGGAAAAAGTTAGACAGTAATGGTGATGGTAATAGTGATGGTGGTAGAGGGACTTACACAGGATTTTAAAAATACATCACTGGAACAGAGTAAAGAGACCAGAAATGGGTACGTTCAAATGTGAAAATGGGGAAATTATTTAAATGACATTTCCTTTTAAAAAATTTATTGAGTTTATTGGGGTGACATTGGTTAATAAAATTACATAGGTTTCAGGTATACACTTCTGTAACACATCACCTGTATGTTGTATTGTGTGTTCACCGCCCAAAGCTAAGTCTCTTTCTGTCACCATTTATCCTCCTTTACCCTCTTCTACCTGCCCAACCGCCCTTTCCTTCTGGTAATCACCATGCTGTTCTCTGTGCCAATGAGGTGGTTTTTGGTTTTTGGTATTGTTTTTTGGTGTTTTTTTTGTTTTGGGGTTTTTTTTTTTTTGCTTAATTCACTTATGTATTACAAACTGCCCCCCGACAGTTGTCAGTTTGTTCTCTGTATCTCTAAGTCTGTTTCTATTTTGTTTGTTTATTTTGTTCACTAGATTCCACATGTAAGTGAAATCATATGATATTTGTCTTTCTCTAACTGGCTTATTTCACTTAGCATTATACTCTCCGGGTCCCTCTATGTTGTCACAAAAGGTAAGATTTTCTTCTTTATTTATTCTTAGAGAGAGGGTAAGGGAGAGAGAAAGGGGGAGAGAAGTATCAATGTGTAGTTGACTCCCAGATTCCCCCCACTGGGGACCTGGCCTACAACCCAGGCATGTGCCCTGACTGGGAATTGAACCGGCAACCCTTTGCTTTGCAGGCCTGTGCTCAACCCACTGAGCTACACCAGCCAGGGTGATTTTCTTCTTTTTTATGGCCAAGTAGTATTTCATTGTGTAAATGGGCCAGAGCTTTTTTTATCCACTCATCTACTGATTGGCACTTGGGCTGCTTCCAAATCTTGGCTATTGTAAATAACACTGCAGTGAACATGGGGGTGCATATATTCTTCTGAGTTACTGTTTCGGGTTTCTCTAGTTATATTGCCAGAAGTGAAATCACTGGGTCATAAGGCAGTTCTATTTTTAATTTTTTGAGGAAACTCCATACTGTTTTCCATTGTGGCTGTACCAGTCTGCATTCCCACCAACAATGTATGAGGGATCCCTTTTCTCCACATCCACAACCAACACCAGTTGTTTGTCGATTTATTGACAATAGCCATTCTGACAGGTGTGATGTGGTCTCTCATTGTGGTTTTAATTTGCATTTCTCTGATGACTAGTGATGCTGGCCATCTTTTCAAAAGTCTGCTGGCCATCTGTTCCTCTTTGGAGAAACTTCTATTCAGGTCTCTGCCCATTTTTTAATTGGATTGTTTGGGGGGGGTTGGTCTTGAGTTTTATGAGTTCTTTATAAATTTTGGATATTAATCCCTTATCAGATGTGTGATTAGTGAATATTTTATCCCATTTAGTAGGCTTTTTGTTTGGCTGATAATTTCCTTTGCTGTGCAAAAACTTTTTAGTTTGATAGAATCCCATTTGTTTATTTTTCTTTTTGTTTCCCTTGCCTGAGAAGATATATCAGGGAAAAAAAATTACTAAGAGCAATGTCGGAGAGTTTTCTGCCTAAGTTTTCTCCTAGAAGTATTATGGTTTTGGTTTTACATTTGAGTCTTTAATACACTTTGAGTTTATTCTTGTATATAGTGTAAGGTGGTCTGTTTTTTTGCATGTATCTGTCTAATTTTGCCAACACCATTTATTGAATAGACTGTCTTTACCCCCATTGTATATTCTTCCTTCCTTTGTCATATATAATTGACCATATGTGTGCATGTATCCCTAGCTCTATTTTGTTTCATTGGTCTATGTGTCTGTTTTTATGCCAGTGCCATAATGTTTTGATTACTATAGCCTTGTAGTATAATTTGATATTGTAACAGGGTACAGCCAAGTGTGGGGGGGGGCGGCGGGGCGGGGAGGCAAATGGAAATTTGTATTGGGGTCCAGAACTCAGTGTCCAGGAAATATTAGAAAAATACAAATAGGATGTCCTCACCCCCACAGGTCTGAGCTGGGGGATGGGATGCATGGGGCAGGGCCATTGAGAGTTGTTTTGAATAGCAACGGTTTTGCAGATAACCTTTAAAACAGTCGTTTAACATCTCTATAACCTTTAACTGGTTTCATAAATATGTTAAACAGCTGTGGCCATGCTTTGAGCCAGGGGGATGGCAGTAACTTCAACCCATGATATAAATGGGATGCAACTCCCCCTGGTTACAGAGCCTGGATAAGAGCTTGGAGATGAGTGGCTCCACACGACAGGGCCACACCTGCCCAGACTTACTATGGCAGCCCAGTACAGCTGGAAAATATGGGGATGCTGGCAGCTGTGGTCAATTGTGGGAGGAATCGGAAATGGTGGGGCAGAGGAAGATTGGCGCTGGAATTTAAACCCAGGTGTGGCAGCCACTTGGGGTCTTTTTGGGACCATGCAGCTTGGGAAGAGAAGAACCATGGACTTCTACTTCTTTTTCTGAGGTATGGTACCATGGACTGGGCAGAGGGGGAAGAAAGGACCATGCATTTGTGGGTATTCTAAAGGACTTTGGGATCTCAATGAAGACATTAAGTCATTACTCTTAAGTTTGTATAACTCTTTAAATAAATGATCCCTTTCCTTTTCACCAGTCTCTGGCATTGAGAGATGTCTTTCCCTGGCGGGGGGCAAGGCAAACCTAGTACGGGGTGGGGGACCCCCAGAGCACAAGGGTGGGTCCATTCGGTAATAGTATATCATTCATTCCTCCCCCCTCGGGTCTGTTCTGTAACAATATCAGGGACTGTGATACCTCCAACTTTGTTCATTTTCTCAAGATTGGTGTGGCTGTACAATGTCTTTTGTGGTTCTACCACCACTTTCTGTTTTAGTAAATTGGGCTGGAACCCCAGAAATTTCTGTGTTAAAAAGTTCCAAGGTGATGTTGATGCTGTTGGTTGGGAACCATATTTTGAAAACCACTATTCTCAAGTATTTTTTCCCTTCTTTGCATTTTTTATTTTAACAATTACGTTTTTAACTCCCAAGAATGTTTTATTGTTTTCTATTTTCTCTTTTTCAATGACTTTTTTTTTGTCTAAGGAAGAAAAACCTACAATTTCAATAAGGATAACCAGTAGATTTTTTTAATACTCACCCAGCGGCATGTTTATTGATTTTAAAGAGTGGGGGAAGGGAGGGAAAGAAAGGGAGAGAAACACTGATGCAAGAGAGAAACATCAGTTGATTGCTGTCAGTATGTTCTCTGACCAGGGACTGAACCTGCAACGTAGGCATGTGCCCTGACCAAGGAATAGGACCCGCAACCTTTCAGTTTATGGGACAATGCTCCAACCAACTGAGCCACACCAACCAGGGCCTCATTACATTTTTTAAGTTATTTTCTATTCTGAAACTATCTCTGTCCCACATTCACTGTTCTCTTTGTTTATCGTGACTGTGTATGTGTGTGTACTGTAGGTCTTACTCAGAAATCTGGGGATCCTTGGCTATCCATCTACATCAGTGTGTGAGGATTTCTGGCTTTATATTGGTAGCTGGTATTCGTGTCCTCCACCATCGTATTGATCTACTTCTTCAACAGCTCTCTCCTCCAAGTGGGAGACCTGGGCAGGATCGACTGGCCATCTTTGACTGGCAGGATTTTGTTTAGGGGCCATGCTTAGGACATATCCCCCAGCTGATAAAATGGGGGAACCTTTTCTTGGGGACCCATCCATCCCCAGAGATCCTGTCCAATTTCTTTTATAGGGAACCCTCTGGTTCAGCCTGGGGTGCATACCCCGCTGGCCTGTCGTTCTGCCTGCTCAAGACAAGAGCAAGCCTAGGGTGGATGTGCTCTTGGACACAACCCTTTTCAGATAGACCTAGGACTCCCCTGGTTTCCCCTCCCTATTGGCTCCTGTCCTCTGTGCCTATACCTTCTGACCACAAAGGCTCCCCAGCCCACAGTGAGCAGTGGCTTTCACCTCCTCTGTGTCTGCCTCCTCTGCTCTGCTTTGTCCATCAGGATGGTTCCCTGTCATTTTCTTCCAACTCCACTAGTGGCTCCCTTTCCCATGCTTAGTGCTGTGATTTTTATTTCCTCGTGCCATTTTTTACTAGTGTAATCAGTGTTAAAATGGGCTTCTTCCTGTCCTATTTAGTTTGACTGAGTCATCAATGTGATAGATTCCAAGCAAGGCTGAGACAGACGACCACAGCATAATTTACAATGAAAATGTTCCAGGAATGTTTCATTTTAAGAATGAGGGAAGAGTGGGGAAGAAAGCATTTCAGAGAATTTCTTTGAAGAGACTCTTATTCTGAATCCCCACCCATTTACTTACTGACAGGTCATCCCCTAAAGGGCTGAGGTCACAGGAAGAAGGAGGGAGAGTAAGGAGCGGAGATAGAGAAGCTGACCAACCCTCTCACCCTCCTCTCTCCTCTCCTCATACAGCTCCACAGCAGAGTTGGGAAGCAGCTGATCTCCACCCCCTTAATCTCTGCTCTCCCCCAGGAAGCCTGTGGATCTGGGTAGCTTGACCTTCACCTTCTCTCCTCCAAGGTGCTTTGGCTCTGGTTCTGTACCCTCCCTTTGTCTCCCACCCTGCCTCTTCCCCTTTCCTGCTTTCACTCTTTGCCTCTCCTCTTTCTCTGCTGCCGATACTACTAACCTCACATTGGTAAATTCTCATCACTGTTTATAAAGGACTGTGACACTCCTCCCTTCCTCTTTCTGTTTATTTAACAAACAATGTGGTGGTGGATCTGAGAGGACAATCAGAACACACAGGTCAAGCTCTAAGAGAGGGCAGCATGAGGGAGGGGTCCCAAATTCAGCATGGGGCTGCCAGGAAGGCTTCCCAGCAGCTAAGTTTTGAGGAAAAGCAGAGTTGGCTAGAGGAAGGACATTTGGGAGAAGTGTTCTGGCCCGAGAGCGCACTTGTATGCAAAGTTCTAGAGACACATGGCAGGGTTGAGCATTCGGGAAGTTACATGCTCTACCACCCAATCCCCTAGTTTTAGATCGTAACGCAGTGTAAAATACATCTGTTTTGCAGATCAGGAAGCAGGCTAACATTATCCATTTCACAAGCACTTCCAGAACACTTTGCCAGCAGTGCAGAGAAGCTGGCAATCAAGAGAGAAGGATTTAATTATCGCCCTGGACTGGTCATATTAATCATAGAATTCTTGAGACTGGAAGCTTTTCATTATTTAAGAGTGGTCAGAAAGCCATGGGACCGACTGGAGATTTCATCTAGGGGCAGGAATAAAGGCGTTTTCAGCTAATACTCTTTGCAGTCCCACTTGTTCAAAGTAAGGAGTGAGTGAATCATAATGGGTAAGAAATACCACCGGAAAGTTTGCATTGCTCTGAGGACAGAGCACATGAAATGACCTTATTCTCACCTGTGCTGGAGCAGCATTAGGGTGGGGCGTGGGGGGACCTGTGAGGATTTGTCATGAAGCTGGGCCCACATAGCAGGCATTCTGTTCTTCCTTTGACTGATCTCAAAGGTCCACAAAAAGAATAGCCAAGTATTCTAAAGGTGTTTTGAGTCATACCTTAGATAAGATGAAAACACCTTTATTGTCACATGATTATTCTTATTGGGGGTGGATTCAGAGGGTTCATGGAGGTGACAAGCTTGAAGCCTTATACCCACATTCTTTCCAAGAAGGGTCCAAGACTTTTCCATCATCATTGAGGTTCAAGGCTACTACCACCACCAACCACCCACTCCCAATGACCTCCACACCTTTAACAGTCCCTCTCCCCCACCATCTTTGTCATTGTGGAAAGCAAGTGGCCTCATAAGTTTGATTAAATGTAGCTTTAAGTCCTCATTTTAGAATATCTGTGTGTGTGTGTGTGTGTGTGTGTGTACACACACATGCCCCTCAGAGAGCTAGTCTTTCCCCTAGTTAGTCAAGCACTGCCCAAGGCAACAGAAGACAGTGGCTCTGACCTAATAGTCACATGGCCTGGACCTCTGGCAGGCTAAAGGTAGCATCTTAAAAGGAACGACTCTCTGGCTACTTTCCCATGAGGCCAGACAGAGGGACGCTGGAGCAGATCCCAGAACTGTCCTCAAGACCTGAAGAAATGATTCATTACTATACAAGGACTAAGAAGATTTATATACTTTCCCTCTCACCTTCTAAGTTCTTCTGGCTGGGCTAACGATCAAATGAACAAGAACCAGATTAACAGGAGAAAATCCATTGTTAATACATGTGCATAGGAATGCACATAAAAATGAAAACTCCAAAGACAGGCAACATTAGGTATATAGACATTTCTGGACAAAAGAGAAAGGTGGGGAACAGGTTATTGCATTTCAGGAGTGAGAATGAAAAAAACGACAGGTAGTGGAGGAAGAGCTGAACATACACAAAAGGAGTTTTCTCGCTAGGCAGTTCGGAAAACACGGGACCCAGAGTATCTAGCGAACAGGCCCCTGTCTGAAATCCTCTATTGACCGAACTTCACTCACATTAGGCCAAGGCGACATCCTAAGATCTTCCTGAAGCAGGTTTCTCTGTCCAAATCTCTTGGGCAGGAAAGGAGGGAGGGTCAAAGGTATTGTTTTTTTTTTCTGAGTCTTTTGTGTCTTGATAGACAGCTTAAAATCAATAATATCCCTCAAAAGAGCAGCTTCAAGGTGGCAAGACTTTGGTTCTCTTCATCACCTTTACCTTACCTCGGACCAGTCAATTCCCAGCATGACCTTGAACCCCTAACCTATGGTGCCTTGTGACTTTGCCCTATATAATCCGCAACTTACATGCTATCAGGGTGTTTGGGCTTCTGAGCATTAGCATCCCGTTCTTCTGGGTGGTGGCATTCGTCAATAAAGTGCCAATATTTCTTCACCACCGTTCTCGGTGTTTAAGTGTTTGGCTCTGCTGGTACCAGATGGATGAACTCCTTTTGTCCTATGACATCATCAACATTGTACACCAACACTATTAGCCATTATCATTTTTGCCCACCCCCATCCTCAGGACCATTAGCACCATCATCATCACCACCATTGCCGTGGTCACTACCATCCATCGAGTGCGCATTGCACCCTGTGCTGTGGGAAGCCCTCAGCCCTGCCCTCCTGCCTGTTCTAGAATTGTCTGTGTCCTGTTAGTCCACGACCCTGTCAGGAAGCCCGCATTTGTTCCTTGTCTCCCAAAGTGGGAAACCTCCATCAGTCTGTTTATGTCTCCCCTGCCCCCTTTTGGTACAGATAAGAATATTCCAAATGTGTGGAATAAAATTGGATTTGCATTGTATTAAAATGCAAAACACCTGGTTCGACTGATTTATGAACTTCTTTTAAAAAAATTAAAAATATGTTTATTGATTTTAGAGCAGAAGGGAGAGAGAGACAGAGAGAAACATTGATTTAAGAGAAAAACATCAGTTGGGTGCCTCCCATACGTGCCCTGACTGGGGATTGAACCCGCACCTAGGTATGTGCCCTGAATAGGAATTGAACCCCCAGCCTTTTGGTGTTTGACATGATGCTCCAGCCAGCTGAGCCACACCAGCAAGCGCTTTACAAATTTCTTAAGAAAAATGGTCAGCATACCTAAAAGAACCATAGACATTATATTTCAATTAGCAACAATCAGTAATTTATCACACATTGAGGAGTCTCGTCCAGGAATAAATTGATTTTAAACAGTTAATAAAGGCCACCTTGTCCTACCTGCCTTCCCCCAGGTGAGGTCCATCCTAGTGCTTGGGGCAGAACAGGAGGGAACATTTCCTGGTTCCCATGCCAGGGGATCTACCACACTCTCTGGGAGGCTGAATCAAGCACCCAGGGGAGAAGCAGTGAAAAGGAATCTCAGGTCTCTTCACCTTAGCCTTCAGGTGTTGTTTCCAGGAACCGGGAGCGTTCCTGGAAGTGTTGTTTTCATTTGGAGTGTGTGTGCATAGGGCTCACTGCAGTTATGCAGACTGGCTGTAAGCCAGAAGTTGTTATGGTGTGGTCTTGATATGCCCCACCCCAGGCTGTCACTGGTGTTTGTTTACTATGCCTTCTGTTCCGAGACTTGATGTTTTCATATTCTGTTATGCATCGGTCATCTTTCCATTGCACTGGTCTTGTGAAACTTGCATTTTAACCAGTCAGGTGGGTGTATAGTGGTATCATTAGGGGGATTACTAATGAGGTTAAATGTCTTTTTGTCTCCTCATTGCTTATTTGGGTATCCTATTTTCAATACCTCTACACCCCTTTGCTCATTTTTTATTATTTGTTTGCCTTTATGAATTCTAGGAATTCTTTTGATATAAGGTATAGAACCCTTTGTCAGTTACATGTGAGGTCTGCCCAGAAGGTATCCAGCCATGTGACATGAAAAACAGAGACATGTTTTGAAGAAGATACAAGACACAAGAAACATTGTACACAGGACAGTGACACTTCAGTCCCCTTCAAAGTAGGCACCTTGGGACCTCACACAGTTCTCCCAGTCACCATCAGTTGTCTCATCATATTTGCCTGAATCCCATAGATGGTCTGAAATCTCTTCCTTTTCAATGGTGATTTTAGCTTTGGGAAAAGCCAGAAGTGTCAGGGAGCCAAATCTGGGCTGTAGTGGGGCTGAGTCACCTGGATGATTTGGAGTTTCACCAACACACTCTGCACGAGACATGATGCCTGAGCGGGCATGCTGTGCACATTGAAGCTGCCAATCACCAGTTGCCCATGGCTGTGGGATTCCGAATCATCCAAATAGTTTCTGAGGAGGAATATTCAGGCTTAACACAAAGTTTGATGCAGATTTGTTGCTCTACTTGCTAAGCCATTTTGAATGCAATGGCCACACAGTACACAAGCTCACTCAATGCTGTCTACTACCCCACTGACTAGTATAGTGAAGTCATCATTGTTCATGCATGGGCATTCCAGTCCACTCTCCTTGGCTGCCAGGTTACATCAATGTCATGCAAACTGTTCTCATTATGTTAACAATGGCTGGACTATTTCTGGACAGACCTCCTATATTGAAAATATTTTCTCCCACTCTGTGCTTGTCTTTTCAATGCTTCAGTGGCATTGCTTAGTGAACAATTTTTTCCCCTTAATGTAGTCAAATTTATCAACCTTTACCTTTGTGGAAGTGGTTTCTGTGCCTTATTTTAAAATAAATATTTTATCCTGTAGTTAGTAGGTATTCTTCTATACTGTCCTCTAAAATCTGTGTTGTTTTGCATTTTACATGTAGGTCCATAGTCACCTGGAGTTGACTTCTGTGCATGGTTTGACACAGGAGCTAAGTTTCGCTTGTATTTCATATGGGTAGTTTTACATGAAGACTTTTTAAATTCACTTTTGGCGAATAAATTTGACATGTAACATGATGTAAGTGGAAGGTGTATACACCATATCATATGGGTATTCTATAGTGAGTGGTTTATCAAAAAGGCCATCCACTTTCCATTGTTCTGAGGTGCTACCATTGTCCTGAGTCTAGTCTATTTATATATTTTTGTGGGCTTGGTAACCACACAATCTGTACTATTATCACTTTGTAGTGTCTTAATATCTGATATGGCAAGTTTTTCCATTTTGTTTTTCTTTAAGACACCTTAGAATCTTAACTTTTCGTGAATCTGTATATATTTTAGAATAAGCTTGTCAAGTTCTATAATAAACATTAAAATAGAACTTATTGTGTATTTTGATTAAGAGTACATGACTCTGGAAATCAAGTTAGAGAAAATGGACATCCTTTTACTTCATGTATTTCTTCTGTTTCTCTCTCCTTTCTGGTATTCCTATTGTACATATGTTACTCCTTTTGTAATTGTGCCACAGTTCTTGCATATTTGGTTTCTTTTTTCTCTTTGCTTTCCCATTTAGGAAGTTTCTGTTAACATACCTTCAAGCTCACTGATTCTTTCCTTGGTCATGTTCTGAATTTGTTAGTGTTTTTGATTCCGTCTTAAGAGTTTCCATTTCTCCACTTACATCATCCATCTGTTCTTACTACACATTGTCCATTTTTTGTCCACTAGAGCCCTCCACACCTTAATCACAGTTATATTAAGTTCTCAATGTGATGATCCCAGAATATCTGCCGTATTTGACTCTGGTTCTGATGCTTTTTTTATTTCTCCAGACTATGTTCTTTGCCTTTTAGTGTGCTTGGAATTTTTTGTTGAGAGCCAGACTTGATGTATAAGAGGAGCTGATTGTGTGAAGTTTTATGTTGATCTGGCTAGCAGTTGGCTGTATTTACTGCTTGCTGTAGCTGTAGTATCAGAGGCTAAAATTTTCTCTACTGTTCTCGTGTTTCTCTCCTCTGTTATCTTTGGGTTTCTTTAGAGACTCCTTAAATAGGACCTGAGGCTTGCAGTCTTTAGCTGTACTCCCCTGTTGTTGTACAGGAGTTCTAAGTCCTGGGGAGCGTGCGGGGCAGTGGGCTGGAGGGAAGGGGAAGCACTTGGTGACCTACTGAAGATTAAAGACCTATGATTAGGTCTCAGTCTTTGAGTAGGCTTAGGCCCCTGGGCTTCAGGAGTGCTTCTCAGCTCCCTCTCCCTTTGGTGAGACCGGGAGCCCGGAGAGGACTGGAACTGGGTATTTCCTTTTCTCCAGGTTAGTTAGGCTTTGCTAAAACTCAAGTCAGTCAGGCTCTCGTAAAATAGTGTCCCTCAAGGGCAGGTCACGTTAAGGGGAACAGAGAGCTCTGGACATGTTCCAATATGGTTCCTTTCCTCCTCCCCTCATCTAAAGCACAAGGGAAGACTTCCCCAATCTTCACAGTGAAAACCTGGTTGGCTTCTGGAGATAAAATTCTTACAAGTGCAGGGGGTCCCCAAGGCTGTCCCCTCCCAAGTTTTTAACTCTTCACTTTGTCTATGCTGAGCTTCCAGCAATTTGTCAGTTTTGTGTAAGCGTTCCTCCCAGCACTGGCTCCAGCTGTGGGCATCTGCTCCCAGGACTCGCCTGGGGAGCTGTGGTTCTTTGTGTCCACCTACTTCCCCAGTTTCAGGCAGTGTCTACTCTGTGCCTCCACTCTCTGTGGATCTAAGGACAGTTGATTTTTTGTTTGTTCAGCTCTTCTCTTCTGTGAGGATGGAGGTGATAAACTCTCTACCTGCCAAACTAGGAACTGGAAGTCCATTCCTTTAATATGAGTTTTTGAGCCTGTGATCACGATGTTTCTTTTTCAGTCTTCTGATTTTCCCTTAACAAATTTGATCATCATCTTAGAGGGGTCTTTGCCCATGTTCCATTAGATTTGTTCCTAGGTACTTGATATTTGCTCACATTATTGCAAATGCATCTTCTTTTACAATTTAAATTTCTAACTATTGCTGGTGTATAGAAGTATTGATTTTAAGTCTGTATTTTCAGGGGTCATTTCTATAGTTTGTTACTAGAAGGATTGATTTTTACAGCTTTATTGAGATATTTGCATAACATAAGCTTCATCTGTTTAAGCAATAAACATTAAAATAATTCATGGTTTCAGGATAGCTACAGAGTTCTGCAGCCATCACCATCCTCTAACCTTAGACCCTTTCCATAGTTCCGGGAAGCAAGCTTGTACCTGTCAGCAGGTACTCCCCACTCCTTTCCTCTCCCACAGGCAACCACCCATCTATTTTTGTCCCTACAGAGGTGCCTATTCTGGTTACTTCATATAAATGGGATCATACCATATGTGACTGGCTTCTTTCATGCAGCACAACGCTGTCCAGGTTCATCCGTGTGGTAGCATGTGCCAGCGCTTCATTCGTTTAGTAGCTGAGTAGGGTTTCGTTGTGTGGATATGCCATCTAGTCACCATCTGATGGACATCTGGATGATTTGCACTTGGGGATATGAATAGTGCTTCTATAAGCATTTGTAGATAGCTTTTTGTGTGTGCATTTTATTTTTCTTGGGTAGATGCCCAGCAGTGGAATGGCTGGGTCATGTATTTTGAAGAACATCCAAAATGTTTTCCTAAGTGGCTATGCCATTTTACATTCCTACTAGCAATGTATAAAGGTTTCAGTTTCTTTATGTCCTTGCCAACGCTTGCTATTGCCTGTCTTTTTGATCATAACCATGTTAGTGGGTACAAAGTGGTACTTCATTGTGGTTTTGATTTTCATTTCCTAAGTGGCTGATGATGTTGGGCGTCTTTTTAATGTTCCTATCAGCCATTTGCATCTTTTCTTGGAAAATGTCTCTTCATATTCTTTGCCCATCTTTAAATTGGGTTACATGCCTGTTATTGAGTTGTAAGTTTTTTAAAATATTTTCTGGATATTAGGCTTTTATATATGATTTGAAAATATGTTTTCTAGTGTGTGGGTTGCCTTTTCACTTTCTTGATAATATTCTTTGAGGAACAAAGCTTTTTGTTTGGTGAAGTCCAACTTATCAATCTTATCTTTTATTGATTGTGCTTTTGTGTTATATGAGGGAAACCCAAAAGACCCAGGATTTATTTATTAAAAAATGTGTATTTATTCTTACATGTTTAAATTTCAGTCACCTTCAAAATACTCTCCGTTTGATGCAGTACACCCATCGAGACTTTTTCCCACTGCTCAAAACAGTTTTTGCATTCATCAATTTTGATGCCTTTTAGTGCTTCTGCTTTTTGCTTCATCTCTTCCACATTGGCAAAATGTTTCTCTTTGAGGATATTTTTCATCCAGGAAAACAAAAATAAGTCATTCATGGTGAGATTGGGTGAATAGAGAGGGTGTGGCATGGGGGTCATGACATTTTTTGGTCAAAAACTGCTGAACACTCAATGCAGTGTGGGCAGGTGCACTCGTAAATCACCCATCATAAAATGGGCAAATGCATTGAAAGAGTCTTCAAGAAAAATTTGCTGAAGCTGAACACAGCCTCTCACAACAACACCAGCTGGCACACTGACACAGATGGGTTCCTAGAAAACTCACCTATTGGGAGAAGCCTATACTACAAGGGGCCTGCCCTCCAGAAGATAATTCCATTTTGGGGAGGGTCCCCTTGTTATGTAAGAAACCATTGCTTCACCCATGGTTGCAAAGATTTATTCCTGTGCTTTCTTCTAAGAATTTTATAGTAAAACCATAAGCATTTTCAAATAAAATAGAAGTACATAATATTTACATCTGTTACCCACCTTGAGTTAATTTTTACATGTGGTCTGAGGTAGGGGGTCCAAATTTATTCCCTTGCATGTATATATCCAGTTGTTTCCAAACCATTTGTTAAAAAGAATATTCTTTTCCCTATTTAATTTTTTGGCCACTTTGTTGAAAATCAAATGACTGTACATCTTCAGGCTTATTTCTGGGCTCTCAGTTCTATTCTATTGATCCATATGTCTGTCCTTATGCTAGCACCTCACTCTCCTGATTGTTACAGCTTTGTGCTGAGTTTTGAGATCAGAAACCGTGAGTCTTCCAACTTAATTCTTTTTCAAGATTGTTTTAGATCCCTTGTGTTTCCTCATGAATTTCCAGTTATCTTTGTTCCTGTCAATTTCTAGAATAAGTTTGTAATGATCGCAGAGCATGCTCTGTATGTTTTCATTCCTTTGAAATTTTTTTATGGCAAATTTTTGTAAATAATCCTTTTATACTTAAAAAGAATGTGTGTTTGCAGTTGTTAGCTGCAACAGATATGTCCATTAGATCAAGTTTGTTCACAGCTTTGTTCAAATCAGCTCAAAAGTATTGTTGATTTTAGTGTGCTTGTTCCATCAGTTCTAAATAGAAATATATTAAAATCAGCTAAGCCAGTTTTCTTTTAGTTAATCTTTACATGATATATTTCTCTCCTTTTTACTTAACATATAACTTATAAACAATATTAATTGTATTTTTAGTTAAATAGTCTGACAATTAACTGCTTTTATATTTCATTTTAGATCCACATCTGTGTGCTTACTGTTTGCCCCAGGGATCCCATACTTCATTCTCCTTTCTTTTCTTGTTTTTGACTAGGTACACATTTTAATATTTTTATTTCCCCTCAACTAGCTTCTATGCATATACTCTATTTTTACTCTGTTCGTTGTTACCCAGGCAATTATAACATTCACCTTTGATGTTATCAAAGATGAACGGCAATACCTTTGCCCACTTCCTGGACAATGAAATGACCTCAGAACATTTTAGTCCCATGTATCCCTTTCCCATTGTTATCAAATACAGCCTGTTCCACTACAATGTTTTTTAAATGAGGCTTAGTGTATACATGACTGGTAAACAATGATGTCAGTATAACTCAGACACTCTGCTAGTGTGTGTGTGATTTTCTATAGCACATGAATGTTTTAAAGCCACAAGAGGCAAGCTACTTTATAATTAAAACAAAGTTTAATGTTATATGAAGACCTCCAGGGAAAAAAGCTAAAAATTCTGCATACGTGCCTAAGTTTAGTGCAAAAACTGGCTGTTTCAGTGGCTTTCAGAACCTCTAACCCATTTGGTAACTTTATCTGCGTAGCTGAAAGTACAGATGAATAAGCTACAAACACATTTCCTTCTATATTGAAATAATGTTTTGATTGACTTTTTCTTAAATTGTATTTTTTAAAATTTTTCATTGTTTAGCACCCAGCAAGTTGACTTTTTTGGTGTGTAATCCTTTGAATTTTGATCCAAATATGTATAACCACTACCATAATCAGAATACAGAACAGTTCTTTTCTTTCAACATTTTCAAAGTGTTCTTCCATTTCCTCTGGCCTCTCTGGGTTCTGATGAGAAATCCATAGTTGTTTGATTAATTGCTTCTCCATAAGAAATGCATCTATCTCTTGGTTTAGTTCTCAAATCCTTTGATATGCACTTCAGATCCATGCATGCACAGTACAGAAGTGAGCCTAGGATTTCATAAACTTCCTGGGTTTATGAAATGTCCTCATGGGTTTATGAACCCCACCCATGGGTTCAAGGGTTGTCTTCCCAAGCTCCTGCTTTTCCGTAGCCTTCCCCATACTATTTGTTTCCCTGTGGCTTCCCATTGTAGTCGTCTGTTTAGGAAGCTAAAGCTAGGGCTTTAGTTACTCCACTTCCCACTCTTGCACTCCTGTCTTGGGCCAAGTGGCAGAAGGACAGAGGGGAAAGTACCAACAGTGGGGGCTTAAGTACTCTTTGGGGATTCTCTTGGGATCTCAGATACTCTGATAAAAGAGTAAGGTTCCTTTCCCTCAAAGTTTTAGGTTCATCTGTATATTCTTTCCTGAGAATTGACTGTTCATAGGTTTTGCTAACCTTTCCATTGGATGGCTTATCTTTTTTGTTTCTTCTTTTTACTATAATTCATTATATACTCTGGATATTATTTACAGTCTGATATGTTCTTTTTTTAAAATACATGTTACTGATTGTGCTATTACAGTTGTCCCATTTTCCCTCCCTTAATTCCCCTCCACCCTGCATACTCACTCCCACACACATTCCCCCCCTTTAGTTCATGTCCATGTGTCATAAGCTCTTTAGCTTCTGCATTTCCCACACTATTATTGCCCTCCCCCTGTCTACTTTCTACCTACCATCTATGCAACTTATTCTCTGTACCTTTTCCCTCTCTCTCCTCCTCCCACTCCGCTGCTGATAACCCTCCATGTGATCTCCATTTCTGTGGTTCTGTTCCTGTTCTAGTTGTTTGCTTAGTTTGTTTTTGTTTTTGTTTTAGGTGTGGTTGTTAATAATTGTGAGTTTGCTATCATTTTAGTATACATGCTTTTTATCTTCTTTTTCTTAGATAAGTCCCTTTAACATTTGATAAAATAAGGGCTTGGTGATGATGAACTCCTTTAACTTGACTCTATCTCAGAAGCACTTTATCTGCCCTTCCATTCTAAATGAAAGCTTTGCTGGATAGAGCAATCTTGGATGGAAGTCCTTGCCTTTCATAACTTGGAATACTTCTTTCCAGCCCTTTCTTGCCTACAAGGTCTCTTTTGGGAAATCAGCTGACAGTCTGATGGGAACTCCTTTGTAGGTGACTGTCCCCTTATCTCTTGCTGCTTCTAGGATTCTCTCCTTCATTTTTACCTTGGCTAATGTAATTATGATGTGCCTTGGTGTGTTCCTCCTTGGGTTCAACTTCCTTGGGACTCTCTGAGCTTCCTGGACTTCCTGGAAGTCTATTTCCTTTGCCAGATTGGGGAAGTTCTCCTTTATTATTTGTTCAAATACGTTTTCAATCGGTTGCACTTCCTCTTCCCCTTCTGGTACCCTTATAATTCGGATGTTGGAATGTTTAAATATGTCCTGGAGGTTCCTAAGCTTCTCCTCATTTTTTTGAATTCTTATTTCTCCATTCTTTTCTGTTTGGTTGTTTCTTTCTTCCTTCTGGTCCACTCCATTGATTTGAGTCCCAGTTTTCTTCCCATCACTATTGGCTCTTTGTGCATTTTCCTTCATTTTACTTAGTGTAGCCTTCATTTTTTCATCTAATTTGCGATCAAATTCAACCAATTCTGTGAGCATCCTGAGCACCAGTGCTTTGAACTGTGCATCTGATAGGTTGGCCATCTCTTAGTCACTTAGTTGTATTTACTGTGGAGCTTTGATCTGTTCTTCCATTTGGGCCTTTTTTTTTTTTTTTTTGCCTTGAAGCACCTGTTTTGTAGTGAGGGGTGGAGCCTTAGGTGTTCACCAGGGTGGGACAACCCAGTTACTGGGTTGTGATGCTATATGTGGGGGCAGGGTCCGATATGGAACAATGGCACTTGCTTTGCTCACTGTCAGATTTCAGTCCTTTCCACTGCTTTCCCCAAGCAAACTGGGCCTTTCTGGTGCTGATTCCCAGTGGGTGGGCTTGTGTACATTCTAGGACCCCGTGGGTCTCTCCAAAGAATTCTCCTGTGAGTCTGGGAGTCTCTCCCAGTACCTCAACCCCCACAGGTGTTTTCAATCAGTGCCCTGAGGCTCTATTTCCTGGTGCTGGGACCCTGGGTTGTGCAGTCTGTCTCACTCCCCAGTTTCGCCTGGTTTATCTGTGCGCAAATGTGGGACCACCTGGTCAGCTAGCCTCCTTGCACACAGCGCCTCCCTTCACAATTGCCGCCTCACTGGGTCTGCCCATTGCCACCCTGGGCCTAGGGTCTGTCAGCCGCTGCCTGTGCTCCCAGGGTCCACCTGCTGCAGTCTTGTGTGCCCAGTGCCACCACTTTTTGTGCTGCAACCCCTCTCTGCCTGGCTGCCTGACTCTGCTCCTCCTACTGGTCTGGATGAATGTGTCTATTTTAACTCCTTGGTTGTCAGACTTCCATACAGTTCAGTTTTGTCAGTTCTGGTTGTTATTTTGTTTCTAAATCATTGTTGTCTTTATTTTGGTTGTGCGAGGTGGCACAGTGTGTCTACCTGCACCTCTCTCTTGGCCAGAAGTTCCATCTTGATTGTTCTTGATGGTTTATGGCCCTGCAACAATGCGGGCTTAATCATATTCTTATTGCTTGGGTTTGATTGACCTGTGTAATTAAGATCAAAACAATACAGTCTATAGTTTTTTCTATTTCCACTTCCTTCTACAGCTCCAGACCTCAGGTATTACAGAGCCTGATATCAATAGATAATCAGAGAGTTAGGCTGGAAAGAACAGGATGGAGACTTATGGGAGATGAAACTGAGGCCTTGGACCAGAAATCAATATGGAATGACTTTATTAAGCTCTCCCACCCATACTCCAATCATCACAAAAAATGTATCCCATCTACACTGTGTACTCACCAATACTCTTTTGCATATTGAAACAACCCTGAAAGATAGATAGGAAAAATATCAATGTATCCATTTTATTGATTGAGAATTATCATTGTGATTGGCTGCAACACACCTTGTCCATTCATTATGCATGCCTCCTGTGTGCTTGGTTCTGTGCCCAGCCTTATGAACTGAACAGGCTGGCTCTCTGAGGACCCAGGCATGGGAAGGAGACAGGCTGTCAAAGGTCCACAGGAATGATCAGGGCTAATGCAGGTGATGCCAGGGGAGGGGATGGTGATGGAGGGTAGGAAGGTGGGCAGGCTGACTGAGCCCAAGGCACTCTTTGAGGGATCCAAGGCCATGAACAGGGCCTTAAAGGGTAAGACAGTGTTACAGGAGAAAGGGAGGCTGAGGCAGGAAGATGTTTAAGCAGAGGAAACAGCACATGTGGTGTGGAGCACAGCTGGATCCAGGTGCCTACTGGCTGTGGTAGGATGCAGGGCAGAGGAGCTGAGCTCACTGAGCTGGTGCAATAGCTGGCGCTAGGGTCCTGGGTGTCTGTCTCTACACCCCTGGCCTGTGTGCCTTACGCACCCTGAGCAGTCTGGAGGTCTCCATCATCAGACATGTTTGAAAAGATTCTAGGTGTCTCCCCATTCAACTAGAAGCTCTCCATTTCTCTTTCTGTGGATCATTTCTCTTGATCCTGGAGCCCTTTGACCCCTTCCCCCCACCCACCCCATTCTTGGGACAATCCTCCCCCTAGACATTTTGGATTGTTGTATGATAGAAGAGTCCCTTGGATTATCTGAGCTCTGTGAGTCAGGTTTTTGTTTGATTGTTTTTGTCACTTGCCACCAAAAGAGTGTTGAGGAACCTCTGAACAACAACCTGATATCCTCCAGGGCAAGGCATTTTTGAGAACAGCTGTTTATCAAAGGAGGCTTAGGTCTCAAGGTTCAAGTGAATCTAGGATGTCTGGGTATCCAGAGCAGGCCCAGGTAATGGCCCAGCCCCACTGCAGGTGTGGAGGTGAGGAGGCGAAAAGAAGTGCCCAGGTTCACACAAGGGAATGGAGGAAGGTGAGTGCAAAGTTGACCTTGAAGGCCAATGAACGGTCTAAGTTTTGACCAATCATATGGGTAAATCTGTCTCTCCTTTTGAGGAGCTAATAATCAGGGAGGGGAAGCAGAAGGTAGAAAATGGGGACAGAGAAGTCCTCCAACTAGAATTTGTTTAAGGGCAGACAGGTTGAAGCAGAGAAGCTGAGGGCTGAGTATCAGTAGAGAGCTGGGTTCTGTGACCACCAGGGCCAAGACCCCCAGGGAACACCCGTCCAAACGAGGACTCAGGCCCCTTTGCCCCAGGTGTTCCCCTGTTGTTTACCAGTGGCACTTGGCTAAGCTTAGCGAAGGGCCTGCTACGTTCCCAGCCGCTGGCTTTGCTCTTTTGCAGACTTGTTACTCTAAGTGTAGTCTTTATTCTGGCAGTATTAGCATAACCTGGGAGTTCCTCTGAGTTAGAATCTGGGTAATAACAACATTCTTGGGTGAAATTGCCTGCGTGTTAAAATTTAGGATGTACTACCCTGGGAGAACTTTGAACCTTACCACATGCTGCCTTGCTTTTTGGTTAGAGGTTCTATTGTTGTTGTTGGTTTGTTTTTTTAGCTCAGGGTCCTCATGGGAACCTTCTCTCAGCAGGCTAAGACAGAGCCAGTCAGTCTGTCTGTGTGCAGCAGGGTGGGTTCCTGCGCATCAGGTTTTGAAGCCAGCCTTCGGAGGGGAGCAACTGATGCTTGCCCCAGAGTGAGACTGGGGCCGAGAGAAAGTTCAGAGCAGGCAGGGAGGCAGTGGTCGGGAGGAATTGGCCATGGTCTCAGGAGCTAGAGGGATGGGGCAACCTCCCAATGGCCACCGACACCACCAGGAGGACACCCTCAGTCTGAGGACAGTCCCACCAGGCTTTGTGGGGCTTTTTCAAGGAGAGCCCCTTTATAGCAGGGGCTCATATCTTACCCCCTGCCTGTGTTTGAGACCTTTGTCAGAGCATGGCTGCCATGTAAAGGATGGAGACAGAGAGCAGTACAGCTCATGAACTAGAAGAGATTTGAGTGATGTCTAGGTTTCCACGACACGGTAGTAAAACTACAAGTATCTCCTTCTCCTCTGGGGAGACCTAAAGCTCAAAGACTTATCTATTTCACAAAAGCCTTCTCGACCTTCACTGCATTAAAGCCAGCCCCAACCCCAGCCCATTCCATTCCATGGCCCCCACAAGAGTATTACCAGGAATTCTGTTAGGTCAGGCACTGTGAGTCACAGCTCTGAGTACTAGTGCTCTTGGTGATCATGGCCCCTCGTTGGAGAAGTTTGCCCTCAGATGGTTCTTGTTAGCTCTTGGCATCTTGTGATACCACCCAAGCAGTGAAAAGATTTCCAGATAGATCTAATCATGGCACTGAGGGACTTGTTTGGGTCCTTCTTTTGGTCAAGTGTCAACAAGTCAGATGGTAACAGAATTACTCTGGTGACCCCAGGGCCATGCCTTCTCATCGGACATATTTGGAGTCTATACAGAATATATAGACTGGGTTGACTGACCATCAGCCTCCACCAAGCCACCTGGGATGCATCTGCTTTCTGACACCCCCATCTTCTCAACTCTCCCACAGTCCACTCTGTGCTCCTCTCATGGTCTTTTTGCTCCAGCTGTCAGATTCTCCCTGTGATGGAGCTTATGAGGGGACGAACCAGGGAGGGGGTGTGATCTTGCACACAGAGGTGGGGGATGAAGGACCACCCTCTTCCTGGGCCAGGCTTATAGAGGTGCATCCATAAGTCAACAAACTCTCCTGTGGCACCCCCAGGGGCATCCCTCCTGCTGACCTGCTCCCTGCCTGTCCTCTGCCGAGAGCTGGCCTTGGGACAGCCTGGGAGTGCAGCTCTGGGTGTAGACCATGTGATACAGAGAAGTAGGCCTGATACGTGGCAGGTGCCTCTTTTTATCTGAGTTTACGTCTATTTACTGTACTCAAGATAATACCTCCTGTTATCCCATCAGCCTAGCATGGTAAGGGCCAAAGCCACAGAAGGGAAGTAAGTTTGACACCTGTTCTAGGAAAGGGATGAGCAGGAAGAAAACTGGAAAACGCTGCCTGTCCACGTAACAATCCTGACTGCCGTGCAAGATAAACGTGGAGGTGACTCATTCTTAGACAGAGGGTTATGTGTGTTCTCATGCTGTATGCAGGCAGTTAATGACTTGCCGGCTTATTAGCTGGAAGGTCCATGAGGGTGGGGCCTGTGCAGACCACACTGGGTTCTCTGCACCAGCAGTGTGCCAGGTGCATACTAGGTGCTCAATACATTTGATGATGGTTTAGTAATTAAGGAACTGCTGGGTGAGAGAGGGCTCTACGCCAGAGCCCAAAGGGAAAGGTATTGGTGAGAGCAGTTCTGCCGCAGAACTTTCTGCTTGGGCAAGGAGTCCACGAGGCTTTTTAAATTCCAGCCGAAGGCCCACTCCACACAGGGCACCACGTCACCCACCCTTAGAGGCTGCCCTCCTTCTCCACATTGTCTTCCAGCTGTCAGACCTGTTCTGCTGTGTCCCAACTTTCAATGGCTGGAGACAAGTTCCATACACATATAACAGGCCCTGTATGTGTGGGTGTCCTCATTCATTGACCAATTCACTCATCTTTTCATTGAGCATTCACTGACCCTTTGCTAGGTGTCGGAGGTAGAGGGACAGATGAGGAGGTCTCAGAGTCCAGAGAGCAGCCACAGGACTGTGTGGCAGCACTGACAGCAGCCTGGCAGGATCCGTAGGCACCATGAAGCTGCCTATACAGCCAGCCAGACGCTGTGCTGGTAAATTGTTCGGCATGTTGCTGATTTGTGCTGGATTAAGTGAGGAAGGAGGAGGCCCTCTGCAGGACAGTCAGTTCTCAGAATGATGTGGACGTGAGAGCTGGAGAAGGCCAAGGGGGTTCTAGTCGGGGCTCTCCTGGATGCAGATGCCTGCTTGCATGGAGCCTGGCAATGCACTTCTATATGGGGGAGGAGAAGCCCAGTTTGGTGTCATACTATAGTGAGCACCTGAGAGGCCAAGGTCAGAGGCTCCCCCTCTGGTCCCCAGCATTGGAGCGACCTCTGTCTTCTGCTTCACCCTGTGCTCTAGCCTGGCAGCAGGATAGTTCTGTACTGAGAGGAGGAACTGGGGCTGAGAGGTCTGGTTCTGCTCCAGGTACATACACCCTTACTAGTGACTACAGAGCCACACCCTGTCTGAGACCCATTTTTCCTCTCTAAAGTGGGAAAAGGCCATGTACACAAGAACAAGAAATGGAGGGCAAAACAGTATGGTGCAAATGGTAGAAGAGAGGGTGGCAGAAAGAGCCAGGGAATTGGAGGAGAGAGGCTTCCAGGCCCAGGTTCAGCCACACGTATCCTGTAGCACTGGGTGGCTGGCTACCACTCCATCCCACCCTCGAAGATGTCAGTACTCAGCAGGTGAGTAGATGGCTGCAAGGAGATGGGAAGGCTGGCAGGTCAGTGGGTATGAAGGTAGGCACTTTGACAGTGCTGGGTAGTCACCAAGGCGTCACCAAGGCATTTACGTTTCCTTGCAGGTGTATGGGAAGGCTGCATTTCCCTGTGCCCCTTGCTTCTGGATGAGGCCATGTGATTAGTTCTGGCCAATGGGATGTCACTTCCTGGCCCAGCTTCTAGAATTTCCCTCAATCTCCACAGCTGTTCTCCCTGTCTGTGAGGTTGTAATCTGAATGCACAGGGCTCAGCAGAGGTCCCCAAGGCGATGGAGAAGCCACAAGGTGGAAGGGGCCACCCAACCAGGAATACCCACTTTGTTTATGTGTGGGGGGAAGCCACTGAGATTTAGGTTTGTTGTAGCTGTTAGTCCACCCTGACTGATGCAGAAATTGGTAAAGGAAGTAGTGTCTTGCTGAAATAAAATCCTACAATCTGTGACACTGGCTTAGTAGTAAGTGGTAAGCAGTGAGGAGGCCATACTGGGGGCTGGAGAAATGAAGATCCATGTTGTTTGAGAAAACCATTTGACGAAATGACCTCTTCTTGAAATGTGAGAAGACCACTTGCCTAATGAGTCCTAGGTACCAGGGGAAAGGATGGGGCGCAGAATCTCAGTATGTGTGGCTGTTACTGGCTGTGATGACAAGGTATTGCCATGGCCATATATATTCAGGAAAGACTTCACCAGCGTAAAAGTAGAAATGAAAGGAAGTTGAGAGATTCTGGAAACTTGGCAACTGGAAGGAAGGGAAAGGCTGATATTTTTAAAGCCCTAAGCAAGAAGAAATGGGATTTTTAAAAACTTTGAGCAACAAAGGCTTAGTAAAATGAATTAATTGAATAAAACACTCAGGGCAGCCCTGGCCAGGTAGCTCAGGTGGTTAGAGCATCATCCCTATGCACCAAGGTTTCAGGTTCAATCCCCAGTCAGAGCACATGCAAGAATCAAAGAATCAATCAATGAATGCATAAATAAGTGGAACAACAAATTGATGCTTCTCTCTCTCTCTCTCTCTCTCTCTCCTCCCCCCTTTCCCTCTCCCTCTCCCCCTACTTTCCCTTCTCCCTCCCTCTCACCCTTCCTCTCTCTCTCTCTCAAATTGGTAAGATAAAAAAACACTCAGGGCAAACATTGTAATTTTGGCCTTTTTGTTCAAGCTAGATGTGCTTAAGGTAGCTGCCTTTACATGGAGAGAGAAGCAAGCCAAGGAATGAGAAAGCACATTGAGATTTGAGTTCTGTGACCAGGAAAGAACCTTGGTCATGATTAATACATGAAACTGAAAGCAAATAGATTGGCAGCCCTGTAAGTGTGTGGAGGAATTAAACTTTGTAAGCTTCCACAAGCCCAAACAAAAAACAGCTTTGACTATTCAGGACTTAATCATCAGAGTGGCCATGGCGGAGCAGTGGAGGCAAGCCTGATACCCACATTCCTCCGCACACAGAACCTCCTGGGGTGTCCTGTCTGTCAGCAGCCAAGGTGTTGGCAGCAAGTGCCAAGAAAACAGGCACCACGGACTGACCATGTGGGCTTCCCACAAAGCCTTTGGGGATGTACATCTCTGCTCGGGTCACTAATGGACATTTTAAATGTGTAATATCAAAAGGTAAATATTTGTGACTTCTGATTCTGATGAAGATGGATTAACAGACCAGATTTACTTCCACCCAAAATAACTAAAAGCTGGACAAACATTGGGTTGACCAAAAAGTTTGTTCTTTTCCATAAGAAAGCCCTAGTAGTGCTTAGTTGTCTTTAACTTCATTCAAACCAATTTTGTTAGATTGTATTGTGACAGTTGTCACATCAGCATGCATTTAAAAAAGTCAAAACTGGTGAATTTTGTGTAGCCATTTTAATACTGAAGATGGAAGAAAATATGCAACATGTTCAGCACATTATGCTTTATTATTTCAAGAGAGGTAAAAATGCAACTGAAACACACAAAAAGATTTGTGCAGTGTATGCAGAAGGTGCTGTGAGTGATCAAACATGTCAAACGTGGTTTGCCAAGTTTTGTGCTGGAGATTTCTCGCTGGACAATGCTCCATGGTTGGGCAGACAAGTTAAAGTTGATAGTGATCAAATTAAGACATTAATTGAGAACAGTGAACATTGTACCACATGGGAGATAGCCAACATACTCTAACAATCCAAATAAATCAAGTTATTAGTGAAAATGAAAAGTGTGTCTTCTATTTTACAGAAAAAACTTAAATGGACTTTTTGGCCAACCCAGTACAAGAAACAATGTCATTAAAACATTGGATATTAGGCAGTGAAGAACAGTCCTGAAAGATAGGAAGCAAATGAGATGAACCCTATGATAGCCCCAGCTTAACACCTGGAGGGGAACTCAGGGAGAGTTTAGCAGTGTCCTCAAGTTGAGAAGATAGAGTTGGGAGACCAAAGGGACTTGAGTTTGCAGGGCAGATCATCAGAGAGGAGGAGCTGCACAGAGAGAGCTCGAGAAATCTGCATAAGTTCTCTGGAGTATTCAGCTGAGTACTAGCCATGCATGTATATAAGGAAATTTCACAAAGCAGAGGAAAGTGTCACTTAAAGGACCAGAGGAAACACCCCGTGGTTCACAAAGAATAATGCCTATTCTCAGCATTCAGAGAGGAAAAAATTCATAATCCACAGGACAACAGATAGAATTTACAAAACAGTTTGCCTCAGTAGTGGGGAAACACTAGCCCCAGAACAAACACTATTCTGGTCCTATAGAATAAAGCTTAAAGCAAGATCTGAAGACTTAAACTGATTCCAAGTGACTTAATCATGCCCTGTAGCAAGAATCAAACATGTATAAGAATACAAAAACATCTAGTACCCCCAAAAGTTAAAATTCAAAATGTCTTTCGCACACTCAAAGATTTCCAGGCACACAAAGAAGCAGACATGACCCACGATGAAGAGAAAAATCAATCAATAGAAACTTACCTGGAAATTACACAGATGATAAAATCAGTAGGTTGGGACCTTAGCAGTTATCAGAACTGTGATCCATATGTTCAGGGAGACAGATGAAATATTAAAATGTTAAGTAGAGGCATAGAAAATACAAAGAAAATTCAAATCAAACTTAGACATGAAAACTGCAATGTACGAGATTTTAAAAATAACACTGGATGTTACCAAAGGTGGATTAGATGTTATGGAAGAGAGGAGACGTTAGGGAAGTTAGTGAGTTGGAAGGCAGAGCGATAGAAACTATGTAAAATGAAACACAAAGTGCACCAAGACTACAGACAGCAGCGGTGAGCTATGGGGCACCTCCCAGCATCCTAACGTATGTACGTGTGAATGGAGTCCCTGGAGGGGAGGGAGAGGAGGGCGGTGGAGGAAGGCTTTCCCCGCTTTACTGAGCTGCAGCTGGCGTGTAACATCGTGGAAGTGTGAGGAGCACAGTGTGTTGTGCTGACACGCGTACATGCTGCAACATGACCACCACCGAAACTGACCTTAGCTGTGTGACCGGAGCCAGCACCTTCATCCCATCACGTAGCTACCTTTTCATGGCTGGAACATTTAAGGTCTCTCTCAGCGACTTTCAAGTGTATAATACAATGTTATTAACAATAACCACCACATTGCACATTAGATCCCCAGAACTCACTCATCTCAAAATGGGGAGTTCGGACCCATTGGCCAACATCTTGTCCGGCCCCTCCCCAGCCTCGGGTGACCGTCATTCTACTTTGTTTTATGGGTTTGCCTTTTTAGATTCCACGTGTGAGTGAGATCATCCAGTATTTGTGTTTCTCTTTCTGACGTATCTCACTTCCCATAATGCCCTCCAAGTCTGCCCATGTTGTTCTCAGGGGCAGGATTTCCTTCTTTGTCATGGCTGAGTAATATTCCAATGTAATTACACACACACAATGAAGATGTGACATCTTCTTATCCATTTATTGTCAGCAGACACTGAGGTTGTATCTCTGAAATCCTGTTTTCATTTCCTTTGTATATGTACCCAGAACTGGAATTTCTGAATCATAAGACAGTTTTATTTAAAAAAAAGTTAAGAACTAATGGCCAGTTATTTTCTAAATTAGATAAAAATGACAAACCCAGATATTCAATAAATTCAATGAACCCCATGCACAGGAAACATGAAGATAACTACACCAAGATTCTTCATAGTCAAATTACTCAAATCAAGAGATAAAGAGAAAAATCTCTTAAAAGGCTAGGGGAATCCCTGGCTGGCATAGCTCAGTGGATGGAGCGCGGGCTGGGAACCAAAGTGTCCCAGGTTCGATTCCCAGCCAGAGTACATTTCTGGGTTGCAGGCCATAACCCCCAGCAACCGCACATTGATGTTTCTCTCTATCTCTCTATCTCTATCTCCCTCCCTTCCCTTCCTAAAAATAAATAAATAAAATCTTAAAAAAAAAAAGTGTCCTTTAAAAAAAAAAAGGCTAGGGGAAAAAGAGACATAGATTTTCACGTAAACCAGAAATAGTCACACAATGTCTTAAAGTACTAAAAGATAAGAATTATCACCCTAGAACATTTTACCTAGTGAAAATCTCTTTCAAAAATGAGTGGTGTGGCATCATTTAAAAGTAGACTATGACAAATATTATATGTGTGCTACAAACTCTAAAGCAAAAGCAAAACAGCATAGAGTTATCACTGATAAGTCAACCAAAGAGGAGATAAAAAGTGCTAAATTGATCCAATAGAAGGCCAAACAGAGAGAGAAAAGAGAGCAATGGCCAGATGAGCTCTGGCCCTGTTAGGGCAGAGAGAGCCTGTCCTGAGTAATACAGGTGAGTCAGTAGGCAGGTGGGGCACATGACGTCAGTGGCTGGGAGGTAGGCAGATGGATAGGTGATGAGTTGAGGGTAGTTGAGCAGGTACCCTTATCCCAAGGTCTCAGATTCTTCCAGAGCTTGGAGCCCTGGTTCTTGGTCCCTCATACTTTTCATGACTAATGACTGCTTCATTGCAGCTCAGTTTCTTCCCTGAGAAACATCTGGAAAAGGCTGTGTCATGAAGGATGCATAAAATTTAGGCTCACAGAAAGGGGAGGAGGTGGTGTTTCAGAAAAAAAGATAAAGCATAAGCAAAGATATAGAGCCAAAAGAATTGTTCAGAGACAGCTTGGGTGAAGGGAGGTGTAGGATCAGGAAGCTATGAAAGCAAAAACAAAGTTGAATGATGAACCCTTGTACGCTGATTAAAATGACTGCTATTACTGTTTATTGAGCATATACTATGTTCCAGGAGCTATGTATGCTAGAGGTGTGACATGTTTTGTAGCTATGCTCTGAAGTTGGTATTATCCCAACATTGTAGGTAGGTAGATTGGCAAAGAGAATTCAGTTAACATGGCTGCGCACATACGGAGGGGGAACGTCTCAGCTGGAGTTCAAACCCAGGTCGGGGTGACCCCCCGCTGGCCTTCTTTGCTGCCTCATTGAAACAACCTTCCTCCTGGGCCTACCAAGCTGTGGTTTGGGAGGTCTTACTGTCTTCAAGGTACCCTGCCTGGGGATCCTTTCCCCCAAACCCCCCAGCATTTCCGATCCTGTAGAAGGTATGCCCAGAACAGTGGGATTGGCCTGGGGGGCCCCTGGGGTGCGAGTCCTCAGACACTTACGCCACAGAGTGGGTACCAGCAAGGGGACACTGCTCTCTCCAGCCTATGATTACGTCCTCTGAGCCGAGGGTCCCCCTTCTTTTGAGGTCTCTGGAAATCGAGGGAAAGCTTTCTGCATTAGCTTTGAATCCCAGGTCTCACCAGTTGTACAATTCTGGACTAGACCATTCGGCTTCCTTTCTATTTTAATATGTATTGATTGATTTAAAGAGAGAGGAAGGGGGACAGAGAGAGAAACACTGATTTGTTGTTCCACTTACTTTTGCATTCACTGGCTGACCAGAGATCAAACCCACAACCTTGAAATATCACAACGATGCCCTAAACAGCAACTACCTGCCCAGGGCACGTTCACCATTCTGAGCCTCAGTTTCCTTGTTGGTAAAAGGTGAGTATAGTTCCTAGCGCTTGGGTGAGCAGGTGCAGCAAACATTTCACAAGCTGGATCGGCCCTAAGAGAGGCTGGGGAGGGTGGCTGCCCTGGTTACCCTGAACCAGGGCTCCAAGGTGCAGTGGGGGAAGCTTGGAGGGGGCACCCTTTAACCTCAGACAGCACAGGGCTCAGTTACCTGCTTTGCCACCGATGTACTGGCTGTGCCTGCACTTTGTACAAGTTTTGAACATTTCTGAGACTGTTTCCTCACCTCTGAAGGGGATGGTCGTAGGCCTACCGCAAAGAGGTGCCAGAGGGCTCAATGAGCAGGTGTCTGTTGAGGCCTAGAGTTAGTGCCCAGCTGGTGTTGGTGCACTAACACACCTAATGCCAGGTGAGGGGCAGGCTGCTGGTGTGCAGCACAGGGAGCTTCTGTCCTTGCTCCTGCCAGCCTAGGGCTCAGCTCAGCAATTTCAGGGTCAGCAACTGAAGAGAGAGAAGCAGGAGGGGAGTGCCTTTTTTCTTTTGTGGCTAAAGCCTGCGTCAGAGAGAATATTGTGTGTAGGGGGTGGGTGCCAGGTGTCATAACCCTAGGAGATGCTCTGGGGGTCTTAGAGGGATCCCTGAAATTGGCAGTGTCTGGCTGGGCCTGCGCCCCTCCTATAATTCCGATTGGCTCAGCACTGTGTCCTGTGACCACTCGCCTACTGCCTCTGGGTTCGCCTCTAAGAATTATTTGCTTAACACTCTTCTTTAAAAGCCAATTAAAGACCTATTAAGAAGAGAACTGATAACGGGGAGTGCAGCCCAGATGGGGAGCTCACCCTGCCATCACTGTTCACTGCCCCACTGTTCCCTGTGAACCAACACATCATCCTTGTGGTTTTCCAGGGTGAGGGGCAGAACTCTGGGGCTGCTGCATCTAGAAGGGCCTCTGATGCTGGGACAAACAGCGTATGCAATCCCACCCGAAGAACCCGAAGAACCTCAGGCGTTCTGTGAGAATGGCAGCTGACATTACCTCAGGGGCAGGACAGGACGGCAGAAGCCAGGGGCAGGAATGCACACATTGAGCTGTGTCCTGCACAGAGAGGCAGCCCCCAGAGCTATGTGGGGCTTTTTTTGCTGCTAGTATAATAGCATCTGACATCAGCTGAGGCCTGGAATGTGCTCAGGCCTGTGAATGATCTCACCTGAGCCCCTCAAGTCAGCACTGACGACATTCCCTCCTTCGTGGAAAGATTGGTTTGAGAGGTGAGGTGGGCTGTGAGAGGTGGAGGGACTCCACCAGCTGGGCTGTCGGAGCGGCCTTACTGCTACCTTGCCTTCCTAAGCCTGTGTGTCTGGGAGTTTCCCTCTTCCTGTCATCAGCACCTACAATGTGCAGCTGGCATTTTGACTGGACTAGTAATGAATCTGTAGTTCAAGTGGGGGAGAATGGACATCTTCATGATGTAGGGTCTCCCAGCCCATGAACCCAGGACAGCTCTTTGTTTCTCCAGGTTTTCTTTAGTTTCTCTCTTTTTTAAAAAAGATTTTATTTATTTTTAGAGAGGGAAGGGAGGGAGATAGAGAGAGAGAGAGAAACATCAATGTGTGGTTGCTGGGGGTTATGGCCTGCAACCCAGGCATGTACCCTGGCTGGGAATCGAACCTGGGACACTTTGGTTCACTGCCTGCACTCAATCCACTGGGCTATGCCAGTCAGGTAGTTTCTCTCTTTTTTTTTTTAAAAAAAAGGATTTTATTTATTTTATTTTTAGACAGAGGGGAAGAGAGGGAGAGAAACATCAGTGTGTGGTTGCCTGTCACGTGACCTCTACTGGGCACCTGACCTGCAAACCAGGCATGTGCCCTGACTGGGAATTGAACCAATGACCCTTTGGTTAGCAGGCCGGGTGCTCAATCCACTGAGCCACACCAGCTAGGGTGGTTTTCTTTAGTTTCTCTTAATAATATTTTGTGATTTTTTAGTAAATAGGACTTGTACGTACATATTTTGTTAAATTTATTTCTAAATATTTCATATTTCATAATACTATTATAATTGGTAATTTTCTTAAATTTTATGTTCTAATTCATTTCTGGTAATAGAAATAAAATAGATTTTAAAAATGTTTAATTTACTTGTTTTTAGAGAGAGGGGAAGGGAGGGAGAAAGAGAGGGAGAGAAACATCGATGCAAGTGAGAAACATCGACTGGATTACCTCTCATAGGTGCCCCTACCAGGGACTGAACCTGTAACCCAGGCATATGCTTTGACCAGGAATTGAACCTGAAACCTTTCATTTTGTGGGACGACGCCCAACCAGCTGAGCCACACCAGTCAGGGCAAAATAAAATAGATTTTTGCGTATTGACCTTGTATCCTGTTACCTCTCTATAATTCTCTTATTCCTTCTAGTCACTGTTTTTGGTAGATTTTCTTAGGGTTTTCAACATATATGAGCATGTCATCTGCACATAAATGCAGTTTTACTTCTCCCTTTCTAATTTTTATCCTTTTACTTCTCTTTTTTGCCTTATTGCCTCAGGTAGTAGTACTTCCAGTATTATGTTGAGTAGAAATGGTGAGAAATACAGCTTACAGTAATTATTGGCTTCTTTCTTACTTCCCTGCATCATGGAGTTATTAGGTCACATTTATTCTTCCTTAGAAATACACCAGCAGCCCGATGACCTCTCACGCACTCCCTGGAGTGGGCTGGGTACATGCATCTGCAGAGCCAGAAAGCCGGTCTTTCTCCAGTCTTGACTTCCCCAGTTACTGGCAATGTGTATGTGGGCAGCTCACTAACCTCTTTGACTCAGTTTTCTGACTTATAAAAAGAGCATGGTTATCACTCGTGGTTATAATCACACCTACTTCATTGTTTGTTGGTGTCAGTGAGGACCAAGCCCTGGCTCCTGGGAAGTGCACCTCAAATTTCTCTATCGAGTAGCCTCTAAGTGGTCTCACACTTCCAGCCCGTCAGTCTATTCCCAGCATCCAGATGGATCCCATTAAAAGCTAAGTCAGAACTTATCACTCTCCAGGTCAACACCCCATCCACCCACCCACCCACAGCAGTTCCCATTTCATTCAGAGCGAAAGTCAAAGGCCTTCCAATCACTCTTAATCCTGGGGGCGGAGGTTTCACGGAAGCCCCCACCTTGCTGCTCAGACTGCAGGGAGTGGACTGCAGGGTAGTGGTATCGCACAGAGAGTTGGGTGCGGTTTCGGGGGGGGGGGCAAATGTGACTTCCCTTTCCCATCGTGGAGTTGCCCTGCCCTCCAGGAAGTGGGTTCTTTCCCAGACCAAGCTCCTGGTTTCCGCTAGAGGTAACAGGGTCTGGCCACTGCCACAGGCCAGTCTTAAATGAGCGTGGGCACAAAGCCCATTTCCAAAGGCCAGACCAGCAAGCTGGGAAGAGGCCAGAGGGCTCAGCCCCTCTGGCAGCCAAGCTGGCTGACTTCTTGGTGAGAGTGGCATGTCTGGATGGTCCTGGGGTCAGAGCAGCGCAGTGGCTAGTCCCTTTGCTTTGGAGGAAGAGAGGTGTCTGTCTGTCTGTGCCATCTGTGGGTCAGAGTCGAGCCTGGTGTTTGAGTGTTCTCCCTCGATATTCGGGGCCCCAGAGGCTGCATTTGAAGGGCCCATGTGCTGGGTGCCAGGGACACAGTGATGAATAAGACACAGCCCTCCCTCACAGCCCTCATCGTCTAGAGGGGAGACAGACATGTAAATGGCCAGTGGGCAAGGACTGGGGCAGCAAGAACTCGGGGGAGGGGTCCCATCTGATGCTGGGGATATGGCAGGCAATCAGGGAAGCCTGCTGGGGGGAAGGTCAGGCCTAGTTTCTCAGGCATAAAAGTTGCACCAGTCTTCACTGATATAGTTAGGGATGGAGATGCAGAGGATTTCCTTTCCCACAGTTCTGATAAGACTAGTGCTGTGACCTACTTCTTACCACACCTGCACGGACGTCACCTGGCCACTCCGTATGAGTCAGCATGGCTGGCTGGAAGACTGGCCCAGAGTTGTGGCGCTCTCACCCCCAGCCCAGCAGAGAGGAACAGGGTCCTGAGGGGCACTGGGTGTCCACTGTGTGCCCCATGCCGGGCTGGCCCAGAGACGTGTGGTCACTCATTGCCTGTCTGCAGCACTGCTCTGCAGGTCAGTATTATTACTTCCATTTCAGAGATGAGCAAACTGAGGGGTTGCGTTTATCCCTGCGTTTTGTCTGTCCCTGGCCACGCAGCTAGAAAGAGGCCAAGGCTGTATTTGCACCAAGATCTGTCAGCCTCCAAAAGGTGAGCCCTTCCCGCAGAACTCAGGATCTATTTCCATGCCCTCAGATACTCCCAAGCCCAGAACGGTGACACTGGCTGTCTCCCTCACACAGCCTCCGACATCAAAGTCTGAGCAGCCAGGGCTATAACTCAGAGAGCTGATGTAGGCAGATTCTTATTCAGCCTCAAGGGGAGATTTGGGTGGGCCAGTTCCTGTGACAGACAAAACTGGGGTGGGGCCTAGGCCCCTCACTGCCTGCCTGGCGCTGTCATTGGCCAGTCACAGGGAGACAGCCAGACCCACCCAAAGCCCCTGCCCCAAAGAGGCTGCCCTCACTGCTGGTAATATACTCAGCACCCCCGCCCCCCCGTACTCCCCCCCCCCCCCGCCCCCCTTAAGGGCAGTTTCCTGGTCTCCACAAGCCCTTCCCCGGTGCTGGCAGTCAGGGGCTCTTATTAAATCCCTCACCTCAAAGCCCTGAGGCAGTCAGAATTCCTGTCCGTATTTTATAGAAGAAAAGGAGGCCCAGAGAGGTTAATTTTTCAAGGGCTCAGTGTCGGGTTTGAAACCAAATTGACCCTAAGTCTGTGTTCTTACCCCTCAGCCCAGTTCCCCCTGCCCCCTTTCCCGTCCTCTGACACCATCAGGGGCTGGGGACACAGTGCTCCAGAACAAACACCGCCCCACTCAGGGCTGTCCTCCGGGCAGCGGCCCTCTGCCCTGTGCTAGGCCAAGGAATCTGTGTAATCTTGGAGACAAGGACAGTTAGCAGGACACTGTGTTAAGGCAGGTGGCCAGGATGTCTCATGGCCAGAGGCCCTCCTGCCAGCCTGCCTTCTTACCACCTTTCCACATTTCTGCTCAAGAGAAGTTGGGAGCAGGGGCTGTTAGAGCTGGGCTAAGCTTCCCAGTCCTGAAAGCACAAGGTAATCCCCTGACCCAGGTCCTACTCCTTGCCTTTCTCCCTCTATTCATTCACCTTCTGTCACTCAGGCCTCTGTGGCAGGCCCTCTGCTGCTGCTGCTGCAGCACAGGACTCAGGGGTGGGGCAGTACAAGCAACAGGCCCTCAGGGACCCAGACCACTGAGAGGCTGGGACTGTGCATGCGGGATGCCGTGGGGCAGTGGGAGCAGGGCACTCTGGCAGAGCCAGCGTGGGGTGCCAGTGTGTGCATTTGCTAGTCTGACCCAGTATCCCTGCCTTTGGCTGGCCCCTCTTGGATCTGACTCCCGGCTGAGGTCCCCATCTCTGCCCTACGGGGACCAGAGTGGGAGGCAAGGGGAGTGTTGGAGAAAGGCTAGGAGTGTGAGGGGCTCTACGTGCCTCTGAGGGAGGGGCGCTGGGGTTGCTGGACTCGCAGGTGTTTCCCGGGGACATGGTGACCCTGCAGACCTCAACCTTCCTCCTGTGCTCCCACTTCGAAAGTGGGGGTGGGGGCAGCTGAGAGGAGTCGGGTGGCAGAGCTTCTCCAGGGCAGAGTTCTGCCAGCTTTCACACCCACGGGCCCTCCAGTGGGGCGGATTTCCTGTTTGATCTCTCCTCCCCTTTGCAGGGGCCTGTGTCCTGGGAGACCCTTTGTTTTTCTCACCTCTCCTGCTCCCACTGTGCGGTCAGCACACCTTCCTGGGCAGGAGCTTGGGTGCTGGGAGAGGGCTCCTGTAATCAGGAAGGTTTGGAAATGCTGGGATGCTGACAGGGAGCTTCCTGCCGGTCACCGCGCTGAGCCCTGGTGAGGGTGCCCCAGGCTCTGTGCCCTGATGCGGGTGTCCAGGTCTGTGCTCTGGTTCTCTCTGGCCCCTCACACATCAAGTTCTGTTACATTTAAATAGAAGCCGTTGGTGGTAGGACAGTGTCACGGGCACTGCAGTTCAGCCAGAGTGATTTCAGAATGAGTGATCAGGAACTGCCCGGCCCCTCTCCCTCTTCCTGGCGCTGCTTGCCCCGGCACACTGATGGCCTCTGAATGGGGGCCTGCTGGCCACCTGCCAGACCCAACTTTTACTTCTGCGAGTCCTTGTAGACTGTGCCCTCTTAGGGGACATCTGAGCCTGTGCTTTTCCTCTCCCACATGCTGTCACCCCCCACTATGTCCCCTCCCAATCCATGTGCACCTCCTCATCCTTCTTCCTTCAAGGGCAGCAGCCTGCAAAGGATGAGGGGCACTCAGGTGGTTCCAGCCTCGCCAGCCCACCCAGGAGGCCAGCACGTTGCAGGACCTGATGTGGGTTTGTTGCTGAGTCCTTTGGAACACACAGGAGGCCACCTTTCCCAGCAAGGGTGGCGAAGGAAGGCCCATCCGGAGACCCAGAGGAGGAAAAGTGAGGGTGGAGGGCTGGACCCATGCTGGTGAGGGGCTCAAAGATCATGGCCCTTCCCCATGGTCTGGGAGGACTGGGGCCACTTCCTTTGGAGCAAATGCACGGTAGGGTCAGGGGCCTGGCTCCTTCCCATGCTGTGTCACATGGCAGTGCCTGCAGGCTAGGACACAGGAACTGGAGAGAAAGGGGCAAAGAGAGAGAAAGGAGGACCAACATGAGTAAGCTGGGCCCAGGGGGGCCCAAGGGCAGGATTCCGGTGCAGGCTGGGAGGCACAGTGAGGGCACCTAGCGGATTCAGAGAGGAGCTGGGACAGCACCTGAGGGGCAGCCTCCTGCTGCCTGACTCCCAGCCCAGTGGGCTCCGGGCTTCTCAAGAGTGTTGACTCCCTTCCGATATTCAAAAATCTGATGTCTTTCTCATGATTCACAGTTCTTTTACCTTATCTTCATGCTAATGACTTCCAGAAAGTCAGTTAAAAGCAGATTGTCTACTTAGGTTTGGGCATGGGACAAAAATGTGTCCCACACTTTGTTTGGGGTGAAATTCCACAGCCTTTAGAAAATCAGCCTCATTTCAACAGGTTTCATTCCTTCTCACATTTGATGGACTGTTCTAATCCTCTCAAATACGTAATTATTCTGTTTGGATTTCCTCAGCTGCATATTTAGGAAGCCCAGGAATAGTACCATCTTGCTTAAAAATACATGCATTTTTTTACTAGGGAAAATTTCAATCACACACATAAAGAAAATAGTAAAACAAACCCCCATGTGTCCATGAGCAGCTTTAATAATTCCTAACATGTGACAGGCCTGGTTTCATCTCCGGCCCCCACTCCCACTCCTGACGCATGTCATTTCATCTGTGAGTTCTCAGCCTTTTTTCTTCAAAAACATAACCACATGCTACTGTAACACCTAAAAGTTCACAAGTATTCCTTACTATCACCAAATATCCCACCACGTTTAAATCCCCCAGTTGCCTTTCATTAATGGTTTTTACAGATGGTTTGTTTAAATCAGGATCCCAACACAGTTCACACATGGGTTGCATCTGGTTAACATGCCTCTAGTGCTCCTGTCCTAACCAGCAACTCTGCCTCCTACTGTGTTTTCTCCTGGTCATTTCTTTACTGAAGAACCCAAGTCATCTGTCCTGCAGAGTTGCCCATATTCTGGACTGGGTTGGCTGTGCCCTCTTGGGAGCATCAACATATTCTCCATTCCCTGCCTCTCCTCTGAATGGCAGTTAGAGCTGGAGGTTTGATCAAATTCGTGGGCAATTTTCTATAAGAACATTTCATAGATGGTGCAATTTAATTCTTATCCCAGCAGGAGTCACATAATTGTTGTCACAAATCTGTTGTCTGTTTTGGGGAAACATTCCTGATAGAGTGATGCATCGTCCAATTTGCCATCAACATTTTAGCTAGTGGTTTTAAAAGACAGCCACTAATGACCATTGTTCAGATTCAATATTATATTAAATTATGCAAAATGATGATTTTCACATTTTACTCATCCCTTCTGAATTCATTCAAATTTTTCTCTAAAGAACTTTCCTACATCAACTATTGAGTTACCCTGAAATACAGTGTATACAGAAACTGCAATAAATTCTTAAAAAATTTTTTTTACCAATTTCCAAACTAATAAGCTGGTATTCTAATAACTGCCCATGGTGACTGGTGAAATGGTAGGTACCTGGGACCTTGGTTTCCTAAGAGCCACCAAGGGAGCCTGCCACACTTTCAGGGAGGTCAGCAGAAGACACACAACTCCTGGGTCTGAGACCAAAGACATTTACTCATCAAGCAGCATGAACTTCATATTCAGGTCAGTTCCCCTTGTTTCCCAAGTCCCTGGGTGGATGCTTCACATGCAGTAGGTTGCATCAGAGCTGAGAAACACAGAACTTTGAGGCTGAGGACTCACTGTTGTGCTGCAGGGAGATATTACTCAGATCTGAGGGGGAGTTTGCTCTCTGCCAATGGAACACTGATAACGGGCCTGGGGGAAGAGAGGCCGGGGCCTCCTGTTCCTCACACTCCCAATGAGAGCACGTAAAGGTGCTGAGGACCATGGCCTGAATCCTATTGTTTCTGTCTTTGTATTATGTATGAACTCAGTTATTTTTATTTATTTCCTTCCTTCTGTTCCAAATCATTGATTTGAATCCCAGCTTCCTCCCCTTCACTATTGGTTCCCCATGGATTTTTCCTTATTTCACTTAGTGTGGCTTTGATTTCTTCCCTTATGTTTTTGCCGTACTCAATACGTTCTCTCAGCATCCTGATCACCAGCGTTTTGAAGTCTGCATCTGATAAGTTGTCTATCTCCATTTCTTTTTTTTCTTAAAGATTTTATTTATTTATTTTTAGAGAGGGAAGGGAGGGAGAAAGAAAGAGAGAAACATCAATGTGCGGTTGCTGGGGGCGTGGCCTGCAACCCAGGCATGTACCCTGACTGGGAATCGAACCTGCAACACTTTGGTTCGCAGCCCGCGGTCAATCCACTGAGCTATGCCAGCCAGGGCCTTCTCTATTTCATTTAGTTCTTTTTCTGGGCTTTTGTTCTGTTCTTTCATTTGGGCCATATTTCTGTCTCCCTCCAATTTGGCAGCCTCCCTGTGTTTGTTTCTGTGTATTAGGTAGAGCTGCTTTGACTCCCTGTCTTAGCGCACCTGTTACATCGTATGGGGTGGAGCGCCCCTCAGCTGTTGCCCTGGTGGTGATTCCCAGAGTGGGTGTGTTTGCATATGTTCTAAGTCTGTGCAGGCCCCTTAATCAAACTCTCCTGCAAAACCAGCAGTTTCTCCCACCGCCATAAGCCCCATTGGTTTTTCCAACCAGAAATTGTGAGGTTTTATCATCCCAGCACTGAAATGCTGGGTTGTGTGGGGCTGGGATTGCTCGCTTCCAAGGTGTTCCTTCCAATTTGTATCTACCATGCCTGAATGTGGGACTGACCGCTCTGCTGCCACCACCACCACTCCACGCCACACCTTGTCCTCTCCACCCTGACTCCCCACCTCCGCCCCTCCTGCCTGTGTGGATGAATTTGGCTTCTTGAAATCCTTGGTTGTTGGACTTCCATACAGTATGATTTTCTGGCAGTTTGTTCTGTTTTGTGGTTAGTTGGGACTCTTCCTGTGGTTGTGTGAGGAGGAGAAGCATGTCTCCCTACACCTCCATCTTGACCAGAAGTCATATTGCTGTATTTTAAAGCCACTTTGATAATTCTCTGTATGGCTAAGCCACCAACTTGATATCCAGCTAGGTTCATTTTTTTAAATTTTATGTTTTATTTTTTTCTGTGTGCATTTCTCCTGAATTAATTTTGTGTAAGTATTCTGTAAAACATCTGCGTGATTCAAAGTCAAAGCTGTAAAGTCAGGTAAGCTCAGAGAAATTCAGCGTCCATTCTGTTCCCCTAAACCCTTTACCCTCCCTCCCCATACAGGAGACCATTTGCATGTTCTCTTCAGCTGTTTCTGCTTTTGTTTTAAAAATATAGGCAAACATGAAATGTGAATATTTCTCAAGTCCTTATATACCAACTCAAGATATTGTATTATACACATGATCCTGCAGCTTGCCTTTTTTCATTTAACACTGTATTTTGTACCCGTAGATTATACAGTGTGTAGAAACTCTCCTTACTCCTTTTTATAGACACATAGCGCTCCATTACACTGACATGCTGTGGCTTATTAAACCAGCCCCCAGTTGCTGAAAATGTGGATTTCCTGTCTTCTGCTGTTATAAGAGTGTCTCAGTAAATCGTCTTGCAATATGTCATTTTGTAATTTTTGTTAGTATCTTAGAGGTAGATTCCTAGAAGTAGGATTGCTGAGTGAAGGCATAAACATGTAATTTTGCCAGATATGGCCAAGTCATTATCATTGAATATATTTAAAGAGTGATGTGGTTGTTTTATTTAAACTCAGATTATACACACACACATATACATATATATACATATATACACACACACTCATATATATATGTGTGTGTATATATATATACATATATATATATATATATATATAGAGAGAGAGAGAGAGAGAGAGAGAGCAATTTAAGCATATGATAAAATACTTTAGTGATGCAGACCCCCGCTCGTGGGGTCCACCACATTGTAGATGAGACATGAGACAAATTCACATGGACTACCGAGTCCTGTGGAGGGAAAGGGACATCATGGCTTTTCTCTCAAGAGGAGCAAAATCTGTGGCTCTTGCCATGACCAGACCAGCCTTTATTGAGTTTCCCCACCCATTACATGATGGTCCTCATTTACTATGCACAGGTTGGCTTTAGGTGGTTACCTTTTACAGAAAACAAAGGAGATGATGCCACCAATCACATCACAGAAGAAGGATATTTGCAAATGAAAAGGGAAAAGTAGTTGAACTGGTTACACCCATCTTCGGAAAGTTCAGCGTGGATTTTAGGAAGTTACTTTGCAGTAAATGTTTGCTGCCTCAATTCAGGGTGAGGGAGTTTTAGCAAAAGCAAGTCTCAAAGTGGCCTAGGCACATTGCAGGCCTGATTCCCCATGGGAGAACCTATCCATGGGTCCTGTGCATCTGCAAGTGGGAGCTGGGCCCACGCCACACAGAATGGTTTCCTACACTTTAGAGTTTAATTTCGAGAAAATACAAAGCTTTTCAAAAACATTTTAGGGTTTCCCGAGCAAAATTTTGAGACAGGTGGAGTAAGAGAGTGTAGAATAACTGGTTTCCATTCGTGCTGCTCCTGTGTGAAAGGTGAGGTTTTGCTGTCAGGTAGACCTGTGTCCCCTGCCCCCTCTCTCTGCTGGCTGAGTGACCCTGCACACATCTTCAACGTCTCTGCAACTCGTGGGGAAGGCACTCTCAGATAGTGTGAGTGAGCTAAGGCATGTGCCACCTGGCACAGAGTCTGGAGCAGGTGGACCACCATGTGGGAAAAGTTATAATTGCCTTGTTCTCGCCAAAACCTCACTGCCCCTCCCCATCCTCATGGGTCTGAGTGGAAGAGGCAGCTATGTTGGGGCTGAATGATCAGGCAGTAGGTTGAGCAACTTGTCCTGGTTTGCCCCAAACCTTTCTGGTTTTAGCTCTGAAAGTCCCATGCCCTGGGAAGCCCCTCGGTCCCAGGCAAACTGGGATAGTTGGTCACCCTCTTGGAAAGATGGGCGTGTGATGAGGGCTGCAGGAACATCTGACGGAAGTTGGGAACAGCTCCATCCGACTGTTCTCAGAAGGCCACATGGCAGAACAAACAGCCACAGTCACAGGGGAACCAGAAATGATTTCAAGTTAAAAGGGAGCCCTCACCTTGAAAAGCTGAACTGCCAGGGAAATGCAGGGGTACCTGGTTCCTTTCTTCTAGTCTGGGGCTGGGAATAGCTTTTCGTAAGGCCTTTAGATTTTGGGTATTGACTGTGACGGAAACCCCCCTTGCTTGCCCCAGAATGGCTGAGGTTAATACTTTCTTGCTAACAATAACAAGATGTATAGTTAGCCTACTCACTGTTATAGAAAGCAATCCCATGAAACCATGTTTAGTCATCTCTAGTCACTGGGGTAAGTCATTGTTTAATATTGACCAAACAAGTGAGAACATTAGTAACTGACAGCCTGGGATTCAGGATTCCCTGCAGGAATTTTCATGCCAGATTTGTGTCATTCGGCTCCAATTATTTCAACATTTTCATAAAAGAAAAATGTCCTCCCATATTGCTGGATGCCCCAAGATTGCCAAGAAGTAGGCCCACTCAGCCCGAAAGTGAGGGAATGCGCCAGGACCCACTGACCCGCCTCTGCTGTTCTGGCTGCTGAGCCTCCCCAGGAGCACGGCCTGCCTCAGCTCTCTCACTGCTGCTGGGGCCAAGGAACAGTCTCAGGGCGGGGCATGCCAGATACTCAGAGGTCTTAGTCCTGATGGACTTATAAGTGAGTTATGCAACCAAATCTCGTTGATTGCCTCTGAAATTGTAATTTCATGTTCAGTATAGTTTACCAGTTCTTCAAGGGCACTCTGTCCTCGGGAAGGGCCTGCAGTCGCTTATGGCCCATTATTCATGCCCCTGCTTCCTCTGATCTGACCATCCACCATTCCATTCTCGACCCCTCCCCCCGCTGCCCAGTTTCAAGCACCTTGTGTCCCATCATCTCTGTGGGAGATGTTTGGCCACTTGTGGTGGCCTGCCACCCGACAGTGTCCAGTAAAATAAAGTGAGTGACACTTTCCCACCTTGGGCAGCCCTAATAGGGCTCACTGCAGGCCTGTGCAGGATGCCCACTCCCTGCCCAGTATCACCCAGGTGCAGCTGAGGTGGGCACCACTCCCTTGAAGGGTACTTCCTCTCCTGGGACCTTGATTCCCCAACAGAAACATTCAAGCAGTGAGCAAATATTTGGACTTCAGCCCCCTCCACCTGTGACTCTGGCAGAGGCTCAGATGTGACCTGGCTCTCCAGGCCCCCCACCTCCCGGGCTCCCACCTTCCTTCCAGCCGGAGCTGGTGGTGTGCCTGGGCCTGCAGCACTTAAGTGCCTCAGTGGTGAGGGAGGTCTGTGAGCCACCACTCTTGGGAGCTTGCTCATGAAGCAGTCTGGTTACTCCGAGTTTAGGAATTTAAATTGTTTTGTATTAATTTTTTATTTTCATTAAGTAATATATGCATATATAAACCTGGAACAAAATTCAAAATGTGTATTAAACCCTGTGAAAACAAAGGCTGTGTCCCACTCTGGTCCCCCACCCCAGGCCAGCCCCGCCTTTGTTTCCTTCCAGAGGGAATCTGCACATCCATTGTTATGGTAACTTAACATCACAAACCGACTCCACCTACCTACACGCTATTCCCTCTACAAGCATATCTCTTAGAGTCTCAGAGGTTCTGATGGGAGGAAGTAGCTGGGTGTTTTGCTGGCGAGAACAAGTACACACTCAAAGGGACTTGTTTTAAGGTGGGAGGCTGACCTGCAGGGCTCTACCACCAGGAGCTGGGGCAGCCGGTGAGTCACCCTCCAGGTCTCCCAGTGCCGCTGCCTGCCTGCTGTTGGGAGGAACAGTTTCAAAGTCCATTGCTCTATGTCTCATTCAAGTGTGTCTTCTCTGTGAGTGTGAGAGTGCGTGTGTGTAAGTGCAAAAATGCATGCGTGTGTAATGCTGTCTGCATGCGTATTTCTGACACCCTCACCTTGTGCACAGTGTGAGAGGGTGGGGAAATCAGGCCTCGTTGGCCTTCTGGCACTGAGAGCAGGGCCGGCAGACAGACGGCAGCTGCTCCAGGGCATCTGACCATCTCTTCCTGGTCCCCCAGCACAAATCCTACACTTTAGCCAAGCTCAGCCATTGTTTCCCAGATTATCAGTGGTTGTTCAAGAAACAGTTTGTTGTTTCTTGTTGGATTTTGTTTCTTCTACCTGGAATATCCTCCCGGGTTCATTGTCACCTGTGGAAGTCACGAGCACGCGTTCTGGCCCTCCTTCTCTGGAATGCTTTCCCAGAGCCTCTGGACCAGCCAGAGGCCACTGAAGGCCTTCCTCTGTCTCGCAGAGGACAGCCTGGACCCCAGCACTTACTCACAGCGACCTTACCCTGACCCTAATCCCAACCCTGACATTGATGCCAGAGACACAACATTATCTGGGTGGCACCATTCCACCCCGTCCTGATGGGTCCCATGGCACCTGGAGCCAGAGGGCCGGGATAAGCCTGGACCCTCACCCCCAGGTCTGCTGTCTTTCCATGGAAGCCGTGCTCTCTGAGCTGGGAACCCTCAGCGGGTAATTTCTTTTTCTTGCTATCTCCTGGTTAGTCTTTTCTCTAAACTCCTGAGAAAGAAGGAGCTGGAGGCTGATATGAGATTGGCCCCTGGATCCCCGCCATGCACTCACGTGGCCTGACCCCATCAGCTGTGAGCAGAGGAGAGAGATCACGGCTGTCGGGAGCTGCTCTCTCGGCACTCATTCATTTAACCACCACTCACTCAGCTTACTGATGGGGCTCCTTCCGTGGGCTGCTGGGCGCTGGGGATAGAGCTGTGAACAACACCATGTCCAGGCCTGAGGAGCTGATGTTCTAGGGAGGGAGACCAAGGATAAACAGATAAGCAATAAACATATAGCTAATGCATCAGCAATGCTGTGAAGCACACAGAGGCTGTGAAGGCGTGCAGTGGGGTGGACACTGCTGGTTTGTCGGGATGGTCAGGGAAGGCCTGTCTGGTGAAGGGGTCCAAGTAAGGAGGACTGTTTGGAAGCAGAGCCAGGGGTGGGGGCAGAGGGAACAGCTGGGCTGTGCTGGGGGCCTTTAGGGGAGAGGAAGGGCCCCATGGGCTTGGGAGGAAGGAGTGAGGGGCAGTCATAAGAGATGAGGTTCAAGGTAAGAGTGCTTGGGTTGGGGTGGAGCAGGCAGCAAATTGTTCAGGCCACAGAAAGGACTTTGGATTTTACTCTGTGTGTGCCGGGAAGGGTCCTCTGGACTCTGGAACATTCTAGAAGAGTGACAACATCAGAGTTACATTTTAAAGTGACTGTTCTGCAGCTGTATAGAGAATGGGTTGTATATGGGGCAGAGGCAGAAGCTGGGAGACCAGTGAGGAGCCCACGACAATGACCCATATAGGAGAAGATGATGCATGGGCTGGAGGAGCAGCCAGGCAGGTGATGGAGGTTGGCTGATTCTGGATCAATACTGAAGGAAGGAAGAGCCAGCAGGAGGTGTTGATGGATGAGGCGTGGGGAGTGTGAGAGGGAGAGAGGAACCTGTGGAACCCCAAGGTTTTTGTCATTGGCACCCGGAAAGTAGAGGCAGGGAAGGCGGTGGGAGAGGCAGCCGCTGAGATGTCAAGGTCAGACCCTAGGCGAACAGCCATATGTTGGTGGTGGTTAGAGACACAGGCCTGAGGAAAACCCAAAGTCTGGCTCCCATCCGGGGCCCACAGTGCAGTAGAGCCCCCACTGGTGTAGGGCACCTTGCAGGGCTGCGCTTGTCCTCCCGACAGCCTGACCAAGCCTGTCCTATCTTGGCAAGAACAGCATCCATAGCAAGTCAGCCCAGTTGTCATAGTTAGACCAAAATTCTCCAATCTGATACTAGACTCTGCTAGTTAGCTACTTTGCTAATTGCTCACTTTGGTTATAAAGAAACAGCCCAGCTTCCATCCTCAACTGAAGGACATGAGGAATTCTGACACCCGCCATTGTTGTGGGAAATGGCCACACTGTGTCCTTCAAAACAGCAGAGCCCACTAAAATGTAAACAGCACCCTTTCCCCTTGGGTGTCCTGGCTGGGACATCCCTCACCCCTCCCACTAGGTCTCTGCACATTGAATATATTCTCCAAGGGGCGGCTCCTCCCCTGAAGTCAGAGGTCAGGGCCGAGCCCAGAGTTCCTCTAGCTCCCAGGCAGGACTCTGGCTTCCGGTGAGGAAGTGGGAGGGCCTTTGCAGGTCTTTCTGCAAGCCTGGGGAGCACAGAGATCCTCAAGTATCTGAGTCTCTGGACACTGTTGCTTGAGGCTTTCTGGCCACTTAGCCATGCCTCCCAAGAGGCTGACCACTGCCTGGTGGGTGCTTCTGCCCTCCTCCTTGAAGAATCATGTCAGGGCTGTGGACCATGAAGGACGACAAGGACCCAGTAATCTGGAGGCCAACAGGTGTCCTCCAGTGGCCACTTCTGATTGGCAGGCTGCTGGACTCTGCAGGAATATAATGATATGGTGGCTACCATTTACTGAGGACTCACCATGCATCTGACACCATTTTAAACACTTGGCATGGACTACATCACCTAATTCTTACAGCTGCTACTGAGGTAGGTGATGATGTTGTTGCCATTTTACAGTTGAGGAAATCTAGGTTTGCTGGAATTGGGCACTGGTCACACAGTCTGGGTCACACAGTCTGGGACTGGTGGGGCCAGGGTGGAAGCCCGTGCAACCCAATGGGACAGCCCTCGTGGGGATGGCTGCCCTGGGCCAGGTAGGGGAGTACCAGCAAGTGGGGCATCAGCCGTCTTGGCACCACAGCACAGAGGTCTTGCAAACACATGAGAGCCAGCTCCGGGTTCAAGGGCGAATGGGGACAGTCCCTGCACTCGGAGAGCTCATGTCCTAGCAAAGCAAAGACCATGGGCTAAGCCCACCACCCTGACCAGTGCCCCAGCCCAGTCATTGTTCTGTAATGTCCCCGCCATGGGCAAGAGTGAAGAAATGACTTCCGCTGGGATGCTAACAGTATGGGCTGAGCTACCTGCCTTTTGGGGCTTGGACACTATAAAAAAAAAAAACCTTCTGTATCTTGGTTAACTGTGAACTTGAGGGTGGGGGGTGAATCCTGAGTGCTATTGACTGTTTTGCTCACAGGCCAAGCATGGGGACTGGCACATTGTAGGTGTATGGTAAGACTCAACTGAACGAATAACGTAGATCATTGAGGGCAGGGGGAAGGGAGCTGCCATATCATCCATCAGCATGGCCTCCCTGCACCTGGGTCACCTACGTGAGGCTGCTGAATGCACAGGTGGGTCCTGTTGATGACTCATGGGGGCCTGTCCCGTGTCCTTGGGAGGGGGTGGTACTTTTGCAATAATCCCCAGTGTTAGAAGCCATGGATGACTGTGCCTCTGAGCACCAGCCCAGAGCCCACCAATGAGGCTCTTAGAGGAGTGCATGGGAGGTGGGGGAGGTGGGGAAGCCTCTGAAGATGGACAGGAAGGCTTGAGGCCCACTCCAGGCAGTGTTCAGACCAGACAGAGGACTTAGAGAGGGGAGTGTGCCTATGATGTCCAGAGGCTCTTTCAAAGCAGCCAGTCTCCTGTGAACAGATGTTCAAGACTTTCTCAGGTGTGATGTACCCAACCCGGCCAGGAATGGCAGAGCACACAGGGCCAGGGCTCTCAGGACAGCCCAGCCTACCTTCCTGCTTTCCAAAGGGGTCAGTCAGGGAGAACTGCAAGCCTTAGGAGACACTGGGAATAAGTCTTGCTTTCATCCATGAATATTTAATGAACACCTATTTTGTCCATGCACAGAGCAGATCAAGCCCCTGCTTGCAGAGCCCACACACCAGAGCATGATAAATCCCCTTCCCCCCATACAGGGCAAAGGCTCGCGGGAGGGGCTGTGTCTCTGCTGCAGCCGAGAGGGCGAGGGCTGCTGGGGAGACAGATGGGAACTGGAGAGGCAGGCCGTCAGCAGTGCAGTGAGGCGCAGCCCGGCCAGCGGGTCACGGACTCTCTTCGCTACAGATTTTTGTTTTTAAAGAATCTTACCTGGAACCCTATATAAACAGCGTTTTATTAAAATAACTTCATTTGATGTCTTCCTGATTGTGGTATTTACTTACTAAGTCCATGGTGAGATCAATAAGGCAGTTTTGATCAATATAATCACTTAAAACCCAGGGTTAGGGAAATCAGCCAGAGTCTTGTGCAACCTAGGTACCCAATGACTTCCCATGTGTCAGGGTTTCTTCTGCTCAGCGCCATTAACATTTGGGGCCAGGTAGTTTGTTGTCATGGAGGCCTTTCCTGTGCATTGTAGGACGTCTAGCAACATCCTTGGTCTCTAGCCACTAAATACAAGTAGCAACATTCCCCTCAGCAGTGAGAACCAAAAATGTCTCCAGACACTGCCAGGTGCCCCTTGGGGCAGGAGGTGGGGGGTGGAAAAATCGCTCCAGCGGAGAGCCACTGCCGTCTGTTGTGATTGCAAAAGTACCTGCAATTGGCAAGAGGGGGTTGTTTGTTTGTTTAATCAGCTCTCTTGACACTTCTAGGACCCCCTTTAAATTAAATACAAGTTTCACTGTGAGGTCTGCACAAAAAGCAAGTTAACGAAACGGCCCAAGTTAATGTGCTGTTGGCAGTTCTCAATGTACTAAATTTGTATGTGTTCCATTTGTGTGGGTGTGCTGTTTTTATTAACAATTTTGAACAACAGTTAAATCTTCATATTAAAAGCATTCAAACCAAATGTTGGCAGACCCCCTAAGCAGGGGTGTCCACCCCCATGACCCACAGGGCCAGTGCAGCCCAGGATGGCTGTGAATGCTGCCCAACACAAAATCGTAAAATTATTCAAAACATTATGGGATTTTTTTGTGACTATGTGTTGCAGTGCATTTAATGCGTGGCCCAAGACAACTCTTCTCCCGGTGTGGTGCAGAGACACCTCTGCTAGCCGTCTGGGAGGCAGGTCCGAAGACTCCAGGTTCAGCGGCTGTGAAGAGGCCAGAGCTGCTGCTGGTGCGGGCTGGGGAGGACAGGGTCACTGCAACTTCTTTCGCCCCAAAGACACCAAGGTTTTGTCAGACAAAACCCGCAGGAGGCAGGGAGGGCACTCGGAGGACTGGGGGCCTCTCAAGACAGGACCCCGAGCTGGAGACAAGACAAAGAAGATGGACTTGGGGGGGGGGGGGGGGGGCGGCGAACAGAAGGAAAAAGGGCCTGTTGCCCCATGCAGTTTTAAGAAAGGGCCCCGTAACCTTGGTGATGCAGGGCCAGGAGGTTAAACCCAGAATAATCATAATGAAACCAATCTGTTTGCACTATCTGATGCTTCCAGAAATTCCTGGGAGCAAGTCCAAGGTAGAGAATCCCAGCGGAAGTGCTGCTGGTTGGAACGGGGAGGGTGGCGGTGGATGAGGGGGCGGAGGAGGGCACCTTTCCCAGCTCCCCAGGGTAGGGGGTGCTGGCCACCCTGGGGGTGGTGGGGTGGGGGGCCTGCAGGCTACAGAGACGACAGCTGGCTTTAATATTCCAGAGAAAATCGTTCTCCACTGGAATCAATTTGTTCTCCCTTCTCTGAAATCAGGAGCCAATCCCAAGGCTTTTTCCTGCAAAGCTGGGGTAAATGCGGTGGGACAGCCGACCACAGGCCAGTAGTACTCACCACACCCGTGGGATCAGTAACAGACACAGCAAAACATGGCAGAGGCCCTACCGGGGAACCGACAACTACCCATGGCCATGGTCTCAGCTTCTGGGGCAGTTCCGGAGGGAGCTGGGACACGCCCCCCAGAGTGCAGGGACCTGGTTTGCAGGGCACCCTGGGTCCCTTTCTCACCTCCTTCACCGCAGTCACTTTGAGAAATCTCGTTCTTGTAACACGACTGACCGCTTTCCACTGTCAGCTTTGGGTGCTGAGAGAGACCTCAGCGATGTCTCAGTCCAGCTCCTCATTTAACAGACGGAGACTCTGAGGCCCAGCACCATGTCTTTCTGAGGTTGTGACCCAGTGTCCTGACCACCAGCTCAGTGCTCTCTGAAACCACTGCCTGCTTACTGCAGGGGGAGGGCGACTGGTCCAGAGCGTCCCAGCTTTACCCTCCACCCTGCTATCTCTGATGCACACACACGTGTGTGTGTGTGCACGTATGTGCTCGCGCCCTGGTGTGACTGAGAGAGTGAATATGGTGCCTAGACATCTGTAAACAGCTGACTACCACTGTATGGACAGACACTGTGTGACGTGCTGGGACCAGGTATGGGCTGGAGAGGGGCTGCGGGCCAGGGTGAACGCTGAGACTCAGGCAGCCTTGCATGGGACCCTGGAGAGTCCCTGGTGCTCTGTGACTGGAGTGGTGCTGGGTAGGGGCCGGCTGGTCAGAGAAGGTGACCCAGGAAAGGTCCTCAAAGGACACTCAGAATGTCAGTTGCTAATGAGGGGCCTGGAAACATCCCCTCCCCCTGACACACACACAGCACAGGAGGAATAATGGCTGCCAGGTGAGAAAAGAGAAAAATTTGGTGAAGGTCCAACAGTCCATGTTGACTGTGGGGTAGGGTTTATTTGGGGAGCAAAAAGTCAGCTGCCAGACATTGACTGAGCACCAACTGTGTGCAGAGGCTGTGCTAGGCACCAAAGACAAAGGTAGAAGAGTCTTGAGAGTTTTCCAAGCATCAGTTCCCTTCCTTTTTCCAGCACACTCGCAGAAACCCTGCTCTGACGCACCTAGGGTTCTGAGAAGATGAGGCATGGCCCATGCCCTGGAGAACTCACTGACCTCAGGCAGACACAAACAGCTGCCTGGGAGGGCACCTGCCTCATTCCAAATCCCTAACCCTGACTCCCACAGGCCCACTCCCAGGGGTCCTGAAGCCTGCATCCTTGAGCATCCCCCACCCCAGGGAGTGTCTGAACTCCCAGCACGTGCGTGTGGACTCCCTGTGCCCATGGAAGTTTTTCAGAGGACTCCTTGAAAGCCACCAGCCCTCCTGCAAACCCAAGCCTTGGTCTGACAGGAGAAAGTTCAAAGCGCAGCCTGCCCGCAGGCAAGGACCCCTGGGCAGCTGCACCCACCCTCAGGGGTGCATAGGAGCTCTCCAGACTTTGCCTGGCTCATTCCTCTGTCCCCGCTGTGCCTCAGGGCAGAAGAGCCCCAGCTCAGCAAATTGCTGCTCCACACTGAAGGCTGTCAGCAGTGAACCTCAGGATCTGCACCCACATCGCCGCCGGTGACCGGAGACTGATAAGAAAGAGTCTTGCCTCCCATTTGGAAAGCACCTTACATGTTCCCACCTCAAACCTCCCCTCTGGCGTTGGCAGAGAAACTATGGTTTCCATTGTGCAGAGGAGGCCACTGAGGCTCGGAGAGGGCAAGTGGGAGTCTGGACTCCCCCTGAGGCAGTGGGCCCCCTTTGAGGTAGGTGGGCTCCCTCTGAGGCAGGTGGGTCCCCTTTGAGGCAGGTGCTCTCACAGGCTGAGGCCCTGCTTTGCAGCTTTCCTCACAGCCTCACCTTTTCCAGCGGGGGGAGGGGGACATCTCTCAGAGGACACATGTGCCCTGCTCCTTTGTGACAGGAGTGGTTTCCGAAACTAACTGTAAAGTTTCCTGGAAGGCGCTCCAGGGCCTGTGACTTCAAAGGCCGTGCAAGGCCCTGCTCAGGAAGCGCTGAGCCTATACTTCCCCAGGATGACCCATGACCCACGTGCTGACCCTGGCCTCAGGGACCTTTCCCTCCTCATTAGGGGCCGATGCTGGGGAGGGTGGAGGATGCTCTGGGAAGAGCCCAAGCCCTTCTGGGAATCTTCCTAAGAGATGTGGACACTCCTATGTGCCCTGCCCAGTGCCGGGCCCCACTCCCCCTTTGCCTTCAGCAGGGCACTGGCTCTGGAAAGAATGCATCTTACTTAGCTCCTGAGTCTTGCAGGAGGCAAAGGTCAGCACATTCCAGGGCTCAGCCTTTCCACCCCAGAGCAGATGGAAGGCCTCCATCTCCCCCTGAGCTGTGCCAGAAGCTGGCAGTGGACAGGTGTGGGGACCAGCAGCCTCCTCTCTACCAGGCAAAGTGCTTGCAGCTGCTGGCCTCAGCTGAGCAGGAACTGACCTGGGAGCCCCCTCCCCAAGGGTACAGTGGGGACCCCCACCACTGCCTGTTCCCAATGCCTGGACCCCAGTCGTTGAACTGGCTGGGGGAAGAGCTTGCTTCTCTGCTAGTGGACAGGACACACAGGTCTTCGTCCTGCCTCCCTCTCTGGACATCTCCAGTCATCCTGCTTGGTCTCCCTCGAAGCACACAGGCCTTCTCTGTTCCTCATAGCCTCTGCCCCACTCCTTCGTGGGCCCTGGGTGGCTGGTCCCTCCCTCATAGGTTTTGGCCCCTTTCCCCCCAGAGTGTTCCTCATGCTCAGGGTCAATGACCTGAAGTTGATCGATGGACCTCCCCTCTCCAGCCACAGGGAGGCTAGGACAGTGCCAGGCCAGACACAGTAGGAGCCACTCTACTGTGTTACTGGGAAGTTGAATGTTTTAGCAAGATTGGGGTTTCCAGAAGGTGCCGCAGTGAGACCCTGCACACACCTGGGGTGGGAGGAGGCATGCAGGGCCCAGAGAAGGTCGCATGGGACAGGTCAGGGCAGGGGAGCTTGTGGGGCCCACACAGAGTGCAGGCTGAGGTGGGGTGTCAAGGGCGGCGCTGGGTGAGGAGTTCAGAGGGGCAGCTGGTCCAAATGGTAGGAAATGTCGTCCAATAGGTTTGACGGGAGAGGAGAGCGCTGTGGAGGAGACAGTGCCCAGCAGGAGACAGCCAAAGCCTCTGTGCAGTGCCAGCAAGGGTCTCCACCTTACCGCAGAACTTCCTCCTCTCGGGGAGATGGCAGTGGGTTCAAGTCCACTCCCCACCTTCTCTCTGGAGACCCACATTCCTCATCTGTAATGTGCAGATGACAGACCCAACTGTCAGGGTTACTGGGAGGCCAGCTGAGGGAAACGCCTTGGAAAGGTGAATCACACGTCATTATGCTTTTTCCTTCCCTGCGGAGTTGCAGGCCAGAAGGGAGGCTGGGGGGAACGGAGCCCTCCTGACCCATGGAGAGTGGTCATCACTATCTGGGCAACCGCCATTCAGCTGATGGTAAAAGGTTGCAGACTCTGCTCCTGTGACTCATGGCTCTGGGAAGGAAGCAGAAGCAGGTTCCTGAGAACTGTGCAGAGGTGGGGAGAGTTTCTCTTGTCCTCCCACCCTGTCATTCACAAGCATGCAGCAAGCTCTCCCAGGCACCGGGCACTGAGCGAATGCATGCAGACGCATGACACAGCTCTACCCTCCACAGGCTCCCACTCCGGGGCCCAGCGAGGCCCGGCCCTGAAGGGAAGCAGACTTGGGAGTGAGGCTATAATTTTCTCGACATCTGACCCTAGTGACCTTTTAGTGTGGGAGAGCCAGGGCCTAGTCATCACTTCCACTTGCTTTCTGGAGATCCAGCCACCCCCTGGTTTTCAGGTCTGCATGTCTCCAGCCCAGACTCTCCGAAAATCCAGACTCCCACAGCCAGTTGCCCCCATCCTTTCCCACGTGGGGAGCACTTGATGGCTTGTACATCCAATCTGTCCACCGATCGAGTCAGCTCTACCTTAAATAGATGCAGAAACAAATCGATAGTGGTGGAAAGCAGACCTGTGGTTGCCTGGAGTGTCGGGTGAGAGAGATGACAAAGGGACACCAGGACACTTCTGGAGGTGAAGGAAATGGTCAGTATCTCTACTGTGGAGAGGATTTGATGGGTGTGTAAGTATGTCAGAACATCAAATTGTACGCATTGTGTGCAGTTTAATGTACAGAATGGGATGCAACTCCTGCAAATAATAGGACGAGGAGAGTGAGCACCTCCGTACTTGATTCAGGTGTGCAGCTGACAGAGGAAATCTTTTCTTCCCTCCTTGGAGGGAAATGCCTGGTGCCAAACGCCGTGAGTTTGGAAGAACGTTGCAGAGGAGCGAGGGGACCTAGTCTCAGCCCAGCTTGTTCCTTTCCTAGCGGGGGGCCATGGGCCACCGACTTCACCTCTCAGACCTCTGGTTTCTCGTCTATGAAGTGAGACAAGGATACTGTAGACTTCAGGGAGTTGGAAGGGTTGAGGGAGAAAGCATGTGTGAACATCCTTGTGGGAATGCGGGGCTGCCTTTGTGGGTGGGGCAGCTCTTGCTGGCGGCTGGGATGCGGAGCTGCTGGTCCTGCATAAGACCTTGCTCACACGGCAGGTGTTTGGGGTGAACTGTATCCCCTGAAGTTCACATGCCCAGCACACCACACAGCACGATTATACCTGGAAACAGAGTCTTTAAAGTGGTAATTAAATCAAGCGACATCACTGCCCTGACCCACTGGTGTGGCTCAGTTGGTTGGGCATCATTCCTCAAATCAAAAGGCCACCAGTTTGATTCCTGGTCAGGGCACATGCCCAGGTTGTGGGTTCGGTCCCTGGTCAGGGTGTGTATGGGAGACAACTGGTCAATGTTTCTCTCTTACTCTTTCTCTTTCCCTTACCCTCTCTCTAAAAATAAATAAATGAAATCTTAAAAAAAAAAAGAAAACAAAAAAACAATCAACTAACCAAACAAAACAACGTCATTAGTGTGGGCTCTAATTCCGTATGACTAGTGTCTTACAGTACTAGGAATTCAGGACGTACACACAGATAGAAGACCACACGTCAAGGAGAGAGGTCCCGGAAGAATCCAACCCTGCCAACACCTTGATCTCAGACTCCCAGCCTCCAGAATTGTGAGAGCATGCATTTCAGTTGCTGAAGCCCAGCCGGCGGTGCTCTGTGACAGCAGCCCCTGGCAACGAGCAGGGTAGGTCTGGATGGGATTCAGCGAGCGGTAGCAAGCCCTGAGAGCCGAGCTTGTCTGTTCCTCTCCTTCTTGGAACTCCTCCAGCCCACACACGCATGCACACGTATGTGCTCAACATGCACACTTTGGCCCCAGACATCGGTCCTCCCCTGATGGAGGAGGACCCCAGTGGACCCCGGTGGTCCTCCTCCACCTCCCTGTGTCCACCCCCTACCTCCCCGGGCCTTGGAGGTGTCTGGCTAGGTCCCTCAGCCTGAAAGTAGCTCAGGAGGAGTCCTGATGGCCCCTAGGGGACCACCTCTGGGCAGAGACCCTCAGGGGCACACTCTGTTGAGGTTCCACGAGGAGGGGTTTCTGGAAGGATCTTGGTCTCATTGAGTGAGATAGAAGATGCCGTCTCTGCTGGACTTTTTTGTGTGTTTTTTTTCTTCTGTCAGTTGGAGGAGAGAAGACGTCTATACCCTCTGGAACAGGCTGGGCAAATGCCTAGGGCCCTGTGCCCAAACCCCTCTCCCATCACACGCTCTGGAGATCCTGTCAGGGTGTACCAGGCTGGCGGGGGCGGGGAGTGTTTGTGTCAGGAGGTTGCCTCCAAGCCACAGCAGCTCAGATTACACCCCCCTCCACCACCCTCTGAAAGCTGGGGGCCCCAGAGCCACCAGGGGCATCCTCACTCCTCTCCCTAGGGACGCCGACCGCTGGGCCAGCTCATTTCCAGATGCCCCTTTGCTTGCACTGGGCTTTCTTAGTCATGAAATGCACTGGGGTCTGCTGGCCTCCCCCAGAGCCACCCTACCCTGTCCCCGTTTCAGGCCACTGTGCCCCCTTAACTGCTTCAGTTCACAATACAGGAGAATGGCCAGGGAAGTGAGACCCACACATCCACGTTGTGACCACTGACCCTCCCTGAAGGACTTCCATGTTGGATGCTGGGGCAGAAATCCTGTGAAACCATGGAAGAAAACCTTGTTTCTTTCTTCTGAAAAGAAAGGGGGAGAAAATAAACAAAACAAGGTTTTTCTCAGCAAAACAAGGCCACCCACGCATGCTCCCCTTCCAACTCTAGGCCTGCCTGGCGAACTGAGAGCTGGCCGCGCTCCTGCAAGTGTCACCCTGCAGTAGTGTTGGAGGCGACCTCCTCGAGGGACCCACTGCCGACTTAGGAAAGGGGAGCTCGGGGTCCAGGCCAACAGCCCCCCAACCTGGCACATGCCCCACACCAGCATACCTGGGGCCTGTGAGCAGAGGGGTCTGAATTCCAGCCCCACAGCCTGGCTCCCTGTTGCCTGCCACATTGAAGAAGACTGAAGGTCAGCTGCCCTTGGGCAACTTGGGGGACAGGCCCCGGAAGAACTAACTGTCCTCTCCAAGCCCAGGCCCCATAGTAGCTGCTGGCACGTGGGGCTTCAGATCCACAGGCAACCTGTCTGACCTTGGACTGGTGCTCAGAATTCAGACTGTAGCTTTGGGTGTGAATATCTGGTCTCGATCAAGCTCGTTCCACGAAGGGATTTGGACTTTCGCTCCTTCCTTCATGCTTCTCCATAAACATGGTTGTCTTCTAACAGAAGCTGGACAACACGCAGATGTCAAGGTCTGTGGCCTCTAATCTGTTTGTGCAAAGGGTCAAATGAAAATGGGCTTTTCCTGACAGTTCCAAGGGTGGATTAGCAGCCTGGGCTTGTGGGTGTTATAGGGCTGAGTGACCTTGAGACCCCATCTTCTGTTTCTCTGGCAGCAGGAAGGCACCCCCGCCCTGCATGTCCGAGGAGTCCCCAAAGGCCCCTTAGTGCAGACTACCCTTGGCACCCCGAGCTGTGAAGTCCCAGGAGAAGGAAGCCACATGCGCCCTAGGTCTGCCCTCATTTTGGCCAATCCCATGAGGATGCCCAAGTTCACTAGAGCCCACTGCCAGGGAATTTCCTTCTGCTTCACATTAAAGGGAAGGCACATAACTAATCAGGAATATATTTTAAATGCCTCTTTAGGGAGTTTCCTCACTGACACCACATATTAGCCCTCTTCGCCTCCTGCTTTGTTGCCTGTTCCAGTGGGATTTCAGAGTGATGTCCCAGGAATCAGAAAATCCTAATTTTGAAAAAATTCAATTATGCTTATTAGATGAATCTTACAAAGTCAGAAGATGAAAAACATGTTCAGTAAAGCTTTCCAATAACAGCATTTGAAACCACACTGGACATCCTGTAGTCAGTAGAGTGTCTGCCCCACCCGTGGGGGCTCCTATATTGACCTACAGTGGCTGGCTGCCCCGGCTGCAGCTGTCTGTCCCACCCAAGGCAGCTGCTCGCTGGTGAGAAAGAGAGGAGCTGAGCGCACAGTCTGGCCAGCGCAGTGCTCTCAGAGTGGATCCACACTGGCTGGAAGAGAGGGAGAGGTGCTGCAGAGGTGTGGGGGAGTCATCGTGAGAGAATGGCAGATCCAGGGTGGGAGCCCCCAACGCCAAACTCAAGGGGCAACAGCATTGGCTTCGCCTTGGTTGAGCAGTTCTCGTGGGCTGCATTTACACTGCGTGCTCTGCACTATCAGCTGCACTACTAGCTGTGGGGCTTCGGGCAAGGCACAAACCTCTCTAAGCCTCCTCCACCTCCTCCTCCAGTGGACAATGGTGAGAGCCTCTTCCATAAGGCTTTGGGCATCTCATGATGATACACACAGAGAATCTGTCACAGGCGGGCCCAGGTAACCAGGTTCTTGGTGATCGTGGACAAAGGATTGAACCAAACACACAGAGAGTTTATAGCAGAAAGAGAGAGCAGATTTATTAAGCAATAGTACACTCCACAGAACATGAGAATGGGCCAACTCTGAGCAGAGACTGACCTCCGGGGCTGGAGGAATTCTGTTCTTATAGGGCAGATATTTCCTGGCTGCTTTGGTGGGGTTTTACTGGGCACGTGCAAGTAGTTATATTACTTTGAAGCTACTGTGCATGTGCTCTCCCGTGATTTTCCTTGATTGGCCACTGGGGAAGGGGGTCCCACAATGTTAATTTATTATAATGCTATTATAATGAAGCAGGGGTCGTGTGGCATCTTCTGTGCAGATGCATTCATGAGTCACCATGAGTCAGTGCTTTTCCAGGAAGCGGGAATGACCAGTCTGAGAACAGGGTCTCTGTCCTGTATCCATGTTCTTTATCTTAGCCTTGGGGCATCTCTGGAGTTTCCTCCTTCCAGACTCTCTCCTGACTCACACCTAGCACCATGCCTGGGACCCAGGCAGGACAAGCACTCAACAAACACTCGCTGTCATCATTGTTAAGGCTGCTTTAGTATTAAATCTAAACCTGAGCCCTGACTACAGGGCACTGCTGGGGTCCTGCTGATGTATCTCTGTCTGTCTGTCCTTTCTTCTTCTCCAATAAACAGCCATCACTCTATTAACATGAGCATGTCTGTGTTTCTTGCAACTTGGAAGAGCCTCTTTAACATGGAAATACAAAGAATTGTATCGATTTGCAGAGCCCAGGAGGCCAGGATGCCTGGCTCCCCCAGCTCTGTGTGTCAGACACGTGGGAGAAGCAGCGGGCAGGGGGTGGCTTGGTGGGCAGTGAGTCTCAGTGCCCGTTGGGTCAGTGCCAACAGTGAAATGCAGTTATGATGCCGCCCAGCTGGTGGAGACAGGGCACCGATGTCCTGGTCCATCCAGAGAAGGAACAGCAGCACCCCAGGGGCCTCATGTCCATCAGCAGTGAGGCCATGCATCTCTGTGAGTGTGTGTGTGTAAGTGTGTGTGTGTGTGTGAACTGGGCATGAGAGTGGGCAGGGATGGACAGGTGTGCTTGTGCAAAGATGGATGTGTGTAAGGGCAGGGCTGGACGGATGAGGAGTGGGTTGTCTTGTGCCTGGGAGAGCTGGACAGGGAGCCCTGAGTGTGTGTGCCCGAGGATGGGTAATGTGCACATGAGTAGTGCAGTCTTGTGTGCAAAGGGACATGCGTGTGACTACATGTGTGTGTGGCAAATGTGTGAGGAAACAACCCTTTGCCTGCAGGGGCTCAGCTGGCCTCAGTGCTGAATGGGCGCAGCAGGCCCACTGGCCTCCTGGCTGACAGGGCTGCAGTGATGGCCTTTCTGAGGCCTGCCGCATCCCAGGAACAAGAACCGTGCAGGAATGAGGAAGTCTCAAAGGTTTCTGTGTGTTTTCATTTCAAAGGACACAAAGTAACCTTTGCATCTCACTTGGACTTGCTACTGCTTCTTTGTCCCTCCCCCAGGGAGGGGGAGAGGTAACTTTAACTTTTCTTCCAGTTGTTTTTACTTTCAAATTTCCTTGATTAAACACCGAGAAAGGCGAGGCAGCGGCAGCGGGATGTGCCTGCACAGGTGCCGTGGGGAGGTCCTTGGCTGAGGGCCATCCTGCACGGAGACCGTGGGCTCAGGAACCAGCCTTGGGTGCATACCAACCAATGGCTGCAAGGGGCCCACCTGGCCGACCCTGGCAGGGAGGCTGGGACTTCCCAGGGCACACCACACTGTGGCTCTGTGGGCCCTCTCACTTGTGCTGCTGAGAAAACAGTGCCCAAGAGGCGGGGTTTGTCCAAAGTATCACAGAGATCAACACGGGAGCTGGGACTGAAGCCAGCTTTCAGGCCTGGTGTCGGTGGAGAACATCTGGCTGATTGGCCGACAGCAGGTAAATGTGGGAGCTGACAGTCTGTGCCAGACAGTGTGGCTCCCCACACCTTTGTCTACCCATGCGACATTTTGGACATACTTATTACTAAAAAAATACTTGTTGTTTATTGGAAATTCACATCGACATGGGTGGGCGGGCATCCAGCATTTTATCTGGCAACCCTCACCGGGTGTGTGCTGTCCAGCGTCAGAGGCTCTGCAAGGAACCTGTAACTAGTAGTAAAGAACTGAGGACTGTCACTGACCGACACGTGAGGACTGACTCGGCCTCTCCTGGAATCATGCCTCTGTCTTGGGTTCTGCAACAGGAAATGCACACAGTCTCTGGCCAATCTTACTGATGCTCAGACCCTCCGTGTCCTGGAGGTCACTTCAGTGCATTAGCTTATGTGGCAGTTACCAGCTGCGCAGCGCTCCAGGCTTTCTGCTTCTACCATTTCTTTTGCTTTTCTTTCTCTTCTGTGCTTATTGCTATGGGCTGAGTGTTTGTGTCTCCCTCAAAAGCACATGTTGAAACCTAACCTGCAAGGGATGCGTTTTGGGAGTGGTCATGAGGGTGGAGCCCTCGTGAATGGGATTAGCACCCTTTCAGAGGGCACACCAGAGAGCTCTCCTACCCCTTCCACCAATGAGGACACAGCAAGAAGACAGCTGCCTGTGCAGCAGGAAGTGGGTCCTCACCAGGCACCCAATTTGCTGGTGCCCTGATCTGGAGTTTTCTGCCTCCAGAACTTCGAGGAAGACATTTCTGTGGTTTGTAAGCCAGCCAGGCTGCAGTGTGCTGTTGTGTCAGCCCAAGTGGACTGGGACACTCATGAGTACATTTTTAGAAAGGACGAGGTAAGCTTGAAGATGAGAGTTTGGCAAGAGCACCCAGCTTGACATTGAACTTGGGCAAGGATGATGCTGTGAACGTCTTTGTGAGTGATTCCCACATAAGAGCAGAGCTGGACTTCGGTCTGACAATATCCAGGTTAATGACATCATCACACACATCTGTAAATTAAGTAATAAATAAGGTTTCTTTATTCTTAGCCTTCAATGACACTTTGAAGCCCAATTAATAACTTGTGGGCTGGAGATACACAAACAAAATCAATGTGTATAGCAAAATTATTCAGTATTTGAAAACTTAGATTAATCTTGTTCATTTATCCTGCAAATGGTCACATTTTAGGCTGATTTGTTTACTCATCTGCTTGTGAAATGCTTTGGGACGATTGCTCCAAAGATGATGCCTGCAGCACGCTCTACCCCGCTGCCCTGCCCAGTGTCTGGGGATGTGTCAGCAGCTCGGTCTGCCCTGGGAGGGGACCACGGATTGCATTCCTGCCTGCTCCCCAGCTTGGAGCAGGGCCAGCAGCCACATTTCCCTCGACATCAGCCTTGGCTGATATCACTGGCTCACAAACCTGCTAGAACCTTGTGCTTCTCCTCGTCAGTTTCCTGAGGCGCCAGGTCACAAGCTGGATAGATGTTGCAAACACTAGTGGGAAAGATCGGAGCGACACTGCCATTTATTTGTGCAGGCAAAGGGCCACGATGGGAGGGCAGCAGGCGGACCCGGCCTCAGCAGGCTGCATGAACAGACTTCCTGCCAGCTCTGCGCTCAGGGGCTCTGCTCCAAGAAGTCATTCTGACATCTGAGCTCAGAGAGGAGAACCTAGGCCTGTGACTTCGGGACACTCGGCCCGGTTGGACAGCACTGCCTGGCCCCACGCAGGCAGCATGAGCCGTGTGTGCCCCGCCTGGCTGGATGGGGGAGGGGGTGGAGGGGACAACTCCCATCTCCTGGAGCAACACATGGGGGTTCTTCTGAAACCAGAAAAGCCAGCATTCATGCTGCCTGTCACTACCAGATCCAGTAAGCAGAGACAGGGATTGAACCTTTATGGGTGCTTTATTTGGATAGTTGACGATCTGAGAAGATGGCAGGTTTGTACCCTGATAGATTGTCTTAAATTCCATTTTAACCGGGCCATTTTTACAAGGAGAAAAAAAGTGTAAGTAAGGGGATTGGAATTCAGGGAAAAAGTTAATCAGATAAAAAGCTGCAACATTCTTTCATCTGTGCCTTGGGCTGTGGTCTGTGTCTTGCCTTGGGTGGTGGGTGTCTCACCCTGGAGTACTCGGTGCCATCTTGACGGCTTGCAGTCCTCCTGGGGTACAAAGGTGGGATTGCTTATGGTCTCCTGGAGTCGGGGTGGGTCATAGCTTCGGTTCCTGAAATAATCACTTTTTACATGCATTGATTGCCATGCTTATTAGCTATTACCTGAAACTAAGGTTTTTCCAACATTTGAGTCCCCATCGTTTCCATGGCCCAGGACCTGGGACAACATTGCTCAAAGAAAGGAGGGACACTTGGTGTGATTTTAGGTACACAAACTTAGCATTTTTGTAAGTAGTTATGAAATTCAAGTTTATTCAGAACTAGAAAAATGTGACCTGAACTCCACAACAATCGCTTGTTATGCCACGGCACACTGTAGAGCGATTCCTTTAACTTCTGCCACATCATCACATTACTTAGCCACTCTGAGCAGGTGTGCGGTCTGCCCAGAGAGCCTGTGCCTTCCTTAAGTTGAGGGCCTGAGCTGTGTCACTGGAAACCTGGCCTTGAGAGCCTGGCCAACAAGGCGAATGAGCCCAAACAGAAGCAGAGCTGTGAGAGGATCTCCCCCACTCGGCTCCGTGAGGCAGGCTTGTTTTACACATTGGTGACTAAACCAGTTCTTTAAAAAACATTTTTCATCTGCCTTTTATTGACCCCTGACCCCCACTCATTGCCCTTCTTTGTCCTTTACGGCTCCTTTGAGGCCCCAAATCTTTTGAGGCTTGGGGACTGGGGGCACCATGTGACAGGACATCACAAGGAGAGGGGCACCTGCCCTTGTGGCTCCTGGAGCCTTAAATCTCCAGAGAAGGGGAGGCTGCCCATACATCCAAGTGGGGGGCCATCAGAAGGCGAGGTGGGGTCAGTGGTGGGAGGGCTGGGTTGGCTGGATGGACAGGGAGCCCGTGGCCGGGGAATCTCACTTGTGCCTTGCTGAGCGAACACTCTATTGTTCCCAAGTGCAGGATGGAAGACGATTTGTTTTTTGCCGCATCCGAGAACTTTAAAAAGGGAAGAGTTAAAAGAAACAGGAAGAACTCAGTTTAGATAAGAGTAGCTAGGATCTCATAAGATCTTCTGGAATGCGCAGCTTATCCTGGAATAAATGCATTCATTTATTCAACAAATATTTATTGAGCATCTTTTGAGTGCAGAGCCACGATCCGGAACTGCTCTATGGGCTTTGTGAATGTGTGGTTGTTTTGAATGATTGGATCAGATATGGGTCTCGGTAAGGAAGCCAGTACCCATTTTATTACAGTATTTACAAAAAAAAATGGAATATTTTTAGCCTTCATCCAAAGAAATGCAATCCCTGCCCTGGCAGCTTCATACGTTCAAGAACACACACACGTCAGCCCTCTGAAAATGAGCCCCCTCCTTCCTGCGCAGATATGATCGCCCCTGTAGACTGTGGGAAACAGGGCCGGCATTTGGCAGGGGTCTCCAGGTAAAGGCCCTTTATTTAGTCCTCAAACAGGCAGAGGGCAGAGAGGAAGGAGCTGGGTGGTTCTGAGTATTTAGTCCTCAAACAGGCAGAGGGCAGAGAGGAAGGAGCTGGGTGGTTCTGAGACTCTGCACCTGGGGAGCGATGCTGGCCTCACTGCTGAGACTGTCCTCACACTCCTAGCTCAGCAAATGGGTCCACACCATTTCCTCTCCCGGGCTGGCATCTGCTCTGCGTGGATAGCGCTTTTGACTCTCAGCCCCGAATGGGGGTGCTGGGGAGGGAGCTCAGGGCTGCTAGAGGAAACTGAGAAAGAACTCCAAATGTAACTGATAACATTCTTAGGCCTTTGCGGAAGCATGGCTTTGTGCTCTTTTAAAACACACATGGATGGGGCACAGAAAAAATGTAGCTGTCAAATAGGAACGTCTGGCCCTGGCCAGCTGGCTCAGTTGGTTGGATCATCATCATCATCCTGTACACCAAAAGGTTGCCAGTTCAATCCCTGGTCAGGGCACATACCTAGGCTGAGGGTTTAATCGTCAGCTAGGGCACATACAGAGGCAATCGATTGATGTTTCTCACTCTCAAACTCTCCTTCTCTCCCTTCCTCCCTCTGTAAAATCAAGAAACATATCTTAGGGTGAGGATTTAAAAAATATAAATAAGTTGAGGTTTTAATAAAAAGGAAGGAAGGTCTCCATCTAACCTGGGAGCAGGCAGAAGCCCCTCCAACGGCCTCCGTGCCACCGCCCTGCACCGCGCACACCCCTGATGATTTTCTGTACTCCAGCCATATAAGCAATGACCAAGGGTAAGCCAGAAAATGAGCCAAGAGTGAGTTCAGGCACATGAGCAGGCCAATGGTTCAGGACTCGCCCTTGTCCCTGAGCCACAGTGGAGGGCCAAACCATTCCTCCAGCTCAGGGCGGAACAGCCCATGTCTGTGAGAGCCCACTGAGGCACTTCCCTCTAAAACAGTGGTTTTCAAAGCGTGGTCACCAGGCCCGCAGCGGCATCACCTGGGAACTGTTAGAAACACAAATTCCCAGCCCCGACACCCCCCATCCCCAGGCCCCCTGCCTCAGAAGCCTAGGGACCTGTTCCAATGCACCCTCCCCTGTGAGAGCCACTGTTCTACAAGGACATCGAGTGTCAGCTACACATGAAGACACCAGATCCCAAGGTTCAGTGAGTGACCTGAAGCTCTGGATTCCCCCGGGGTGCTGCTGCTGCCTGCTGGCCTTTCTCTTTACCAGCGTTCCCAGAAGCTCCTCGGTGGTGAGAGAAGCCGAGCAGCAGCGGTGACTGGACCCTGAGACGTGCCCCTAGGGAGACCGCCTGGGCCAGCTGTCTGTATGACCCGGGACACTGTCTGTCAGGGACAGGTGGAAGAAGGAAGGCTTTGCAAGGTATACCAAGCTCAGGGAAGAGACAGATGGCCTGTTTGCTAGGGGTCTGAATCTTGCGTCATTGCCACAAGAGCTACACAGGATGTACTTGAGGTCTCAGACACACTGAAGTGGAGAGAAGCAGCTGGAGCAGAGGACGTTCTGACAGCTTTCCCCCCTCTTCCATCAATGGAGTCTGAATGGCTCCCCCCACCCCACCCCCCTTCCACTGTAGTGAAGCTGTCCTGCAGAGAGAAAATGGCCCAGACTCACAGCCCATGCAATCTGTGGGTGTTTACAAGGGCGTGAACACGTGGGCCTCGCTAACTTCCGGGGGAAATGGGAACCTGAGGGAGACAGAAGGAGTTTTAAGAAGACAGAAGGGGAGGGCAGCGTTTGAGGGTAGCATGAGGTGCAGAGAGGGGGCCATGTGGTCAGGTAAGGCCCATAGTGGGGAAACTGCAGTGTGGGCAGTGAGTCCCCACCCCTGACACCTAGCCTGGCTCCAGGAGGAGGAGTTACCTTAGTCTGGGATGCACGGTGCCATGAGCGTTATTGCAGCTGCTTGGCAGTGAGGAGTGTGCGGGTCTGGGGGAAGACTCAAAGATCTTGGAGTTGCTGGGGAGCGGAAGGGTGAGGAGGTCTGGAGAGAAGGGTGGATGCACTCAGCTCAACTCCAGGCATCTGGAAGCTGCCTGGGTGAGAGATGCGGAGGCCCCTGGGTGCAGGGCTTGGAGGGCAGAGAGGATCTAGGTTAGAGAGCGTTGGTGTGGATCCCTAGCAGCCACAGGTGGTAGGGAGCTGAGGTGGTGGAGTGAGACGCTGGATCGGAGCCCCGGAGCACTGGTGTCCGAGGGGTAGCTGCCGCACCACGGGTGCTGTACTGATTCTCAGGCCGGAGTGTGCAGCAGGAACATAGCACCATGGCTGAGAACCAGGCGGTGTCGCAGTGGCAGAAGCCGGAGGGTGTTGTGTAGACCTGGGAGAAGCAGCCAGGCCGTGGAGGGGCAGCACTGTGAGCGGAACCCAGGTGTCCCAGGCACACACGAACACAAATACGGCCCTCTGGGAGCTTGTCAAGGGCAATTCCACCAGGACGGTGAAACCTTGAAGCCAGAGCACAGCGGTTTGAGCCCTGAACAGTAAAGGAGAAAAACAGAGACGATCTAAGGAAGTTCGACCATAAAAGAGGACAAAGAACAGAGCAGTGGCAAGCGGAAGCCAAGGGGTGAAGAGTCGCTCTGTTATTACTGTGGGGGAACATGGAAACGTAAGCAAATTTGCTGCAGGGAGAAGTTCGAAATAGAAAAAGAGTTGAAGGTGCCAGGGCGAGGGAGGAAATGTGAAAGAGCGAATGACTGCCCCTGAAATGCGAAAGGGGGCGGACCCAGAGCACAGGCCAGGGGGTCGGTCAGTCTCAGACAAGAAGACAGACAGCTCCTCCAAGGACTTCTCTGGGTTCTAGACTGAAAGGAAGTGGAAGCAGGTGGGGACAGACGGGTGGGAGAATCCAAGGCGTTAAAGCACTGAGTTTCCTCTGTGAAGGGCGAGGTTGGAATGGGCCCAGAGTAGACTGCCTGCGTTCCAGAGGTGGAGCGGCTTCTGGGGGAGGAGGCGGAGGCCGATGTGACCGGGAGGTGAAGACCTCCAAAGTGGTGGAGGTCAAAGACTGAGGGTGTGGGGACAGGGGAGTGATCACGTGGTGTGGGTGGAGGCCTAGAGGAAGAGCTCTGGGTCAGAGCAGCAGCCTTGAAGGATGAGCAGAGGGACCCAGAGAGGGATGGATGACGGAAATGAGGGAGAGGCTGAGGGGACCTGACCTGGATGTCTGAGCCTCACAAGAGGCAGGGCTCAAGGAGCCGAAGCATGGAAGCATGGAAGCAGGAACGCAGGAGGAAGCCCCCAGGCAGGCACCCCACACCCGCCCCACCCACTGCCCCATCCTGGGTGTTGGAGAAGGAACAGCTCGGCTGAGGAGGGCACAGGGAGTGGGCCCTTGAGTGCTGCCATTCCAGCAGAGAGGTAGGTGGAAGGAGCAGAGGGGACAGAGGCTGAGGAGCTGGGGGATGGGGACAAGACCCAGGGCGTCTCTGTACTCCAAGGTTGTGGGTTCGATCCCTGATCAGGGCACATACAAGAATCAACCAATGGATGCATGAATGGGTGGAAGGGCAAGTTAATGTTTCTCTCTCTCTCTTCCTTTCTCTCTCTCCCTGTCTAAAATTAATAAGTAAAAATTAAAAAAAAAAGAAAAAGAAACCCAGAGTTCCAGGTGGGCAGGGAGGGGCTAGTAGACATAGGGCAGTGGGAGTGGTAGGTCTGGGAGGAAACTTGGAGTGGCCTGGGGGTGGAGGAGCTTGAGCCGAGTCCCAGAGCAGGCTGGGGCCTGGCTGTGGGACTGGGTGGGCCCAGGCTGGAACCACAGGGCTCAGAGGCTCGGCAGGGCTAGCTGATGCTCTGCAAGCTCCGAGGCTGGGGAGGAGGCAGGTGCAGAGGGGCCCTATCCCATTTCCTGAGTTATGCTGGGTACATCCCCCGATGAAGCCTTGGATGGCTACATTCTTGGTGCCCTCAATGCCCTCTTCCCTCTTTCGGCCTGGATAAGGCCCACCCATCTTAATGGAGGCCACACCCTCTCTACAAGCATTTCCCGATCATCCCGATGCGCATTTTTGTACGTATAGACTCAGATACATTTTGTGGGTCTTTTCTGATTATACACCAATCAAATATTTATCACATATGTTTTATGTGGGTGTTACTATGTCAATACATCATGCATATTATAAATACATAAAAATAGAAATTAAAATTATGAGACAGAAAATAGCTCCAAATAGAAGTGGTGATGTATCCTGCCCACCGCCCTCAGGATGGTCCTGGACCCTGACCAGGGTACACCAGCTCCCCTTCCGGACTGCTGAGCTGTGTCATGAGCTGCTGCGGTATGCTGCTGTCTCATGCTGCCTCCGTGTCTGCTTTGTGAACAAGAATCAAGTCATGTGCACAGCAGGTGCTCAGTAAATATTTGTGAAAGGGGTAAATAAACAAGCCACCCAGGAATGTTTGGGAGTACAGGGAGTATCCCAGCATGACCAATGGCAAGGTCTTTGGAATCCGATGGGTTGTATGTAGTTCAAGTTCCAACTCTGCCCCTCACTAGCCCCGTGACAGAGGGCAAGTTCTTAGGCTTCTTGAACCTCAGTTTCCACCCCCCCCAGTGAAAGGGGCTCAATGACTGGGGCCCCCGCAGGCTGTTGTGAGGATGGAGCACACGGCACAGGAACTGTGTTCTCAGTGATTCTCAGTGAGGGGACCACCGTGGAGCAGCAGCGCGTCCGCGCATGCGCCCGTCTGACGTGAGCGCTCCAAGTAGCCGAGCGCCTACACGAGGGTATGGCGTGAATGTGAGTTTCAGCAGAGGTCAAGTCTGGGCTGGACCAGGAGCGGCTTCCCTGCTGCCCATCCAGACAAGGGATTGATTTGGTTTCTGTTCTGAAAATGGTACTCATGGAAAATCGCTACGTGACTGAGTGATTACTTTCTCCTTTTGTTTTTCACCAAGTTTATAATATTTGATTCATTATAAAGCAATATCTATCATAAATATTAGAAAGATGTTGAAAAATAAGATTAAAAAAAACCCCTCATATTCCCACCATGGAAAGATCATCTTTATTAACATTTGGGTATATTTTCTTTTAGTCTTTTTTAAAAAATAATTCTCACCCAAGAATATGCTTACTGATTTTACAGATAGAGAGAGAGAGAGAGAAAGATCAATGCAAGAGAGAAACCCTCACCGGGGATCAAACCCACAACCTGGATATGTGCTCTGACTGGGAATTGCAACTTTTTGGTGAACAGAACGACATTCCAACCAACTGAGACACTCAGCCAGGGCTATTTTCTTTTAGTTTTAAAAAATTCACCCTGGCTGCTGTGGCTCAGTGGACTGATAGGTCCTATGAACTGAAAGGCTGCCGGTTCAATTCCTAGTCAGGGCACATGCCTGGGTCGCAGGCCAGGTTTCCAGTTGGGGGCGTGGTGAGAGGCAACTGATATCTCTCACACACTAATGTTTCTCTCCCTCTCTTTCTCCTTCCCTTCCTCTCTAAAAGTAAACTAATCAAACCTTTTTAAAAAGTTTCTACATATCAGCTTTTTGAAAAACATAATCATGAATATTTTGTGTGTGTGTGTGTAATCTATACATTTTTCTGATTTTTTTTTCTTCATGACAAGCGTTTTCCTCATCATCTTGAATTCTTCATGAACATAATTTCCAGTGGCTGTTTACATGCACGAAGCTGTTTCTCCATGTGTTTTCAGATCCCTCTGCCGCTTGGCCATCTCCCCGAGGTGCTGGGCAGTCCTGCCTGTGGCTTGTGCCTTCAGGGCCTGACCTCCTCCACACAAGGGGCCCAGCAGAGGGACAAGGTCTGTGTTCCGAAGACCTGGGTGCAAGGCCGCACTAACCTCTCACAGGATGGGTGAGCCCCTGACCTCCCAGCCTCAGTTTCCCTTCCTCGGAACAGGGGTAATAACAACCCGGCCCACCTTGTATGACAGCTGCGAGATTCAGTGAGACCCTGGCTCCGAGGCCACTCTGGGAATTGCCTGGTGTTGTCCAAACCTTGGTCTATGGATGCATCGGAATTCTTCAGATGCCAGCTCTAAGGGGAGGAAATCCAGCTCAATGGAACTTTAACCACAAAGAGGATCTAGTGGCTCGTAGAATCGCCAAGTCCAGAGGCAGAGGCCTGAGGGGACCCAGAGCCTGAAGGACATAGGCACAGGTCTCTGCCTCATGTTCCTGTCCCTTCAGTGGCCCCATCCTGGGGCAGAGTCTCCCCAAAAGCTCCAGACCCCAACACTGAGGGAGGTTCCCGCACTGCCACACATTGTCCTGACTGCTTCGGCAAAGGGCCCTCAGAGCCAGCCTGGCCTGGCGCCCTCCCACCCTGGTGAGGTCGGCCCACCCAGCGTCAGCACCTGAGAGCGGGGACATGGCACCGCAGAGGAAGGTCAGGTGCTTCTACCAGAAATGGTTCAGACTCAAGGAGGGGCCAATGGCAGATGTCCACTTCATGGACCATCATTCCTAACACTGGGGCCCGAGGGAGCTTCTCAGAGCCAGTGAGGCTGGGCACCCCTGGGAGATTTCATCTCTGCACACCGGTGTAAGAGAGCTTTGGTCTCCCCAGCCTCAGGTCCAAATGCTCCCTAAGCACCTTCCTCGGCCTCCTCTCCTGCTGGCTGCACAGGGAAGCTGTGAACATTCTCTACCTGAATCCCCAGCAGTGGGGCCACACCCCCAGGAGCTCCCTCCCTGCGACCCATGAACTGGGAGGAGGCCTGACTCCCAGTGACCTCATCAGGTGACTCAGCACATGGTGAACATGTCCTAGGGTGTGCTAGGGACCCCAGGCCCAGGGCCCTACAGACCTTTTATAGGCCCCAAACTTTACAGCTGAGAAAGCAGAGCTGATGTGGCTACCTGGAGGCGGGCACAGGGAGAGGACAGAGCTGCAGAACAGGTGATTATCAGAGTCCTCACTGGCTGCTGGGCTGACCTGGGAGCTGGGGCCGTCCCGGCATCCTTCCCCAACCTTTGTTCAGTTGGGAAATAAGGTATGAAAGTCATAAGCACGTCCCCACCAGCCCCTCATACCTGAGCCAGGCAGAAGCAGGTTCCTCTGACAGTTGGGATCCTGCTCAGTCCCTTGCAGTCAGCATCCAGCTTTCTCACCTGTGTTTGCACTTGGTCCCTGCCCTGAAGTCTCACAATCCAGCTGATATGGGGTCAGTCCACACAGCGCAGGAAGGGCGTGTGCGCAGCAGGCAGGATGCTTGCTCCTCCTCCTCAGTTAGAGAGAAACAGGCCTCAGGCTCCCCCTGGGAGCCAAGGAGTGGGTGCCAAGGGTGCAAGGGACGAAAACAGAGAGTGGGAAGCCTTTCTGGTGAGGAAGCTGCAGACCAGAGCATGTAAAGGGGTGAGACACAAGACTGAGGAAAGAGGAGATTCTTCCAGAAATGAAGGGCTGTGTCAGGTGGGAACGGGAGCCCAGACCTAGATCCAGGACGAGGGAGAGGGCACGGGGCAGGATACAGGTGCCCCAGGGTGAACATCAGAGTAACACAGGCCATGGGGAGCTTTAGAAAATGGAGGAGATGCTCATGAACCTCCCTCACTAGGGCTTCCCTGAGCAGACCCTGCTATGGACAAGGAAAGGGAGAGTTGAGGGTGGGAGGGAGGGGCACCTCTGAGCAGGAAATGCCAAGAGGACTTTAAGGAAGCCTGTGTGTGTGTGTGTGTGTGTGTGTGTGTGTGTGTGTGTGCGCGCGTGCTGCAGCCATGGACTTGGGCTCCCAGGAAACAGGGGCGGCACTCCAGGGCTGTGCACATAGAGGGCAGGAGAGAGGACAGCAGAGCCTGGGAGGAGGCCAAAGGGATCCTGCAGTTGCCCTCTGGATCCCCAGCTCCACCCCCATCATTATATGAGGGTGGGGCTCCAGCGAAGCTTGCTTAGGGATGAGTGCAGACTTGCTCCTGCCTTCTGCCACTCTGTTGCACCCTTTATGCCTTCAGTGACTTCTGGCCTGGGATGACAGGTGACAGCCCCCCTGACCCCAGATTCAGCTTCCCTAGGTGGGGCTTGGATTAAGTGTCTCCTCAGGCCCACTAAGGGGAAGCACCTGGGGAGATGCCCTTACGAAGAAAGCAGGGCCTCCTAAGGAGAAAAGCAGGGACAGCTGAAGAGGGGACTGGGGACCACAAGGAAGCACTGCTGAACTGGAAGAAAACAACAGTAACGATGGCGACCGTTACTGAGGACTTGGAGTCCAATTCTCTCCTCACACAGTTCTAAGAGGCAACTGTTGCCCAGAGAGGTTAAGTGAATTGCCCTAGGTCACACAGCTAGTAACTTAGAGCAGGGAGAGAACAAGAGGAGAACCCCCACTGGACCATGAAGTCCAATGTCTTGATTACGCAGGTGAGGAATCCAGCTCTCTCCAGGAAGGGGTCCATACAAGGCTTCCAACCTACAGTACTGGGGGCTGAGTTCCTTCTCCAGAACTAGGGGTAGAGGACACAGGTTTGGACCAAGGCAGCCACACCCCATGGCATCCTTGGGTCAGCTCCTGAGCTTGGCTGTCTGAGCTCCAAGGCTTTGTCTAGGTTACTGTGGTCAAGGGAGACTTCAGTGCCTGGGTAGACTCTACAGCTGGAATAGTCACGCCGTTCCCCCTGGGGTGCTGGTCTCCCTCTACAGGTACCCAGAGGGGTGTCACATGTGAGAAAGAAGAGACCGAAGAGGTGTAAATTCAGCATAAGGAATAACTGACTATCACAGAGGACACTTTCTGGAGGCATTCAGATTACACTGCTGGCAATCAGTTGTGAGGCAAAGAACTTTTGCAAAAAGTTACCTATCAGGCCACTATTTGTTCAATGCAGGGATGAGAGACTTCTCCAACGTTCAGTATGAGCAGAGGTTTGAATAACTGCTGGTTGCTCATGAAGCCATTCAGAGAGATATGGATGCACCTGCCTCAACATGGAACAATGCTTATTGTAAAAGAGTAGGAGATGAGCGGTATGCTATGATTTTTTTTTAAAGTAAAGATGTGATCATGGGAAAGAATTAGAAAAAATAGAAAATTGAAATAGTGATCTGGAGTAATGAGTGAACTGAATATTTTCTCTCTCCTAGGAGAGTTAAAAAACACAGTTTAAGCATTTTGAAAGAGTATAAAGATTGCCCTGACTGGTGTGGCTCAGTGGATTGAGTGCCAGCCTGCAAACCAAAGGGTTGCCGGTTTGATTTCCAGTTTGATGCCTGGGTTGTGAGCCAGGTCCCTGGGGTGGGGCACGCAAGAGGCCACCACACATTGATGTTTCTCTCCTTCTCTTTCCCTCTCCCTTCCCCTCTCTAAAAATAAATAAATAAAATCTTTTTTTAAGAGTATAAAGATTAACAAAGTTGAAAAACAAACATCATGGCAAAGAGACCAAGTGCTAATTTTCTGTTTACTTGGCAACATCCAGATGCCAGGATCCAGAGGGACCCAGGCCTGCACGTGGCCAAGGACAACAACTCAGGGGCTCGCTGAGTGTGTGTTGCGTGACCCTAGCAGGACCTGGAGGCGGAGGCGAAGTCCGAGCTCTGATTATCGAGAGGGTTGGTGATGAGCTCGAGATGACCTGAACGGAGTGGGTGGAGTGCAGGGGCCAGGGCCAGGCTGGAACCCCCCGCCCACAGGGAGGAGGCCGCTGAGACAGCAGATGTGGGAGAGGTGCAGGACCAGGCCTGCTGGGGGTTCTCATTTTCCTACCCCTGCTCACCTCCTGCCAAAGCAGTGAGTGGCATCCACTGGGTGGGGCGTGAAGCTGGGGCAGGACAGCCGGGCCTTAGGCAGTCTTTCCTCGAAGAAAATGGAAATCTCATCGCTGTGCACCCTGCCCTGTGCCAAGCATTGGGGGACCCCAGGTAACATGCAGGGGAACCAGAGTCCCAGGACACAGGACACCCTGGTGCCCCTCCCTCCCCTCACAGCATTCTCTTAGGGCAGAAGGGGCGAAGTCAGCCTCAGGCCCTGAGAGGGAGGCGTGGAGGGGATAAGGGCGTGTGGCCGATGCTGCAGGGGTGGCATGTGCACAGTAGAGAAGAGCAGGATGGAGAGCAGTTTTGGAGCTGGCCCCAGGAGGCCCCAGCAGCCCAAGCTCAGATGCTCATTTAGGGCTGGGCGTGGTGCTGGCAGCAGAGGTTCCAGGATGCAGGGGTGGGCACCAAGGTGGGCCTCAGACCCCCGAAGGGTCATCCTGTGGATGGGGTTGGACTGGGCCTAGCTGAGGCTGCAGCTCAGGCTCTGGGAAACAAGAGCCCCAGGCATGAGGCTCTGCACCTGGCTGCAGGGGATTGAATCCTGGCTCTGCCACTTACTACCAATGTGGCCTTCAGCAAGTCATTTTAGCCTCTGTGCGCCCCAGGTGCTCCAAATAGAAAATGGCACTAACACAAGTCACCCTTTTCCTTGGGTTGCTTTGAAGATTACACGTACCGACACTGCAGCAGTCCCAGGCACAGACCGTCAGCATTGCGTGTTTGTTAAGCATAAACTAGTGACCAGGGCAGCCCACAGGGACAGCCTGCTGCCCCCCCTCCTATGGACAGTGGCACAGTGGTGGAGCCCTTAGCAGTAACAGTCACTGCGGGACCCCTCATACCTGCCTGCTGGGGCACAAGGACCCAGGAGGCCAGAGTTAATCCATGATGACATTCAAGTATCCAAAGTGCCAACGGACCTGCACCAGCTGCTTCAGGACTGGAGAGTGTGGCCCGTGGACTGCTAAACACACCCAGGGGCCATGGGCAGCCACCAGTCAGGACAGGCTGATGAAGAGAGGTGGGGCGGGGTGGGGTGGGGGGTGGTCAGAGGGGATGAGCCTGGAAACACAGGCAGTGGGTGGGCGGAGAGTGATGGAGACAGCAATGGCCTAGAGGCCTGAGGACAACAAGTCCTCCCCCAGTCCCTGGGTCTTTCTGGAATTCATTTCAGCTCATTTCTACTTTCCTAAACATTTTTAAGCCACAGGATATTATGGGCCAAATGATGGACACAAGGAGGATTAACACAGAACTTGGTCCCAAGGAGCTCACCTCTGAGCCGAAGGAGAGAGAAAGGGTTGGTCCCGCCTGGCACCACAGCAGTGGCCAGCCCTTGGAGGTGGACATTAACATCTCCACCTTAAAGAGAAGGACTGAGGACCCGAGAGGTTAAGCAAGCCACCTCAGGCAACACAGCTGACATGAAGGGTGATCCGAATCCCCTATCTGATCGGAAAGTCTGTGTACTCAGCCGCCTCACATATTGTCTGCACCGTGACCTGTGATAATAAAGGGAAGAGCCCTGAGCCTGTTCACTCACCTGTAAAACGGAAACAATGACCTCTGGGTCCTGAGTGACAAGGGATAATGTGTGTAACAGGTCTGTACCAGTGCAAGACATGTTTCTACACTTGTGAAGGGGCCAAAACAGGTAGTCACAGGAGCTGCTCTGGAAGAGCAGATGCCAAGCACTGTGAGGCAGCAGCCCAGGCAGGGCCAGCAGCCAGTGCAAGCCTGGAGGTGTGAGCTGTGCCGGGACCAAGAAAGCCAGGGACAGTTTGGCAGAGAGGACAGCCTGAAGCTGCCCAGCTCCTCCCTCTCGTCCTCCTTCCCTCCGCAGCACCTGGGAAGTGGCTGGCGGCTTTCTCCTTTCCAGTTCCTCTTCCACCCCTTTATCTGGGCCTCTGCACACATCACCTGTGGGAAACTCTTGCCAAGGTCCTCAGTGCCAGCCTGTCACCAGCCCAGGGGTCATCCTCAGGTCTCATCTTACCTCCCCAGCAACCTACCTGTGTTCTTGGGACCTCCTTCTCTTTGAAACACCACTCCTGGGCTGCTATACCTCCCTCCATGGTGGACTCTCCCCTCCGTCTCCTTTGCTGGCTCCATCCCCTGTGCCACCCTGGATGTTGCTGTGGCTGGTCCTGGACCTATTTCTTGTCAACACATTCTCACTGGCAGATCCATCCATTCTCAAGGCTTACTCATTGCCTCTGTGGGGGGTGTCCAAGTTGCCACCTCTAGCCTAGTGTCCGCCTGAGCCCTGGATCCCCACACACCTGCCTTGCATGTACCCCAGGCAGTCTGAACTCAAAGTGAGCCCAGGGGACTCAGTGCATTCCCCCCATAGCTGCTGCTCCTTCTGGGCTCCTTCCACCAGGGGCTGGCCTCACCCATGCAGATCCTGGGAATCATCCCTAATGCCTCCCTCACTAACACCTGGATGTCCTCTCCTTTCAACATCTCAGCACCTTTCTCTCCTTCCCTGCTGCACAACAGGCATCATTTTAGCTCCTGGGTTTCCTTCCACAGACTGCCCCTTTGCACTCTTATCTAAATGTCAGAGAGGTGTCTGTGAAATGCAAATCTGCCCAGGTCACCCCCATTCAGAAGCCTTTAATGGCTCTCCTTGCTTTTCGAAATAAGACCTACACTTCATAGCATGACACTCGGTATTCCAGCCTCTTCACTGCACACCTTCCCACTGTCCCTGGGTCTCATGCTCCAGCCAGACTGAAACCATGGAGAAGACTTGCCTTCACCACATTCCTCCTAATCCCCTAGTCCTTAGGGCTCAGTGTGAGAGTCACCTCCTCCAGGAAGCCTTCGTGCTGCCCCAGGATGAGGTAGGGCTGCTTTGTGCACAACAGCTCTCTTCCTACACTGCACTGATGCTTTCCCTTCTCACTTCCCATACAAGACGATGCAGTCTTTGAAGTCAGGGATTGTCCTTGTGGTTTGTTTTTCTACAGTGCTAAGAAATATTTGCTGAAATCAAAGGATCTGGGAAGGGTTTTGGAAGCAGACCCTGAGGTGCCTTTAGGGAAATGGGTACTCCATGTGCAGACGCTGAAAGTCAAAAACAATATACTTTCTTCCCTTTCTCCTAACAGAGACGCAGGTTTTTTTGTTGTTGTTGTTCGGGAGGCAGAAGTAGCGTTAACTACATTCCTTAGCCTCCTTTGCACAGGGTAGCCACATGACCCAGTGTGGGCCAACAAGACTTAGTGAAAAGTAGCTAAGCATGTTTGGGGGAGAGCTGCTTCCCTGATGTAAGCACAGGCCTTTCCTATACTTCCTGTCTTTCATTTCCTTCCTGGAGTGAGGAGAGGAGGCTGGAGGTGCAACAGCCATCTTGGGATGATGAGCCAGCCTTGAGGATGAGAGCCACACACACCAAGGAATCCTGCAGGGGCCTCGGTCATGGCCACTCTAGACTAGCTACTAGCAGGCTTCTTATTATGAGAGACAAATAAATCTCACTGAAGCCACTTTGCTTAGGTTTCCATTACATTTAGCTGAACTCCACCCAGTAAAATAAAGGCAGGTGAAGGCAGATAACCACCTGCAAGCATTTCTGCATTGGCCCTTCCTTTGAAGAGGATGCTGGTCCTGACAGTGGGAGGAGGGCAAAGTTAATGGAGCAGGATGAGTTGAGGGTTGGAGAAGCTGCCCCTGCCTGGGATTCCATCAGAGGGCCCTGGCAAGGCTTCAGGGTTTGAGAAACAGGCTTCGGTCATGGCAGCCCTAATGTGCCTGTGACCTTGGCCTTCTTTCTTCTCTGCTTGGTTTCACTTGTGAAATGAGGCTGCTGGAATAGATAACTTTTCAAAGGGCACAGGGCTCAAGTCTGGGCTTTAGAGTCGGACAAAGCTGGGTTCAAGTTCCAGCTCCATCACTTAGTAGCTATGTGGTCTAGTCTTCCTGGCACTTTTTTAAGTTGACCTACATAGCACCATCACCTATGAAATCCAGACGGTAATAGCACCTGTAATTGTGGGGTGAGTGCTGGGTTCTGTGGAATCACACACACGTGGATATTCAGCAGAATGCCTGGCACAATCCACCGGGGATGTCACAGCCCAGTGCTCAGTACACTTTGAGTGCTCCATCGTGGCAGCTGTCCTTGTGTTCCAAGTTTTCTAAGAGGGCAGAGTGGTGACCTGGAGTTTCACGCCTACCCTGGCTCTCAGGCTGATGCCAGGCTCAGGAAAGCCTCTCTGGATGGCCTGTGCTCTGTGGTGGGTGAAGTGGCCAGAGGCTGCCCACTGGCCCATGGCTTTTCCTTCGGCACTGCATGCTGTTGTGTCCAGGGCCCTAGGACCACAGGACACGACAGCATGGTGGATGGGAGATAGGAGAAGCCCCAGGACACAGGACAGCCCAGACCAGGCCCAGAAAGGCATCAGGTGTTGGGTAGAAAAAGAAACCTATGTAGTCCATCCATCCTGCGGCCTTCGTTGTAACCAACACTTCCTGGTATTGATGGTGAGCTCGCTGGTGCTTTTCCTGCAAGTAGGGTGGGCTTACCAAGCTTGGCTTTGCAGGGGACTACGGGAATTAGGGGAGCTGGAAAAATACCCCTGCCACTGGCTTTCTTACTGCAGCTGCTTTTAATAGAACTTTCTTATTTTTCTCTTGAAAAGCCTCACCTATCTCTTTGACACACTGAGAATCCTGGTGGGAAAAAAATCTTGGGGAAAAAAATAAAGCCACTGCTCTACGCCAGCCCTGAAAAGGAGGTCAGTGGGGTGCGTCCGTTTGCTCGGTCACCCCCTCTCCCCATCTTCCCCGCAGCACTCCAGGCCAGCGCGGCGGAGCTGACACTTGACAGCGTCTGCAGTTTACCTTGGCTCGGGTCCACTGAGTCTGGCCCAGCCCGGGGCGGCCCCCACTTCTCCACCTTGTTACCGGCCCCCCTCGCCAGCGCAAAGAACAGTTTAAATATAAATCAGTCCTTGACACAAACAGAACCTCGGCGAGCCTCAGAGCCATCACCGGAACTGAGTGAGAGTCCAGGTTCTCTTTCGGCGAGTGCAAACAAGCAGAGACTGGCTCAGTAAATCTCCCCGAGTGCATCGGGAGGGCGCGCGGGGGCTCTCCTCTCCTCCAGAAACCGCGGCTCGCCTCCAACACCCCCGGCTCCCGTTGGCCCCTCCGGAACCCCTCTGTCCTTCTCTGGCTTCCTCCTGCCCCCATAGCCCTGCGGACCCCTTCTTTGCTCCCCTTCGGTCTCGCGCCAGTGTGTTCCCCCCTGCACCAACCCCCGCCCCCCCAGTCCCACCGGGGGACCACCCTCCTGCAGCCTCCTGCCCCTCCAGCCACTATCTCCCCCCACCCCGCACCCCGGCCCGCCACACCCCCAACCTCCTCCCCGCGGGCGGGACCTTCACCAGAGGCGGTCAAGCCTCGCGGGTCCCCGCAGAGCTCCTGGAGCAGAGACGCAATCCCAGGCCCGGAGCGAAGCCCAGTCAGGCGGTCTGCGGCGTCACACCTGTCCCAGCGGTGGCAGCCGCGGGGCGGGGGCGGGGGCTCACAGCGCCTTTGACAAGCTAGGAGAAGGAGGAGGGAGAGCGCGTTTCATCGTAGGCGGCGCCGGCAGCCGCGGCGGCCACTTATAAAACTTCTAGGCGCGCACCCTCTGGCTCAGTCCCTGCTCTGCGGACCTCCTCCGGCCACCGCAGTCACGCACGCCACCCCTCCGCCGGGCCGCACCAGCCCGACTCCCGGCCCTTGCTCTACTGGCCTCCCGCCCCGGGTCCTGCCGCCAACGCCCTAACCGGACCGGACAGGACGCCGCCCCGCGCCACCGCTGTCTTTCGATCCCGCCACAGCCCCGCCGTTGCCCCCCACCATGGGGCTCCTGCCCAGGCTTGGTGCGCGACAGGGCAGCGGCGCCTCCTCCCGCCCAGCGGGTCGCTGTCCCCGCTCTATCTTCAGCAACATTAAGGTGAGCGGAGAACCGGACACTGTCCGGACCCGAGCAGCGCCGGCGCACCTTTCCTGGAGCCCAGGAGGCTGTGGATGCGCCCAGGACTCCCCGCTCCAACTTGGGTGCCGCGCTCCGGGATGCATCCCCCGGATCTGGCACAGCGGGCGAGGGGACGCCTGGACAGGCGAACGCGTGCGGGGGGTGTGTGTGCGTTGTACAGGACAGTCAAGTACCTGCTTATCAGGAAAACTCTATTCAGATCTTGGCACCAGCCCAGGGAGTTGTTCTGTTCTTTGATCGAAAAAGAACGTCTCGTGGAGCACTTTTCGAGATCTCTTGCAGGCAGTTACTTCCCAAGGGGGGTGTGCTTGGAGGCGCACGCCCTACCGGGGAAGGCTGTGGTCCCTCCCGAACGGAGGAGGTGAGGGCCCAGCTCATCTGCGGTGGGCATGGGAGGGGATGTTCTCCTTCCTCGGGCTTTTCTCTCCCCAGGAGCAGCAGCATGGGGGCTCCGCTACCTCCCTGCCTGCAATGTTCAGAATTCCCCCAGGATGGCTCTCAGTCCCATGCATTCGGGCCAGCTCTCCAGGTCCGGACGTGGCCCCAGGCAAGCAGTGGGTTCTGACAGTCTGTTCGGTGAGGGCTAGAGGAGTTCCGGGGAGTGGGTGAAGGCCGGGGTGGAGCAGCTGCGTGGTGAAGACAGTTTCTTCTCTAGGGGTCAGGAATGCTGTCCACTCCCTCACTTGTCTAGGAGGACTCGAAAAGGTTGAATCCACCCTCAGGGTCTTTTGCCTGTTCTGGCTGGTCAAAGCAAGTGAGAACGCCCCTGCTGAGGGGGCAAAGCCGGTGAGAGTGCGGGGGGTTGCAGAGCCCACATCAGGGCTCCTCGGGGTCAGGGTGGGGATCGTGGGGCAGGGCAGTTGTTTCGGACAACCATACAATCAGGTGGGGCTAAGCAGAGCCTCCAGTGGGGCAACGGTGGGGGGACCCAGATGTGAGCATCCAACAGAAAGGGATCTGGAGGTCACAGTGGATCTCACCTACCATGTTTTGCTGTGTATAGTGCACGATTTTTGCCCGAATTTTGAGGGAAAATGAGGATGCGCATTACAGTATATGTGGGCATAATAAATTCATATTCCTGTGTATAATGCACACAGAAATGTGGGTGCGCATTATATATGGCAAAATACGGTATACGCTTATATTGTTGGCAGTGGACCAGGATCCTCATTCCTGATTCTGTTCTCTCCCCACACAACAATATATACAGGCTGAACTGATGCCATGGTTGGATATAAATAAGACACACAAATTTTGAGATTATTTAAGATAATCCTCAGATGTCCTCACCTTTGGCCAGACTTGGAGGAGAACGCTGTGTGTGGTTTTGATCCCACCATTTAAAAGAGTCTTGGAGAAGTTTCAACAGAGAGGGGCGGAAATTTTGGTGTTTGTAACTTAGGAGATGGGAGGAAATGGTGGGGGAAATGGTTGGGTGGTCTGAAAAGACAGGGTCTCAGGAGGGAGCCAGGGTGGGGGCAACTTCCACTATTTCCATGCTTAGACCCTCCCCGAGTCCCTAAAATAAATGCATGTGTAGCAGCAGTTTCTTTGAAGAACTGTAAGAATAAGACAATTTCTCACGTGCTGATGCTTTAGCCATGCGTGCCTGGGGCCTGGACCCAGGCCAATTGGCCTCCTAAAGTCTCATACCAGTTGAGAGTTTTCCTTCACTCTAAAACCCAGATTTTCTTAATTATTGCCTCTGTTGATCCATTGTAATTCTAAGAGTTTGACAAAGACTTCATTTGGTTTCCCGTAACAGTCTGAGACCAAGTACAAGGTTGGATAATCTTAAGGCAAATATAGGGCCTGGAATGTCATTGATTGAACTTACTGGAAGCCTGTTCTTCCAGGAGATGCTACTGGCCATCTAGGGGCTTTGCTGTTTGATGGGAGATTTTGTCCTCTCTGTGAGAGGTTGGGTGGCCTCCCTGCACCCTCCCAGTGGGGTACGTGTGACATGTGATGTATGTGACATGGGGTGGGAGAGAACAGGGGCACCCATCCATTTCCTAGGTTCCTTGTTGCTGGGACAGGCGTACCATTTACTTTGTGACATTTCTGCAAACCCCCACACACTGTATGGTTTAGGGCAGGAGTGACGAACTCATTTCCACCGGGGCCACATCAGCCTTGTGGTTGCCTTCAAAGGGCCAAATGTAATTTTAGGACTGTATAATGTAACTACTCCTCAACTAGGGGCAAGGAGCTCGGCGCTGCCGCTGGGTAGAAACAAGGAGGAGGGCCCAATTCAGCCCACAGGCCTTGTGTTTGCCACCTGTGCCCTAAAGGCTGTGCGCCCTGGCCCTCACCACCACACAGTGCACTCAGCTCCAGGTTGGCACTTGGGGACACCATGGGTATGCCTGTTTCCAGTGGTCAGGGCTCTCTCCAGGCCTGGTAACCCACACAGCCTGGCCACGACCAGGGCACTGCAGGGGCTGCAGTGTGGCTGCTCCCAGTTGCTAACAGGCTCCTACCTCTCCTTCTTCACAACTCCTCATCTAAGGAGCCCAGCTGCTCTCACTCTCGGGGTGAGTTTTTCTGCCTTCTTCTGCAGGAGTAAACACAAGAGCAGTTAATTTAGAGACAGCCTGTTGTCTCTGGCTTTGCAGGATTCTTAAAAAGTAGGGGGCCTGCTCACCAGTCACTGTCAGAGACAGCATTCGGCGTCCAGAGCTCTAAAACTCTAAATTAAAAACGGGTTCATTCAACAATTACTGGGGCGGTGGTTGAAGGGGGCGAGGTAGGAAGGAACCTTTGTGGCTAATTCATCCTGGCAGCCTCACAAAGATCTGTTTCTCCTTAAAATGAAACTTCTGGGGCCAAACTGAGGTTATCTTGTGAAAGGAGTGGCTGACTGATGACCGCTGCCCAAATTTCAGGCACTGACACACCCAGGGCCCCAGTGGAGTGAAACAGTGTATAGCCAGTGAGTAAGGGAACATCCTGTGGGGCCGGAGGGAGGGACAGGGAATAGCAGTGGGATGAGAAGGAGAGATGAATCTGGCCTGAGTGGCCCTGGTGACCTCTGACCTGGGAGGGGAAATGAGGGAGGGGTACTTGTCCCTGGCCTGTGGCTTTAGCTTCCTGAGGTCCCTGAGGCCCAACCAGGGGCTTACCCTCCCAGTTTCCAGAGGAAAGTGCTATATCCCAACAACCTGTAATGTGCGCTCAGGAAAACAGACTCAACAGGATGCTAAGGGCCAAAGAATTTCTTAAGTGAGCCCATGGGGTAAGACATGCCCTCTCCCCGTCAGGGGTGGTTTCTCTGACTCTGAGGACGGAATTTGTTCTATTTTCCTGGCATGTGTCCCAGCCTTGCCCCATTTGAGGGGGTACAATGGGAGAACAATGGGAATGGATGGGGTGGGGGCCACAGGTCACTTGGACCCCTTCCTCCTGTCAATGCTCCAGGCCTTTCTTAGCTTTAATTTCTCTCCTGGTGATGAATTTGTGACCTATGCTGCCACAGAACAAATACCACAGGTAGCTCATTCCATCTCTCTGATCATTGTCTTTTGCCTGTGACAGTGACTACTCTTCTTTCCACTCTGGGAGGCCCAGATGCTGGGATGTTGGGATGGGGTGTGGGTTCCCCTCACCTTCTTCTGTTCTGCTTGGGGGATAGGTTCTGGTCCACACAGAGGAAGATGGGTGGTCCCCCAGTGCAGGCCTCACCCCTTCCTTGTTCTCCGTCTCTGTGGTTTTGACCGCATCCTGCCTATATTTTACCCGCTCTCTGTCTGTGGAGGCGCTGGCCTGCAGGGAGCCCCAGTTATGTGCCAAAGCCCGAGAGATAGTAATGGCAGAGCTGAGAAGCCAGGGCTGTGCCTGGGTGAGTGGGCCCATCACAGGACCTTGTGTGGGGCTGGGCTAGTTCGGCCCTCATTCTGCTTTATAAGTTCACTGACGTGTCCCTGGGCACTGCGCTCTCTGTTTCTGTTGAAGAAGGTGTGGAGAAGTAGCTGTGTGCATTTGCACGTGTCTTTACCCCACAGGACCAGGACAGGTGTGTTGCCACTGAGGTGCTTGGTCTCCTTATGAGGGACCATGGGGGAAAGCTGGGTTCTTAGTACCAGGCAAAGCTTAATTTATTTCTGAGTTTTTTAAAAATTTATTTTGAAACAATTATAGATTCACAGGGAAAATCGTACTGAGAGGTCCTGTGTACCTTTCACCCAGTTTCTCCCAATTGTTCCATCTTGTAAAACTACAGGACAGGGCTGAGAGCAGGAAGAAGACATTGCTATAAAGTGTAGCTAGAGCTCCATGCCATTTTATCAAATGTGTAGCTTCATGGGCCCACCAGCCCACCACTTCAAGACATAGAACTATTCCATCGCCACAGAGATCTCCTTTATCGTCACACCTGTCCCCTTTTGGCTGCTATTCCCAATGCCTCGCAGCCACTAATCTGTTCTCCATGACTGTAATTTTGTCATTTGGAGAATGTTTTATAAATGGAATCACACAGTGTATGACCTTCTGGGATTGGTTTTTTAAATTCAGCACAAGGCCTTGAGGTCTGCCCAGGTCGCTGCATGCATCCACCATTTGTTCCTTTTCGTTGCTGGGTAGTTTCCCATGGCACGGACCTGCCCTGATTTGTCTAGCCAATCACCTGTGCAAGGACATCCTGGTTGTTTCCAGCTGGGGGCTGTTACAGATAAAGCTGCTAGGAACAGTTGTGACAGGTTTTTGTGGGGACATACATTCTCATGTCTTTGGTGTGAATGTCCGGGAGTGCATTTGCTGGGTCCCAGGTAGCTGCATGTTGATTTCTTGTTAGAGACACTGGCAGATGATTTCCAGAGTGGCCGTACCACTGTATGTTTCCCCAGCAGTGTACGAGAGATGCATTTTCTCTATATGCTTGCCGGCATTTGGTGGTGTCACTACTTTTTATTTTAGTTATTCTAATAGGTGTGTAGTAACTTCTCATCGTGGTCTTAATTTGTATTTCCCTAATGGCTAGGGATGTGGAACATCTTTTCATGTATTTATTTGCCATGTGTATATTCTTTTTATTGAAATGCCTGCTCATATTACTTTATTCATTTTTAACTGGATTTTTTAAACTATTGTTTTGAGAGTTCTCTACACTCATAAGTCCTTTGTTGGGCATGTAGTTGACAAATATTTTCTCCGAGGTGGTAGCTTTTCATCCTCTTAAGATCTTTCAAAGAGAAAAAGGTTTTGATGCTGATAAAGTCTAACTCACCATTTTTAAATATTCTGGATCCTGCTTTTGGTGCGATGTATAAGAACTCTTCACTGAACCCTAACCCCCTGAAAGTTTTCTTATTTTGCATTGAAATCTGTGATTCACTTTGAGTTAATTTTTGTAGAAGTGTGAGGTTTAGGTCAAAGTTAATTTTTTTTTTGCAGGGAGGGGCTATGGTTATCCAATTACTCCTGCACCATTTGTTGCAAAGACCAACCATTCTCTACTGAATTGCCTTTGCAGCTTGGTTGAAAATCAGCTGGCCTCACTTATTTGGGCCTGCTCTGGGTTTTCCATTCTGCTCCACTGATGTCTGTGTGTATCTCTGCCAATGCCACACTGTCTTGATTACTGTAGCTGTATGGCAAGTCTTGAAATCAGATAAAAGCTTGATTTTTATTCTGCAGTGTTATGTGTTTATCTTGTACATGCCAAATTTTATAAGCCATTCAATTTCCCTTCTACTGTACTTTGCCTTTTAGGAAGATTTAAGGACAGATTTACAGCTCGCTTTTAGTAATTGGATGGGAGTTTACACCTAATGTGTGTTCCAGCCTTTCTTCTGAACTTTGCTTAATGGTTATCTTTTCCTTTGAGCTTGATTTTTTTAAAAAGATTTTATTTATTTATTTTTAGAGAGGAGAAAGGGAGGGAGACAGAGAGGGAGAGAAACATCAATGTGTGGTTTGCCTCTCGCATGCCCCCCACTGGGGCCCTGGCCCAAAACCCAGGCGTGTGCCCTGACTGGGAAGTGAACCAGGTTCAATCTACTGAGCCACACCAGCCAAGGCTGAACTTGATTTTTAAGTTCCTAACTTGATTTTTATGTTCCTAACCTACAATATAACAGCCCACAAAGGAGGTATCAGCATCTCCATTTAAAGCAGAATTTTCCATCTGAAACCTTTTCATTCCCCGTGGGTGCAGAGTGCCAGTCAGTTCTGTAATCTCTAGCCCGGTGGGGCGGGGAAACCTTTGGGCCTGAGCTCAGTGATCCCTGAGGTCCTTTCAAGTTCTCAGATTCTCATCTCATTGCTGTTCTGTTGCTGATTGAGATGAGAATAGGAGCAAGGCCATCTTGGTCTGGGCTTAGCTGGGAGATCTGCCTGCTGTGAAACCTGGCGAAAGCAGAAGGTGCTGTCTGCCAGGTTGTCTTGGACCAGCCCCCAGCTCTCGCTCTCGGTTTGAGGGCCTAGATTCCCTGGGTGTGTCTCACTGTTTGGGATGGATTGAAGTTGACCAGGGGTGGGGGAAGAAACCCAGGCAGGGCCCAGCAGACTCCCCTGCAGGGCTGAAGGGTGGGATGATGTCACCCAGGGGGCAGCCGTCTTTCCGAGCTGAGCTGTTTTCCTGCCCTCTTCCCCCTGTTGCATGGAAATGTTAAGGATGCCCAGGGGGAGACCCTGAAGGCTCTGACACAGCACCATCCCAAGACTTGTGACTTTTGGGACACAGTCTGGTCAGCACTGGCACTGAGCCCCACAGGGCTGTTCCCTCCACCTCTAGAAATGTGGGCAAACTCACCCTTTCCTGCAGACTCAGCATGTACCTGAGTCCTCCCAGAACCTGGAGGCCTGATGACAAGCCTCACTGTGTTTACCCAAACATCAGGAACACCTATTTATTTACGTTCTGAGCAGGGCTCCGCCCCACATGCCCTTAGGAGCTGTGGCCGAGAGCACACAGCCTAGGTGAAAATGCCAAATGCCGATGTCTGGGCAGAGCCAGTGTGGTCAGACGGCCCACATGACGCCCTGAATCCTGGAAGGGGGTGAACCAGTGTCCACACAGGGGCAGGGCAAGGGGAGGAAGCGAGTATCTGGAAGTGTGGCCTGATGAACCGTGACTATGACATTTCTGTGATAGTTTGTTTTATTTTTGCTTTCCAATTATTTTATTGTATTCTGTTTCTATTTTTATTGTGGTTTTTTCCATTACCATTTACCCAGCCCCCCATACTCTCTTCTGCCTCCACACCCTCCCCCCTACAATCACCACACTGTTGTCCACGTCCACGAGTCTTTTCGCTCAACTCCTTCCACCCCCAACACCCCCGCCCCACCGCTGTCAGCCTGCTCTCCGTCTATGAGTCTGTCTCTGTTTTGCTTGTTAGTTCGGTTCTTGATAGTTTCTGTTTTATCTTAAAATTAAATGAATGTTATAGTTTTCCCACAATATCTATATGCTTCCAAGTAGTATGTTGTCTTTCCCTTCAAATCTTGGCGTAACACCAATGCTCCAGGAGGCTGTCGTGTGTAGCTCGTGGCTCCCAGGTGCGGCTCCCAGGCGGAGCGTACCCATTTTGGGAAACACATCACAAGCAGACGCATGTGAGAACTAGTTTGTCCGGTTAGTTCTCCCAGCCAGCTTGTTGGGTGCAGAGGGGACGGGTACCCAGAAAGTTTAAATGGGACAGATGCAGGGCGTGGATGTCAGATAAGTCCTGGGCTGGGCCCCGTGGGACACCCCAGATCAAGAGTGTCCTAGAGAATGCAGTGAAGCCCCTGTGGGCCTGGGGGGAGGGGAAGGTGTCCAAAGGGAGGGGTAGGAGGGACAGCAGGGATCTAGAGTCACATTTGTCCTGCTACCCGCTGAAGAGATTTGCAAGATTGCAAGGTAGGATTAAACTGACCACTTTCTGAATCTGTTTTACAAGCCATTCCTGCCTGCTGCCTCAGGCCTTTTCGAAATCGTTCTGTTTTGCCTGTGAGTCATAGTGCCTTAGAAGTGGTGGCAGCTGAGTGTTGGTGCTGCAGCCCCGGGCCTCCCTCGTGCATAAACCTTTACTGAGTGTTTCCCATGTGAGGCTCTTTACCAGGTGTCACTGTTGCCACATCACAAGCAGGCTCCCTCAGAGGCTTCCAGGCTTCCAAGAAATAATTGCCTCTAAGTCCCCTAATCCCCTGTGCGACCAGCTGCCAAGATTTGCCCAGGACTGAAGGAAGGGTTCCCGGGACCCAGGACTTTGAGAACTGGGAAAGTTCTGGGCAGATTGGGACGCATGGGTCACCCTACTGCCTCCTTTCGTGTGACATTTTACCAGAATAGAATGCCACCTTCTGACCATGGGGTGGGGGAGGCCCCCAAGGAGGGTCAGGACGGTCCTGGGAATGGAAACAAACCCCAAGGATCTGTGGCAGGAAAAACGGGGGGCTTCCCAAGAGCAGAGAGCGACAGAGCAGCAGGGCCGTTTCTCCCTCTTGTGTGTGTGGATGGGGAAGGCCTCCTGCCCCGTTCTGCCTTCATTGCCCGCCATGACTTTCATGACAGTCTAAACTTTTATCTAGAATCTATGCACATGGTGAGAAAACTGAGCTATAGAAAGGGGGTACTCCCTGGCTTATAGAATTATTGAATTTTAAAATTGAAAGTGACTAGAAAGCATGTCTGCTCAAAGAAGCAGGAATCCTCTGCCTACATAGCCCCTGTGATGGGGAGCTCACCACATTCCAAGGCAGGCCCAAAAGCTAACTGGTAGCACCACAGGCTTTAACCAAGTCTTCCCTGTGCTGAGCTGAAATCTGCCCTTGATCTTGCATGGAAATCCCCCAGTCTGAAGCTGGCAGAACCCCCGTTTCTGGTCACTCTCCTCCCTGTTTCTCGTAGAAAGCAGTCTCCCTGCTCCCACACGCCCCTGTAACTGAGGAGCTGCTCAGCAGGGCTGAAAGGAAAAGCCACCCTTCTCTAAAAGCTGAACCAAGCCCTGAAGGCGGGTGTTACTGAGGGGTAGGTATGGCCTGGGACCTCTGTTGCCCCAGAGCACAGAACTTTCTTGGCTCCTTCTGATCACTGCCAGGAGCTTGGTTGTCACTCACAAGGAGACCCCAGGCTCAGGGTTTCCTAGGACAGAGGAGACCACCCTTCGAGCCCTGCAAGTTTGTTCCATCCTCATGGGCTCCAAGGCCGGCTCCCACCCCACCTCTCACACGCTTCCTCCCTGCCCCCACCTCTGTCTGTTCTCACTGCCCAGCTCTCACTTTGCCCTGATGTGGGGAGCTTCATGGAGTGTCCCCACCAAGCAGGAAGAGCCCCAGACAGGCTGCCGAGCCCACCCTTAGCTAGATGACATCTCTCTGAAGGAAATAAAGGGGCTTGCTGGGGAGACCATGTGCCTGGACTTCATCAGCAGAGGGCCCAACAGAGACCCTTACAGAGGGATCTGATTAATGCTAGAACATACATACCTGTGGATTCCAGCCTGAGCCCCAGCACTGCACCCCACATGTCTGACTCATCCCAGGCTGGAGGGGCCAAATGAGTGTAGAGCCAGCCTTGTCTGTGGAGCCACCTTCACCCCTGGACTTTGTCACTGACTTGTGAAGAGAGCCTGCAGGGCCTTGTCCTCCCCTCCTCACTAGCACATTGCTCTTGCTGTCAGGAGGCGGACCTCCTGGCCCCGCTGCAGTTCAAGCCTCCTTCTTAATACTGTGTCCCAGGAAAGCCTGGGCCCTCGATCAACCCGGGAATTTAACAAATACACGTATAAAGTTAACAAGGAGCGGAGGCAGGCATTCATCAAGCCCGTTTGATTGCCTTAAAGTTACACACACTCTGAAATCCCACCCTCAGCATCAATACATATTTAGCAGCAATTAGGATTTTCTGAGCTATCATCACAGAGATGGATGCATTTCACTAGGACACATGTATGGTAACTATATGGGGGCATATGGATATTTAGTTATGAATGCAAATGCTTTTGGGGATGCCCATTATGTGCCAAATTTAGTGAAGTAGTAAGTGGACAAGATTAGGTCCTTTCAGAAACGCCATCTGACTAAACCCTACCTGCAGTGCTAAGAGGTGTATATTGTCCACGTTTTGCAGCAGAGGAGATTGGGGGGCAGCCCATGGGAATTGCCACCTTGCACAGTGACACAGTGAGGGCTTGTGGACTCTGTCTTAAGACTCCTCTATGGCCACTGCCTACATCCCAGCACGAACCCCAGCCGAACCCCAGCCAGCTGAGCCAGAGCTTTACGACTTCAGTCCTTCGTGCTGACAGACACGGGCGGGGCTGCTTCTTTATCTTTACCATTTTATTTTCCCCAGCCAGAGTTTGGCCGCAGTAGCTTGAAAGCCTTTGCTCCTCGGGTTTCCTCGCTGGCTGCACGTTCCCTCACCCATGGCCACGGGCTAGACCAATGCTCCAGCTGTATAGCACACAAGCATTGGGCCCAGGGACCGGTGTGGGGTGAGGGCCACAGTCAACTGGCTTAGAAACACCTCCTGGAAAAATAAAGGGAAACTCAGTCAGCTGAGCAATGTTTGATCATGTGACTCCTTCACTCAGAAACGTAGAATGAGGACATGGCTTGTATATCTAACAGCTGGTGAGCCAGTAAATAGACCCTGGGACATCCATCAGGGGAATATTTATTTACAAATCATTTCTAAAAGTTTTATTGAGAAACTTTCAAACTTGCAGGCAGGGTTTATTCTATAATATTAAGTAGAGGTGG